>NC_136486.1:172122939-172310439 GCF_053919585.1 Euprymna scolopes | reverse complement strand
GTGTGTGTTTGTGTGTGAGTATGTGCTGTGATGATTTAGACTAGATTGTTACAAAATTGCAGAGATAGAATTTAAGTATAATTTATATAACAGTGCATGCCTTTTACTGTTAAGATTTTAATGCGCTTTATGGTTGTTAGAGTTTTAAACTTGTCAAAGCCTAGAGCTTGCAATTTAGAAGATATGGTTTAAGCGCCTTGATAGTGTAGAAAAACCGTCGTTTTCAATGAGAACAAAAATGGAAAATTAAAGTTTAAGTTTCGGCTAATTATTAATTGTGTTCTTTTTCGCTTGTGTAAAGTCGTACTTAATGGGATAGCATTTTTCTAGTATAAGAGTTAATGGCATGAACTACCACACACACGTATACGCTTTATTCTGTCAGATAATTCTATTAAGAGGAAACATAGTTAAGATATATGACGGAGAATTTATAGGGGATATAACATACATGCGTACGCCAAGTACCAATATTGAAATGAATGAATTGTGGGAAAAAGATAAAAATTAGAATTATCCAGAGAAATTATATATATATATATATATATATATATATATATATATATATATATATAAGCGCAATTTTCTACGTCCTATTGCAGAAAAGATATCTTTAAACAAATACTCTATATAAAATTGTGAAACGACAATCTACTAAACATCTTGATAAATGTGATATTTGTGCGATGATTTCTCCACGTATTGTTCAACCGACACGTGCAATGAGGAGGCTGAACAAGAAATTCATGATTACATTATAGCGTTTGTTAAGTCATTATCAATATTATTTATCTTCAAATTATTGTGAGTTGGTTTAAGTAGTCAACAGCAAATATCCGCTCCATTCAGCTTGCACCAGACAAATAAAATTATGAAAATAATCTAACAATTCTTAAGTAGTTTATGTAAATTTCCTGTCGATTGTTTTTTAACATCTTCATCTTTATATTAAAAAAAAAAATGTTAATTGTTCCGTTTGACAATAAATAAATGCAAGTTTACTTTATTACTTTTGATAAGTTTCATATTTAGAATATTTACGTACAGTAAAACTTCGGAATAGGATATAGTTTTTTTCAGGTTACGATGTGGAAGACGATGTTTTTCACGGCCCCAGGTTACGGTATTTGCCGCGCCGTACGGTGTTATTTATTATGTTATTTAATTTTATACTTAGACATTATACACTTTAGAGTATTTTGTTACTAATTTTTGACACAGTATCCCGGGGTATTACTGTATATCATATTATTACCATAGTGTTTTTAATACTGTTATTAACAGAGAACAGGCTAGATAGTTTGAAATATACCGGCATCATTTCCCTTTATTCGGCGTTGTCTGGAAATAAAATATTCTCTCATGTTTAGAAATGGCATTTATTAAAATTCGGTCGCACTGCTTTGCTGTAAACGTAGTTTTTTTAATTAATATTCAACGCTGTGTGGTGCTAAGAAACCCTAAATTATTCAGTGAGCTTGTTCTTTCCAGCGTTTGTAGGAGCAATAAATATAAGATTATTATTAGTAGATGTTAATATTTTAGTAGTGAATATATGATTACTGTTCAATACTTTTTATGTATAGAGCAAAATTGGAATATATATTCGCAGCAAAACGTTCAGTAATTGGAGTTCATTATTATCTCGTGTTAGCTTTATAATTCACGTGTGTATCTGTGTAAATTTTAAATAATTAACATTTTTAATTAATAGATTGAGGTAAATATGATTATAAAAATGTAACTGAAATAAGTTGCACTCCAAATTTAAGATTTTTGATTGATCTTATGTAAAAATGCCATATTTCGTACTGGGATAATAGCAAACTCTAGAACATTTTTTCGGTTGATTAAAAGGTCATGGTAAAATATATTGTGTTTTCGGATTAAAAAACACAGCTTGAAATATAAAGAACTCGAAATTAAATTTCGCTAGATGATCGATGAGTCGCTCTGTAAAACAGACATATTGAGAGAAGGATTTAGTTGGCGATCTGTCGAAAACAAAATTTCAAAACTTAAATTAATCTAAATGACAAACATTCGCAAAAAAACTTAATGATCAATACTCGAAATAGATCACACACAGATTACTTGATAAACATCATAAGTTTTACTTTTTATTATTGTTATACCTTTGTAGTCCAGGAAATATTATTATAGTTCACGGCGTGTTATCATTGTTGTTGGGGTTTCCAGAAACACACCTTCGCTAAGTTTCTGATGTAGGTTTATCCGCACGAATTGTGCAGATGATCAACACAGCATAGATGTAAACTTATTAGTAGTAAACATGTGGAAAATCCTGACCTTGAGCTCTGCTTATTCTCAACGCCACTATAGCTTCATGCACGGTGTACTAACCTAGAGTCCCATTTGCTCGACCAAACCATTTCAGAATAATTAAAACTATTCTACATCAAATTTCGAGTTGTCTAAAAAACATTAATATACTTATAAGCGTCAATAACATCTCTACGATTGCTGAAACATTAAACTATTGACGTATTGCATCGAAAGGAAAGCATGCTTCCACAAATACAGTAGCATACCTAAACATAAAGGATTATTAACATGAAAACAAGTAATGCTAAATTAATTTTATGCAGTTATCACTTTCTTCTGTCCACATTGTTAGACAAAAATGACAAGACTTGAGCGTTATACAATTAGTACATATTGTTAATAATGTTTAAGTATTACGCTTTTAACGTGAGCCACTATCCTTTTTTGATTAAGGAATTCTAACAAGAATGAGACGAGTAGGACATTATGAACTTAACACTAAGCCAGCGACAGTTTTTTAGTTACTTATATTTGTCTAATTTTTCTATTCGAACCAGCATCATACTCTAATCAACTGTGTCTTTATGAGCATGAATGCAGAACTCCTTTTATATAACTATATTGAAAAAAAATAAGCGATATATAACAAATAAGTATATATTTAGTAATGTAATAAAGGGTAAATTTGTACTATAGCGGTGTAAATTATTTGACAGATAAAGAAAGTTTTAAAAATGTCGTAAATGTAGTCAAATACAAGCATAATGAGAAGTAATGAAACGGTATTTTTTTCTTGGCGCAACCCAGGCTTTGAGTATAAACATGTGTTTTATATGAAAATAAATAGTTTTTATGATTTCGAAAGTGAAAAATATGTTAAGTGTTTTCCTAATCACCCCAATGTAGTCTCGGTGCCCTTTGATGTAACTGGCTTCTACAACTCTCTTTTATTAAGGGAATAATCGGACGTTTATGAAATTGACTCTTTCTAAATTGCACAATTAACATTTTTTCTTTATTTCACGTGTACAAACTTATCTTTCAGATCTAATAGAATAAAATTGAAAAGAAATAATGGTGTGACTTGTCATCGGGATTATTTTCCAATTATAAGGTTGAGAAATATATAGTCGCAATATTTTTCTCGGTTATGGTCAAAAAGGTACGTGTTCAATTTAGTAGAACGTTATAATAGCAAACTGATCCGTGATGATAAAAGTAATAAGAATTTTTTAATCTGAAAGTTAGGTTTCTAATCGATTAGATGAACGCGAATAAAGTGTAAATTGTAGAAGTTAGAGACGGGATCAATTCCCAAAATGTCCGCAAGATATTCTTTCATATTTTCCTCTCATAAGACTTGATGCTCGATCGAGACATTTTTTATTAAATCAAATAATTAAAGGAAACATGCTGGGACGACTTTTGGGTTAATATCTTAATTTAGAATGCAAATGTTTTACAAACGTTACCATAACATGTACTGCTATAAAGAGAACATTGAAATGGTTGCCGCTACTTATTTTGTAAATATTATTGGTTAATTGTTTCGAGAAACCGTACCGTATCGTTTATTGCTCAATCAAAGGAAAAGTTACCGCCGCTTTTTGGGTAAATGTTTTCATGTAATGTAAGTATCGGCGTTTTGGTGTTTTGCTGTTCATACTCGGTTGCAGAGAATAGTTTTTAAGCGTTTACTAAGAGATCATTTTAGCATCGCTTGATTTTGAACGCTGAACTGAACATTATAAAAGAAAGATGCGACCTCATTTTTTTAAATATTACAATCTATTAATAAATGCCAATCCAAATAATGCGAAATGACATAATTTACAACGCTGAATAAACGAAACAACGGTATTTGCAGTAGATGTATACATCACTTGAGGTAGCACCGCTAACTGATTTGTGAGAACGGTACGACTATTTTGTTTGTGTAACTGTAAACTTAATGTTACGCTAAACGTTTGTCAAGACTAGTATGTAAATAAAGGAAAAGCGACGATAGGAAACATATACATCATTTTAAACAATGTGTGACGATTGAGCGGCCATATTAATTAATGGATGACGTGTTCGTTTTCTGTAGTGTTGTTTATAATCCGGAATAATAGTAGTTTTTGGTCGCAGCCACTGAGAATAAGTGGAATGATTTTTTTAGAGAAATCATCATTTTTGAGTAGTTATGTGTAATGGTAGTTGTATTTTTATGAGTGTTTAATCCAGTTATTAAGGGTGTAAGGTCAATATATTTATACTGGTCATAAATTTACCCGGTCTTGACTAGGTTAGTGGGACTACTGTTTAGGTAGATAGAAAATACGAAAGACTTCATCTATAGATCTTGGCAATTGTTATGATGTCGCTTGTGAGCTAGGATTTTATTATAACGAATAAATGTGTCTGTCTGGTGTTCAAAAGTTACAAAAGATGGCGAGCAAAAGTTTACACATAATAAATTTGTATGTGACATCTGTTATTGCAAACCTACCGTAATTTTGTCCAGATGGACATTTCTGCAATTAAAATATTATATACGAAGATAAATTAGTGGTAAAAATAAAAAAATTAAAATATGTGAACACATTTTTTTCGTAAATAACGAAGAACAAATATTCTCCATACACATTTATTTAATGTAGATTAATGTAAAAAGTCAGAATTTCAATTCATAGAATCATATCAATTTAAATAGGGGAAAAAGGCAATTTTGTAAAGATGCGTATATTAATTATTTTGTATTCAGATTAAAAAACACATCTTGTTATCGAAATAAGAATTATCTTGGACAGTCAATACACTGTGACATTTGGCTCTATCAGCTCTTCCACGGATCTCAAGGTAACTTTTTCGGGGTGGGGGCAGTAGAAAGGGGCGTTTAGTGACTACGATTTCAGCTAAGATTTGTCTGAAGACAACGGTTTCAGTCCTACTCAAAGTTAGCCAGAGGATTAGTAGACAAAAACGTGATGAGACAACAACAGCTATGGAAACAGCAATTACTGAAAATACAGTTAAGGGACTCAGCACTTCTTTCCCGTCGCGGGTTACACAAAGTAAGAGAAAAAGTTAGCCGAAACGTAGTGAAACAACGACTAGATTATGAGGATAAAAGTCAGCGAGTAATTAGAAAAACATTATACAAATTACTCATACTAAAGGATTACAATAATCAATGATAAATATTGTTTTATATTGATTAGACGTTCAAGCTGGAGCGCCGTTCAGCAAAAATTATTTCTGCCCTTTTGTCCCATTTTATAGGCGGATTAATGCTGCTTCTAACGGACACCTTAGGCGGATATCATTACATTTTTTAATTAAATCCCATCTAAAACTAAACGGCTGAAAGAAAAAGATAATGGATGCCCATTGAAGCTACCATCTTCGAATTCGCCAAAGCTCAAGATGATAACTGCTTTAGGAAACTAAGCATATATGTCAACGAGAATGTGACTTTAAATTTCAGGGTAACACATATATAAAACTGCTATTTTAATGCCATACGATATTGGAAAACAATTTTTTTTACGCTAAGCCAATAGCGGTCGCACATATACTTTCAAAGTTAAGCTTAACAAGGTAATGCATGTGTTATTATATGGAAAAATGCGCGCATGAAAAGTAATATTCTTAAGATTTTATTAAACCTGGAAAAGTAAAGGACAAGAAACTCAACCTGGAAAAGTAAAGAACAAGATATTCTAGTAAAGTAAAAAATAAGAATTTTTTAGACTTAAAATATTGCAGCTAAAAATAAAATTTGAATATTGATAAATATTTTATTTAATGTTTGCATATGTTGTTGTTTATTGTTGAGTTAGAAAGGGTGTCAGTCGCTGGATTGAACTTATTTCCCCCCTATTATTTGCATATATTTATGTAGTGAAAATTGTTTGAATAAAAGTTATTCATTAGTTAGTTAGTTAGTAGATGGAATTAATAATTTTATAATTTACATAAAAATTAATAATTTTATTATATCATAATTAGGATCATTTAATTCTTTCTTAGTCTGAAAAAGTCTTATTTTTTTACTTTACTAGAATATCTTGTTATTTACTTTTCCAGGTTGAATTTCTTGTCCTTTACTTTTCCAGGTTTAATAAAATCTTAAGAATATTACTTTTCATGCGCGCATTTTTCCATATAATCCATGATTTTTCCAGGCATTGCTATTGTATTAATATATAAATTTATAATATTTATTAATGATTGTCAAAGAAAATTAGCTCTCAAACACACATTTATGCAATATTTATCATTCAATCACAGTAGTTCCGAGCCAGGGTCTCTACCGAGACTACGGTTCATGAATTCGTGATCTGTATAGAGCGTAAACTAACAAAATAGAAGATGCCACTCGGTGTCTTTTTAGATATCGTTGGAGCTTTTGACAACAAACCCTTCAGTAGTATGTTCAAGTCGCTACGAGAACTCAATGTGCCACCAGTACTCATCCGATGGATTGAGTATATGGTGAGGCACAGAACAGTTCAAGTAGAACTACTGAGGACAACTGTTAAAAGGGAAGTAGTTAAATGAAACACCCAAAATGGGATTTTATCACCTTTACTATGGAGCTGTATGCTGAATCCTCTTTTAAAGGAGTTTAAAAATAGGAATCTTTATGCCCAGGCTTCTGCTGATGACATCGCAGTGCTGGTCGCGGGTTCAAAAGCATCATTGGTCAGACGCATTGCCAAAATGGGACAACATTTTTCATCAAATGTGATAACGAAAAATTTGAGTTCATTCAAATAATATGTATATCATAGAATTCAGTAATATTTTTAATCGATAAATTCACCATTTTTTGCTATAAAATCATAAGGAGAGTTAAAAAAAAATTAGTTATTAAAAAAAAGTTCGGTTTTTTAATTATAAAAAAAAAACGATACATTGGATTGAACCTAAAACCCTTCCACCAACCCCCGGTACTCTAACCGTTACGCTAACATGTCATATTGGCAAAATCGCAGTAAAAAATATTTATATGCAAAAAAAGTTATGCAAAATAAAAAAAAGCGTTAGTCACTTACAGTTGTCCTCAAAATAATTCATACCCCATACAAAAAAAAAAAAATCTTGTTTTGATTATTCATTTCTGAAAGGTATTATGATGGTACTTCCTTTGTATCTTTTGTCTACTTGGTATTGCACATAAATCCACATGTGAGTTGGCTAAACTTTATTTTCATATTAATAGATAGGGACCAAAGTTATGTTTTGCACATGTTCAGATCAATCATACCCCTGCCAGTACCTAAAAAAAATGTACTTTTACGATCAACATTCTTTTTACTTCCTATTAATGTGCTACCACTTGTAATCTTTGTCTTGTAGTTATTTCAAGATGTTTCAATTGAATGAATACATTTTTCGATGTCAATATAAATAGATTAAAAAAGTTTCTTTGTCCACAGGTTCTGATCATCATGGGGAAGAAAAAATAACTTAGCGAAGACCTACGTCAACGTATTGAGCAGGCCCGCGGTGAGAGAAAGGGTTACAAGGCTATTGCTAAGCAGTACAATGTTCCTGTGGCAACCGTCCAGAGTATAATTAATAAGTATAAGCGGCTCAACACTGTTAAAAACCTCAGTGGGCGTGGCAGGAAGCGTAAGGTTTCAACCAAACTTGCAATGAAGATCTGCCGAGAGGTCAGCAAAGATCTCCGAACCACAACCAAGGTCCTACAAAAAGAACTTCACCAGGCAGGGACGATGGTTTCAAGGTCCACTATCGAGAGAGTTTTGCACAGAGGGGGTCTCCATGGATTCAGGCCTCGAAATACACCGCTGCTCAAAAAGAATCATGTGAAGGCTCGCCTGGCCTTTGCTAAAGGCCATATACAGCAAGATTCCAGCTTCTGGTCAACCATTCTGTGGTCTGATGAGACGAAGTTGCAGTTGTTCGGCCACAGAGATACTGCATACGTATGGAGGAAGACAGGAGAAGCATACAATCCAAAGAACACGGTGCCAACCGTCAAGCACGGTGGTGGAAACATCATGCTATGGGAATGCTTCTCTTCCCATGTCAGGATCCAGGGAATCATGAGAAAGGAGAACTACATACAGATCCTTGATGAAAACCTGAAGGAATCTGCAGAGAAGCTCAAACTTGGCGACAACTGGAAGTTCCAGCAAGACAATGACCCAAAGCATACTGCTAAAGTAGTCCATAAATGGTTCAGGGATAATGATATCAGCGTCCTGGAGTGGCCTAGTCAGAGTCCTGACCTCAATCCCATAGAGAACTTATGGCGGGACTTAAAGACCCGAGTGATGGCCAGGAAACCAACTAACCTGACCCAGCTTGAGTCTTTTCCAATGGAAGAATGGGCCAAAATCCCACAGGAAACGTGTAGTAAGCTTGTGGACACCTATAAAAACCGACTAGAAGCAGTCATAAAGAACAAAGGATATGCTATTGACTATTGAAGAAAGAAAATGGACACTGTAAACCTAGGGTATGAATAATTTTGAACATGACTTTTTTTAAAGATCTGTGAATAAAATATCCCTGAAACTGAATATTTTTTAATTTGCCTATTGCTGTTATTCTTTCACCTGTTGGTTGCACATAAATCATAAACAAACTTAACAAAATGCTTTCATTTCATCACAACAACGAATTATATCAATAATCAACGAGGGTATGAATAATTTTGAGGGCAACTGTATGTACTTACTCTCCTGTTTGTGAAACCACATATTTTGTTGTAACTTTTTTTCTACTGAACCAATTTTCGATTTTTTTTTCAAAATGTAGCTAATTAGGTGTTCTATCCAACTATATAACCTGTTTGAAATTTGGTTGCGAACGGAATTAGTGGTGGGGGTTGAATGTGTCTCGATTCATTCAATTTCGGACTTCAGCATATATTCAACCACTACCGTGGTTGAATGATTTCTATTCATTAGTGGCATACCTACGAAATTTATATGGTTATAGAGGCAGACCCACCACGGTGCTTATTTTTACTTTAGAGAGCTGATATGTCCTTATAAAATGTACAACAAATATGTCTCAATTCAATCTGTCAGTTTAACGAAGTGAAAATTATAGTCAAAAATTATTTGGAGAGAAAGATGTATACAACAAATTGAAAACGTAGATAGCGATATGTGCATTAGACGATTGCGCCCGAATTATCGGTGGTGTTTAGATATTAGTCAAATTGAAACCCCCTTAAATACTCTCAGATCTCGGATGGGCGTCGAATTTCATGCACGTGGTTTGATTTTAACTTGTACTGAAAGTTACAAAGGTAATTGATGGAATCTCTATACTAATACGTGGCATCAATTTCTGTTTTTGTGCTTAATATCACGATGTTAAATGCGAATGGGAATCATGAGTCAATGTTTAATATAATTAGTATGGGACACAGTTTATGAATAAATCCAATTATTTTCCAAGACATTCCATAAACAATCATCCAACTTCTGAATTGAATCAATGTATCGATTTCCTAAGTTGTAATCCAATACTTTTGACATGTTTCGTTTAACACATTGATACAGCAAAATTGACAACCGTTCATACAAAGGCGGATATTCTGAGACAACGCTTTACAATGTTCTAAACGAATTGCAAAGCAAGGCAGAATTATCGAATACTGTTCAGATATTTTGGAAATGTAGATAAATATAATCAAATAGTAGGCAATATTCTGCCTGTTTCATGCGTATTTTGTCTGTACATTACGCCTTGAAAAATGCCATATACTATTTTGAACGTTAAATTATTTCGAAAAACACCAACTTCGCGAAATAACGTTTAAAATTACCAATCGGGAAACCTGGACAAGAATATGAAATTTATTTTCCTTTTCTACGGCGCATTTACGAATCCTATCAAAATAATACATATGATCATTGTTGAAATCGTGTAATGAATGAAATTTGCAGTAATTCCGACCTTCAGTAGGTCTTCGTAAAAGCAATATGTCAACGATAAGAAATTTTGAGAAAACAATGCAAAAGAATGCCAATAGGTGCTGAACTGCAAGAATAAATTAAATGCATTTTTTTACACTCTAGCTGTAGGGTTATATCTATGATTTGCATATAGATGAATTAACAACCCTAAAAACCAAAAAGAATGGGAGAATGTGGGCATGAGTGTGTTTATGCGTGCGCGCCATTCTGTTTTATTTTATGAATTACTACTACTTATAATAGTGACAGTTGTGTTTGCTAAATGCACAAACTGTTCAGGTCAGGATCAAAGTGTATTATCTGTCCTTCAGATTCCACACTTCAATTTCTTGCTCTCGTCAGTGGAAGAGAAACCCTTCACGACTGAGACAATTTTTTAAATTTTTGTTTCCTTTCTCCACATTAAAAAACAACCCTGTTTTCTAACTCTGTCCCGTAGGGATGCATTGTAAATAAGAACCAAAGATGTGGAAATATATCACGAAAGGAACTGTTTCCTGCTATATTGGGGTCTTTAAGCGACACTCGATTTCCTTGTTTATTGTGTTCAAATCCTGATTTCACTCTTACAGTTTTCCGTACCAATTTTTACTTATATATCTGGAATTTACTCAACAGATCAGTGTTTTTATAATACACCTAATTTTAGAACGAATTGACAACACTCATCTGTCAGTAGATGATTTGGAAAAGTGTTTTCATTAATATTTGTTTTTTACATCATGTTTTCCCTAGCGCATGTATTCTGAATGCATTTACCTTCGCCAAGAAAGTTTTCCCTGAAGATTTGTTCACTTCTGCTTTCGAATGATTTCAACAAAAAATATTCTTATTCTATTATTTTGTCCTTGAATTTTTCATTCATGTTTGGTAATTTTCTTTCTTTTATTCTTAATCATTCTTAAACATTCTTAATAATTCTTAATCATTTTTAATCATTCTTAATAATTTTTAATAATTTTTAATCATTCTTAATCATTCTAGAGCAATTTCCCTTAATTATTTGTTTAGGTTCGTAAAACTCATACAACAGAAAAATTCATACAACAGAAAAATACTTTTACCAATGTCGCTTTCAAATTGCTTTTACCAAACAAACTATCTATATTCCATATTTTCCTCATTTAATGTTTTGTCTGATTCACCGCTAACAACGCATACCGCTATTTGAACGTAAGTAGCTATTTAGAACAATGTATTAGAAAGAATTAACGTTGCATTTCTTGCATATCTGTACACTCAGGGACTCAGGTAGATCGGAGGGGAGAATTCCAAAAATCTGGCTGTTCGAGAGAATAAACTATTAGAGTAAAATATTTCTGGAATTTAGGGAGCTCAACAATGTAGGTATGTAACTTTGCTGCTGTGCGGGTTTGGCGGGAATATGCACGTCGAGGGGGCACAAATTCACCGAGGTTGTTACATGGAATTTTTATTAAAATAATTGTAAAAAGCAAAAGGGATGCTATATTGCGTCGATGGGACATGGGTTGGAGAACAAAAGCGATCTATTAGGTTGAATACTTTTTCGGTCTCTGTGAAAAAACTTGTAGTAGTTGCGCAAACCTAGATGTTGCAACAATATTTCATTCAAGGCGAATGGTTACTGTGTAGAAGTTCTAGCTGTGAGTAATCTTCTAGCACGATAGAGGGACTCCATTTTCTTTGCAGCAGCCTTGGCAATGTCCTCAATATTTTTGTTCTATTTCATCTTACTTGTGTATATAAAATCAAGGTGTTTGAATGAAGAATAATGAAGGAAGGTGTTATTTGTCATAGTTATGGGCGGTAGAAGAGGCTTCTTATCGTTGATAACGACATCCAGCTTACCAACAATTATGTTATCATCTATTTTCGATCCCTATTTCACCACGGTCTGAAAGTCATTGCTAAGAAAGCTGCCATTGTCTTAGATTCGTGCTTGTTATAGATCGTTGTATTATAATCAAATATACCCATCCCGGACACAATAGTATCAGATATCATTAATCAATATCACGATTAACGGGACTGACACCCGATGCACTGTCGCGTTTATGTTAAGCTGCTTGAATGCACGTCTATCACTGGAAAGTTTAGGTTTCTGTTATTCTTCTTTAGTTTTGGCTTAATTTATTTTTTATTTATTTATTTATTTATTTATTTTTCTGGCTGTCGTCCTATTCGTTTTCAAATTGCATATTTCTGCAAAATACGGACGATCCATTAATAATAATAATAATAATAATAATAATAATAATAATAATTACATTTCTGTTAATTGTCTTGGGCTTTATAGTAACATACTAATCAACAGACAATACCGTTTAAATTGATCATCATAGTTTATATATGTGAGAGTCAGGATTCTGCATACGTACTAGTTCCTACTTTCTTTGATCACAATTAAAAAAAAAAACATTTGTTATGTTATCCTTTGTATGCCGTTTATAGCCAGTGGACGTCAGTTATAAACGCAGCAAATCAACACCATTGCACAACTTAATCCGCCATCGATTGTCAGAGACTGACACTAATCGGCACTATGCGCCACTAACGACGCTAAAGTGCCATTTCTTGCAAATAATCACATGAACAAAGGAATTACAGCCGCAAACAGTACTAATAAACTAGCTACGGCAGCGCTCGACTTCGCCCACCAGTGGAAGTCAGCGCTATTAAATAACCGAAGCCAACTTAAAATAGTACCTGAAAATTGAAGACAAGCGATTTGCCGGCAGTTTTCGCCAGTGCGCTTTCCCGTCCAAAAGTGAAAATAACTACCTTAAAATAACCACGACTCACTGTCATATAAATTGTAATAGGCATTGCTCGCCACTGAATGAAAGTACTATATAATCGATGACAGTGCAAGAATACTGGAGACATGCAATTTCATTTCAGACCAATCCAATTTGGCTCGATTTTGTTCGTGATCGATAGTGACCGACAGATCCATAATAATGCTTATAATCAACACAACTTGCAATTAAATACAAGATATATGACTTTATAAGCAGTCCAATTGAGGCCGACACTGGTCATGATCGATCTGAAAATGTTAATTACAAAGGCAACTAGGATCTACTAGTTAACGCGAGTAAATGCAAGTACCAACCTAAAAACATCACTAATCGTCATTAACAAAAATGCTCGGTATACTTATTTAGTGGATGACACTGCCAAACAATTCCCAAAAGTTGAAGACGATTTCAGTTTAAAGCATCCCAATGGTAACTGAAACTCTTTATGATGCTAGTGACTGTCAGTTGTAAAGGAAGCCAGTACCGAAAAGTATTCACCACAATCTAAAACTAAACGTCAGTAAATCTCAGATAGAACTAGTGTTGCTATCTACCTGCCAATATCAGATAATGCCCCATAGTGGAAGCCAAATGATTTAATTTTAACCACGGCCAAAAGTGCCCAAATTTTTACAGAGATGCCGTCCGGATTTTGTGTGCTTTCAATGTAGGAGCACATTACCAAATCGGTTCTGGCTTTGTGATTAGTAGGGCTATGACAACAGCATATTCTTTTCATTATTTTGACTTTCGAGTGAGTATCTGTTTATATCTTATATGCTTTTATGTAGAGTGACGTGGTTCCCGTTTGATTAAATGTCTAACTGTGTCGAATATATACTTGAGAGTCCAAATAATGTAAAGAATATTGTTGTTATAGTCCCAGTAATGTGTCAACGGGCAACATTCGTATCCATGTCTAAGGTATGATTTCTGGCTTTTCGCTAGAAGCAAATTGTAGTAAGTGTACTGGTAATTATTTCCGTTAGCATCAAATAAAAAGTTATTTTTCTAACAGATCTAAATTTTATTTTCATAGAATTTTAAATTTTCACTTATTGTGGACCATAATTGTCTCCATATTAGAAGCTTTTTGTCCTATTACACTTTCGTAGAAAGGCAAATAAAGACATACAATTGCACGGTTTTAAGAAAATGCGACTTATGTTATACAGAGTCATTGAAGGATCATACTTAGTTGATAATTAAAATTATTTATTTTTTGTTTTTAGAAGATTTTGTAGATACACATTTTCATATCGATACACCTGTTCAAAATGACAAATTATATAACTCTTTATGCATTGCAATTATATATTACTATTTTTGAATACTCATTTCACACAATTGTCATCTACTAGGTTAGTTGACATCTATTACTAAATAGTAAAATAGGTTCCAATAATATAAAGACACATATCAAAGGATTTGCAATTCAATTGCCTTCAGGAATTGGAATTCAATGAACAAATTAACAATTCAACTGAGATCGGTTGCAATGGATGAATTATGGACTTTACATCCATTTAATAAGCATAGTATTGTATAAAACGTAATAGAAATTAATATTTTTTATCTAGAGAATGGTTTGAGTATTTTTCGTTTATATATAAAATTATATGTTACACTTAAAATCGAATGTATTGATTCAAATTATTAAAACATGCGATGAATGGAAGTACGATCTTTCAACGATAAATACAGTTTTACTGCTCAACGTATTCGGAAAATAAATCTATTATCTACACATTTATTAATTTTCAAATGATAAATGTATAAAAAGATGATGACACAAAATTAAACGTGTGTTTGTATTTTGGGCAAAGTATTTTCAAAATCCATCAAGAGCAAGGGACAGTGGCTTCTTAGAACATTTTACTGTGGTTACCCGGACTTGTTACTATAATATCACATCAGCTCTGACAACATAGTCAAACTTCTGGCCTTTTCGGGTGGCTTAGCTACTAAGACCGGCGAAAACCTTTCTACTAGTTGGAATATCGAGCTAAGGCAATCAACTCGTGCCTTAAAGTAATAACTTCAGGCAACTATGATTCAAAATCTGTGTTGCCTTGTGTGGTTACCAGCTCATTAGAAAGACTAGAATAGTAAACACTGATAAAAAAATTCAACATTACATACCATCATCCCCAATAAGACTTGTGCGTAATTAGATTTTAGATCTTATAGCGCAATTAGATTTTAGATCTTATAGCGTAGTTAAGAAGGGAGGCCTGCTGCACGGACAACGAGCATCATCCCATATAATCTCCCCCAGGCTATATAGTTCCATTTCATAAGAGGAGCACTATTGTACTCAAAGCGATAAGGATTTAAACGAATGATACTTTCGATTTTAATACCCAATTACTTTTAGTATTCTATCTCGATCTATGTAATACGGTCCATCTACAAGACGGATACAGGTATTGCTAACGTTATACATGCCAATGAACTTTTCGTGGCAAATTTTTCCAATTAATCACTTATGATTAATTCTAAGAAGCCATTGTTCCCCGTTTCTGATGGCTTTTTAAAATATTTCCAATTATTCACAAATTCTGTTCACGGATATTCAAATTATGGTTTTAAACTTCTTATCTCAGCTGTCGCTTAAACCTGCTAAATATATAATATTCATGTATGAGTTATGAAGTGTCAAGAAGAACTGTTACAATCGGACAGTTTGAATTCTGTACAGAATAGGAAAAAACAATGTGTTGGGTATTCATTCTGAAAGGGCAGTTTTCAGTGAAATTCTTTAAAACTATATATAGATCGGTTTTGGGATCAAATACTAAACCAATATTTTAGAATTATTTCATAAGGGATATAAATAATACGTTTAATCAGAAAAAATGCATACATATTAGTAACTAGCAGGGTGACTCAATTTAATCAGGATTGAATGGTAGTCGACGACTGTTTCACACTTTCATATTGCATTGTCGTCGAAAACGATAAAATAACCGATTTTTCAATCACATCATGTGTGTCCTAATATAATGTTCCCAGCAATTACGACGAGAAATTAAATGATTAAAATTAATGGCTTTGTATTTAAGGCGTAAGTAAATTCGAACATTATCACAATTTCAACAATTATTGATAGATATTCCAAAAGATTTTTATGACATTTATCGTAGTATTTTTTGGCCATTTTTTCTAAAATATTAAATCAATCAATGTATCTATAAGAGTCAAAATGTCTGTGTGCGTCTGTCTGTCTGTCTATCTTTCTGTACACTTCCCTACCAAATAACTCTGTGACTTTTCAGTCTACAGACGCGAGATTTTACATAAAGGGTATTGATATTTGGGAAAATCTTAATAGGTTTTCGGTCAGAAATGTGGCTGTTAAAGGTCAAAGTTCAACGATATGACCTTTGAGATCTCTACAAAACTCCATGCAAATTTTAGGTCTAAATACTTGAAATTTTAGATATAGGTTACGTATATATGGATCTAACTTTATAATTTGATTTGAACCCAAGACAATACATATTAAGGGGTCATAATTGGGGTCAGAGTTTTAAAACACTTGACCTCTGCAGTCTGTACCAAATTACTCAGCCAATTCTTAGTATAAACATTTGAAATTTTACATAAAGTGTGTTCAGATATAGTGAAAGCTTTTTAGTCGTGTTTTTGCTGAACGTTCAAAAGATGTTACCTTTGCGGTCTCTAGCAAATTATTAAGCATATTTTGGGTCTAAGCATTTAAAAATTTACATAAAAGGTATTCAGACAAACAGCAAGCTTTTTACCTACTTTTGTGCCGAAAATTTGGCTGGTAAGAGGTTAAAGTTTACAGATTTGATCATTGAAGACTCCACCATAATCTTCCGTAAATTTTGGGTCTAAACTCTTGACAGTTTAGATGTAGAAAACTTGCTTATGAGTCAAACATTTTAAATGTTAAGAGGTAAAAATTGGGGTCAAAGTTAAAGAATATTTACGTCTGCGGACTCTATCAACTTTTCTTCTATGGTAATTAAGGACGTATTTTATAGAAAAAGAAATCACCGTAGATTTTTACACTTTTTAATATTTACATATGTAAATAAAGCTATGAACAGTACATAGGACCCGGGCAAAACCGGGCGGAACTGCTAGTATTTTTGATAAAAACCGAAGACATATTTCCACATTAATGTTCATATTTTTTATAAAATGGATCGAAGTATAATGGAAAAATAAGAAATAAATAAAATAATACTTTTTATATTTATTGAAACATGGATTTTTTCTCAGATATCTATATTGTCTGTAAACATGTTTTGATTTCTAGTATAATATAAACTCTGTGTTTCTCTTTATTGTGGGTCCATATTTTTATAATATAACGTAGAAAAGTGAATATTTCTACACTGAAATAGCAGTACAAGGTCTGATTATCTCTATGATTTTAGTGCAATTTGAACAAGTGTTTTAATAGTTATGCTAATTTTTTAAATATTTTCTGGTAATTTACGTGGGTAGGACTTTATTGCAAGTCTCTAAAACTGTATATTTTCTGTAATAAAGCAATATTCTAACTTCATATTTCTATTTCTCTTAGATTAAGAACATATCCTGTAACAATATATATATATATGTTTGTGTGTGTGTGTGTGTGTGTGTGTGCGTGTGTGTGTGGGTGGGTGTGTATCTATATATAAAAGTGAAAATATATCTGTGTGTGTCTGTGTGTGTACATTTCCTTAGCGACTAACTCTGTAAATTTTCATTCTAGAGACTCGAGATTTTGAATAATTTTTTAATGTAGGTTGCTTGAACATGGATCAAACTAAATAATTTGATTTGACCCAAAAAGTGTAAATGTTAAGAGGGTCAGAATCAGGATTACATTTAAAAAAAAATCCCTCTGCAGTCTCTACGAGGTTATTCAGCCATATTTTGGTCTAAACATTTTAAATTTTACATAAAGTGTATTTAGAGAGAAGGCAAGCTCAAAAATTTGTAATTCCCAAACGGCCAAAGTTCACAAGATTAGACCTTTGTGGTGTCTCGCAAATTACTTAGCAAATTTTAGGTCTAAGCATTTGAAATTTATACATAACAGGAACTCAGATATGCAGCAATCATTTTAATTAGTTTAAAGTTGAAAGAGTTGACCTTTCCAGATTCTATCAAATTTCTCCGGTGATTGTGAGTCTAAATACTTGACATTTTCTACTTAGACATGGGTTAAACATTTTATTTTGATTTGTGACCAAAATTCCAACTGTTAACGGGTAAAAATCGGGGTTAAAGTTTAATAAAATTATCTCTGCGGTCACTAGGAAATTACTCATACAATTTTGGGTCTAAATATTTGAAATCTTACATAAAGTGTATTCACACGTAGGGCAAGTTATGAACAGTACAAAGGACACGAGGAAAGCCGGGCTGAACTCCTAGTATTAACTAAAACAAGAACGAATTTAAACTTATTTTGGTAAAGGAAGTATTTATTTATCAACATGACACCCATGCTTCAAAATCTCTTTGAGTAGCGTCTTGTCAACTGATTCTATTAATCGGCGGATTTGAGATGATCTGATGCTATGGAAACATCCAAAATCTTCCTTCAAAGTTCGTCTCATAAAATTTCATTTTCATTATTAAGCAGGGCTGCCTAATTGGGTTTATATCTGGAGAACAAGGTTGCCATGTCATCAAATTTTTACCACTAATTTCGAATGGCTTAGGGTAGGATGTAGTAGCCTTAGCGCTGCCCAGCGTTGCCTTGCATTGCCAGGTTCTGTTCGGTTTTTAAAAAATGTGACGACGAGGTGAGAGCGTTGTATGGTCGGAAAAATATTCTGGAGGGGAGCAAAAATGTAACAATTTTGGAGAGGGGGAGCTCAGTCGCGTTATCAAAATATATGCAACGGCGGGAGTGGCCGGTTGTAAAATCTGCTGATGTATTATATTAAAAAGTATAAAAATGTGACATGAGTTCCATCAGGAAGAAATCCACTGAAAGCATGTGAAATAAACATTGACGCAGATAAATATAAATGTTGCCCTGAGAACAATTCTAAATCTAACCAAATGAAAAAATGTTATAATCTGCTAAAAAACGTAAAATATTTTTTTAATGTAATATTCACTCAATACCGACCCGAACACCTAAAATAGTACAATTGAATTAGTCCGCTAGAGCGTTTTTACTTCAAATTAGTTTCTATTAATATGTTGTCGAATAATTTCACTCTGCACTTCCTGTTTAATTTTCGTTATTATTTTCATGCGTTGATTTAGCGTTACAAATTGCTGTGTGAAATGATGAAATAAAACATTTTAAACTATTAAAAACTTAAAAATTAAAGAAATTATATTGTGTTTTTTTTTGCTTTAATTAAAGAATCATAATTGGATTGGACTTTTCGTTTCTTCTAAATAAAATTTAAATCGTGACACATTTAAAAATGATGAAATAATTGAAATAACGAAATTTTGTTTTTAAATTTTAATATATTAAGTTTCCGAAGAAAATTCCCATAAATAGTACAAATTACAAAACAACCCTGTTTAAATGCAAAACAAAACGTCCACCATGATTATTCAGATGGCATTCTTATCGGCAACAGGTCGAAAATTCTTGTATTTAAACTCATTTAAAAAGCAATGGTTGCCGCAAGCGCAGATGTTGATATTGTTCTGAAAGAGACAATTTTAGGTGTCTCCCGCGAAATAAAACGAAATTTCTACACGGAAAAATAGATATTTTTTCTGATTTTGGGATATTATTTGTCCGAGTGATCACTCTTTCTAATAATTGATGATACTTTTAAATGAAAATGTAACCCTCAGCAGATGTACACTGCTTATAAAATATCGAAATAAAGACAATTGTTTTTTTAATACAGTTGGTCGCAGGTTAAAACATTCCAAGTAAGCAGTAAACATTACAAAACAACCCTGTTTAAATGCAAGAAAAAACTCCACCAGTATGCCTGCACGGACCTCAATATTTATGGTTATGAGACAACATTCTAATCGTCTCGGACATACTGCCAATTATGACATAACATCAATAAGTTTTTTACTTAAACTGATTCAGAGAGTTAAGGCTTGATCCAGGCGATAAAGATTATTAGATAAATATATTATTCATTATATTATGTGTTACGAATACGCACACAAAGATATATATATATATATATATATATATATATACATCTCTCTCTAAATTTCTTAACATGCATATATATATATATATGCATGTTAAGAAATTCGGCATTCTTCCATTGCAATGGTCGCTAAGTATGGAATGTGACTGGAACAGACCTTTACTGTAAATTTGCATCGCATTAAAAAAAAAGTTCTTAGTAATCTTGTTACTTTTTTAATGGCTTAAAATATAACAAATTATATATATATATATATATATATATATATATATATATATATATATATATATATGTATATATATATATTCACTAAGCCAGATAATTCTTAGCTGAAATTAAACTCGAAGGGCTGGCTGTAACTTAATTTCTATAAATAGATTTGCATAATTTACGACAAAACTTCATAATCTAGAAAATAAATTTAAGAGGATAAAAAATGTATTATTTAATTATCAAATATTCACTTACGTAAAAGTCGTTTTCATGGCATTTTTGAATCTCTACTGATTAAGAAATTAAGCTTTTGAATTATTCAACATTTTACAATTTAATTATAAATAAGCATCTGCATACCAACAGAAGTAAATATTCTACTTTTATTAATGAGGTATCTTGCATATTGACAACCACATTCAAGTTATAATTCATTGGATAATATTCCTATTTTCGAATTCCTCTTTATTCTAATTTCTATCTAATTTGAATGTGGATTAATAGTCATCATACCTGGTAGCACTTCCTTTTTATTTTTATACTAACCTGTTCTTATAAGTCTTCAGAACACTCTCTTGCTAAACAATAAGACACTATATGTTACTAAGTTACAATGAAATCTGGAATATTTTCAGTAGTTGTGCCATATTTTCATATTAGTAGTACTATTTTCAGATAGCAAAGATTATATGCCATCTGTTTTAGTCTCTCTAAAAATGTTAAACTTAGGGATCACACAGCTATTTAACCGTTTACACCAGCAGTAGACGACCGTGCTTTTGCCCTTTTTGAATTCTTAACTTACGTAGCAATAAGCAAATCTCAGCCATTTCACTGCAAGTTTGCTAGATGTGTAGAAGACTTCTCCACTAAAAGGTTATTTCCTGACTGTTAAGTCTGAGAGATTTCTACATTTTCCTCCCTCTTTATACTGTACTAATATTCCGTTGAATAACTTTTCATTTTTTTCAATCAGGTACCTAATTATCTCTAGCCTCATACGCCTGTGTAATTTGCGTTTTAGGGAACTAATAGTTTTATAATAAAATACACACTATGCATATAGTCACACACACACACACACACGCGCGCACAGACAAACACACACATATATGTAACTATAATATAGGGTTAATTGATTCCGTCTTTAAAATAACATCATAGCAAACGAAACATTGTGGCCAGACTTGAATTCCAAATGACCAAGCTAATGTGATTTATCTCATGCATTTTTCCTTACTTGGTTTTATTACAATTCGTAAATTCCCAAAATTTTCCGCTCTGATTCACTCTCTCAAATAGCATATCCTTAGATATGATAGCAAAGTACCTTACCAACTTATTATTTTCTACTTTCACTACCACATTCATAACTGAGGGCACTATTAATTCGTCGGTGCTTTTTCGTGATTAATTTTAATTATTTCAGTTTACGGTTACATGCTTCCAACATTTAAACATATCGAAATACCTCCCCTAATAATGATCACTTGCTACTAGTTTTACGGCAATACTTTCATTGCTTAAACTGACACATTTTGGCATCTAAAGTTTTTTTTAATTCTCCAGGCACTGGAGAGTGCTTCATCGTTTAAATCAATATGGTAGATTCATTCTATTTATTCAGACTATCAATCCCATTACTTACTCTTTCTAGTCGATGGCGTATTACAACAACCTTACAGCAATATCTGTCAGATATACTATCATTTTCTACAAAGATCCTATTACAGAGACAAATAGACAGGCCAATACATTTGTGTATGTGTGTATGTATGTGTATATATAAGCAGTTTTAAACAATACCTCCACAACTGACGGAGAAATAGTTTCTTCTATCACTGCGCGACCTGAAATTCGTGAAATTTTCTCCTAGCATTGAATGAGGTTGTATTGCTATCAAGCAATTTTTTTCAGACAAAAAGTCTGGGAAAGACATCTTAACTCCAAAAGTTCGTTGCTCAGAAAGTAGTGAAAAAAAGCTTTTCGTGAAGATCTGACTAACTAGAAATTCCACTCAAGATTTCACTGATGCTTTAATTAAAAACAAAGGCAAGATAAAAAAATCTGTGACAACTATCGTTGCATCTGACTATTATTAATTGCAGGGAAAATCCTGGCAATACTCAATCTCAACAGAATAATATAACGCCTTGTTGAAGATATCTACTCCGAATCTCGGTGCGGTTTCCGTGCCTGTTGGGGTACTGTTAATAGTATTTTTACCTCCACCAGTTTGCTGAGAAAGTTCGCGAAAAGTATGAGTAAGTTGCTGGAATATGTGTTTAATGAATCAGTTGTTTACTATATCAGTAAAAAATAATCTCCTTAGTGACATGCAATAGGACTTTCCTTCTGCTTTATCTACAACAGATGAGCTAATGGTTATATCTCATAGAATTAGTGAATTCTTTGACAAAGGTTTCCTTTCTAGGGCAAGTGCTCTTTACATATCAAATGCCTTTAATAGAGTATCGCATATATGCCTACTTAATAAACTATGCATCTACGGTATAACTGGAAATGTTTTCTCAATTATTACATCATTTTTTCGGATAGGAAGAGTAGTGGTTGATGCACAGAAGTAAGATGCTCATAGCGTTAATGCTAAAGTCCATCAGTGATCCATCATGGCCCCAACTCTCTTCCTGATCTACATCAATGATCTTCCGAAAAACACTCCAAGATCATTTGTTGACATTTATGCTGACGAAACCACCATCTATAGCAACACATCAAAGCCCGACAGTGACCAAGTTCTCTCTGAGTCGATCTCCTCTTAATTGAGCAAGTAGTACAATGAGGTGGCTGATTACTTTTGATGCAATTAAAACAAGCTACTACCTTTACATCATCAACGCTGCGATACTCATATGGAATCAATTGGAATGAATGGATCCCGTTTTTGGGAGGCATCATGTTTTTACAAGCTCATGAGCTTGACTATTCTTTGATATGAAATGGAACACGTACATTAAATATGTTGCCAACGACGCCTGAAAAATGGTGGGATCCTTTTACCGTCCCAATAAATATCTCACTGCCGACGCAATTCTCTATCTATACAAAAACCAAGTAAGTCCAAGGACTGAACTACTAGAATCAGCTTTACCTGAACAGGAACTACTAGAAGCAGCTTAACCTGCCTTGACAGAATTCAAAATAGAATTCGTAGGTTAGTGGGGGATGCCCTTTTCTATTCCCTGCAACATCTTTCCCACAGAAGAAACGTTGTTATCCTGTCTCTACTTTACCGTGATTTTCATGGCCAGTGCTTGGCTAAGATTCAATCTAAGGTCCTCCCCGCCAAACTCTCACGTAAGCATTCGTGCTGCCCAAACCAATATCTACAATTTCCCACACTCTTTATCTCTGCCTCAACTTGAACGTAGATTCCATGATCAAAGCGTCTGAACGTTTGTGGACTTATTTTCCGTTTATCTCCTTTCCAGTTAACTACAATTTGACTGTCTCCAAGCCCAAGGTAAACAATTTCTTTGATGAACCGTCCCTCTTAGTAATCCAATTAACAAAATCTCCACTACCTATGATTACTACGCTATAATCCCATAGACTAATGTATACCCATTCAGCTAAACTTGAGTGGCCTTAGGGCCTTGTTAATGGTGACTTCTTAAAAAAGAGCGAGGAGCTATATATGGTTTTCATTTACCTTACAATATATATATATATATATATATATATATAGAGAGAGAGAGAGAGAGAGAGAAAGACAGATTATAAACGTATATTCGTTTGAAAGAAAAGCACATATATACGTATGTGTGTGTTTATTCTGGATGTGTTTGGTATTTATCTCTGTGTGTGTTATTGCATGCGTGTGGGTATGTTGTGTGAATTCGATCAAATACTTGTCTCTTTATTCAGTGTTAATATATTAAAAATATATTACGAAAAAAAACAAACTAAAAATGGATCTATCATTGACTACGAACTTTTTCTACTGCTGAAGGTCATCCCGGTGTCGTTGATATTTTATATGAATCATTCTGATTAAGCAAGACATAATTAAGTGCTTGGCATTCTAGCCACGACGATGAAAGTTCTAATTTCACTATATCACTGTGATGAAGAATATAACTAATGAACACATTGTTCCGATGTTCATTGCATCTCACGTTATTGCATAGTCACGCTTATGCGAAATTTCACTTTTATGTGCATGCTCTGATGGAAATATACCATAACTAATATAATAAGTCCATCTCAGCATCCTCTTTACACGAGAGGTTAATTAGTATATAAATAATGATGTCTATATGATAGCAATGAAAATAGAAATGCACATCGCGTTCATATATGGTAGGATTATTATTTTTTGGGGCCTATTTTGTCAACGATAAAATGTACGTGTATATTCCAATGTCTGCATATATACGGAATAGACATTCTATTACAAGAGATGTATATATATATATATATATATATATATATATATATATATATATATATATATATATATATGTATATATATAAAACTGGATAGACCTGGTGTATGGACCTGCTTAAAGAAGGAAATGAACCAGTGCTAGAGAGTTGCGCAGTGGTAAGAAGACGACTGGATAAGACCATTAAGCTGACGGCGATCATCAAAAATGACATTTGGGTGTGAATCGAACCTTACATTTCGCGATCCCTAAGAACTGTTAAATCAGTTGTGAAAGCATGTTAAACACGTTAAACATGTCAATCGATAGGTCGGGCATCTATTAACTGGACAAAACAAAACTAAGCGTGGAGAGTAAATGAAACAAGTCCACGATGGAAATACTGACTGGCAAAGGTACTTGGTTCACCAGTTAAGAGTTTGGTGAATTTTGAAGAATTGAGGTCTTCATGTCTATTCCCGCGAGTAGAAATGAAATTATATAATGATATAATAGGATCGTTAGGACAATTGCAGCCAAAATGAAGTGTACATTATTAGAGACAGTTTACTGGCACTAAACATAACGTGTCACCTTTCGCTGCACCTGCTGACGTTTTATATATGTGCTATAACAGAATGAATGGCGTTCTGGCTAACACACTACCGGAAACAAAGGCCACTAAAGAGAACTATGAAAGTGAAAAAGTCGTTTGGATAAAACACACATGTGGCGGGGGCACGACTAAATAAAGAGCTATTAATGTTAATGAAGTGATCTGCCCGCAATCCCTGAAAATGGATGGAGTGCCTAGTCAAATTAAAGTCCTCCAGCCAGTAAAACAGACACAAATATCATCGAGTAACTAAAGCGATTCTGCGGATAGTGAGTGTTTAATAAATCTGAATTAAACTTCGTTGGACAGTAATTCTGATATCAGTAGCCTTCCACCTGATACAGTGTCTATGAAACTAAGATCAACGCGAGAATACGCATGGGATTGAAGCCTGCGTCGTTTCTCTTCGAACGCCTACCCAATAAAAACATATATTCCATTCGAGCCCTGATTGTTATCATGGGGGATGTAGGAAAAATCGTAACTTAACTTAATGACGTGTGTCTGTACTTTGTGATGCTCATGCGTTTGACCAGTATAAGAATGCGGCTCGCAGTTGCGTTTTACTTTATTATCAGGCGGGAGTAACGTAGACTCGCTATCTCAATGAAAATGAGACTATACCAGATGCATAAACTGAACCGTGGAGAGAAAAGAAGGTTGACTTGGGAGAATGCGTGTTACGGAGACGTAAGTTAATTAAAAAAAAGAGAGAAAAATACAAAGTTTCTGGAGATTGACTTTCAAGCCAGACTAAAATATAATATTTATAAAATGCTGACGAAATGTGCACATTCTTAAAATAGTTAATAAATAAGTATATAAGTGTTATATATATTATTAATAATTATTCCAGGAAAATAAAGCCACGAAGTCTATTTTGTACTCTGTCAAGGTATTACTATAAGTATTATTGTGACATGCTTATTTTTTTGTTTTTGTGTTTTGTTTTAGAGAGTAATTGGTAAAAAGCCATTTAAACTTGAACATATTTTTATAAGTTTGTGTTTAGACTGTTTAATTGGTATCTACATGTTCATTTCTTTTAAATTACTCAAGTTTTAAACATGAAAAAACTAACTAGAGGGTTTGCAAGACTGGAATAAATATTTAAGCAATTATATCGCATGAAAAGTAAATATAAGTACTAAATAAGTACTAAATAAGTACTAAAGAAGTAATAAAAATAAATAATAAAAATAAAAATAAGTTTGACTTAATTTCCATAATTAGAAGTAATTTTGTGCTATGATTATGTGTCGTTTATGATTCACTAATACCGCTGCCGTAGTGAAAAAAGGGCTATTAAATGTAAAGATAGTGTGTGTTCTTAATAGGAGACTGAAAAGGCTATCGTTCTTAGTTCGGGCCATGCTGACCGACTTATAAATAATTTTGCTTATTTTGCAAAGTTTGTAACTGTGTTTGACACATTTGTTTGTCGGTATTTTTTTCTACTTTGATTCAGATAAATACTGGACACTGACATATTAAATTTATAAGTCGTTTTAATGTTTAAATAAATGACGGGTGTACGTGACCGTCAGGTAGGACACTTCCCATGAAGAAAGTAAGAACTGTTCTATGCAACCTCATCTTCACGGCCTTTCTGTTAATTTTCCTTATATTCTGTTCGTTTCTATTGCGTAAACATTGCCTTTAAAGTAACAAAAATAGGGGCAACCTTCACTGCTCTTATACCGTAGCTCCCATTCGAGACGTCCCGTAGTCACATGACCCCATTTTACGTTGCATGCCTTTCCTACTACTGCGAGATTTGAACCGTGATTTCTCTTTAAACTCCAGCTAGACGTCCTCCTACACGGCCCTGAAATAGGTTTTTCTGTTCTTCTCCACTTGTATTTTAACCTGAGAATTCATCCTTCAAACTCCTTGGCCTAACATTCATGGGAAATATGAACTCGAACAAATACACTGAGGACATTGCGAAGGCTGTTGCAAAGAAAGTTGTTTCCCTCTATTGAGTTAGAAAACTACTCATACTTAAGATGTCTCTGTACCTCAAGGCCGCCATTCGGCCATGTGTGGAGTATTGATGCCGCATCTGTCTGCTATATGTACCACTGGCCTCTTCCGCTTGGATAGGTTCTAAAAAAGAATTTATTTATAATTTATAGTTTAGTCAACTAAGCTTCCACTACTGTCCCATCGCCGCAATGTTGCATCTCTGTGCCTGCTTTAAAAATATCTTAATGGCATGTGCTTTGATGAACTCGTTGCACTTGTGCTATCTCGGGGTACATATCCAACGACCACCTACTTAGTAACAGAATCTCACGCTTTATTGTGGAGCACCCTTAATGCCAGAAAGCTTTTAACTTTAATAGTTTATTCCCTCGAACAACTAGACCTTCGAAACCTCTTCCTGCTTTCCTTGACATATTGATATGCATCGTTTTAAAGATAACGTAAAAAAAACATAGTAGCATCTTACGTCCAAGTGGCGATATTTTATTATTTTTTCAATCTTCAACCCAAACAAGGCAAGTGCCACTTTGAAGTAGGGGGCTTCTATCGGGGACAATTTGCGGGGGCATTATGAAGGGAGATGAGTTTTCTTAGAGATAAACATTTGTAAGAAACGAAAAAAACTTTTCGTGCTTGTTAGAAAATTGTGTATTTTCTGCCCTCGATCATTGGGAATTGCAGCACATTTTCTCTTTTTCTTTTGTTTTCTTTTTATTACCACTCGTGGACTTATGTATTCTCTCCATTGACTTCCCTCCTCTAACTTACACATTTTTCCTATTCCTTTTTTTTATTTTGTGCCAGATTTTTTTACCTACTTAATAAAGCATACTCAAAACAATACGTGTCTATGTGGACTTAATACGAGTTTATTCTGTCTGCGGAACACACAGTTGCCGAGGTTTGACTGCTGAAAGTATGTAGCTACCGCAAGCAAGATTTCCGAAGAACAAATGCCGAAAATAAAACAGTAAAAAAATTCTTACAGCAGCATTACCTCTGCATAGAGTGGAATTTTAGACAGTGGGAGACCAGCAGAAATCTTTAACCTCGTGTCTCATACGGGACTCTGCATATACATGTATACAGCGAAAAGCTACCTACACATAGTCAGTACCTTCCTTCTGCGACTTTCTCCAACTTTAAGCAACATTTCTGCCATCGGGCCCTACCGCACCTTAGTCAGGAATTTCAGCTACAAACAAGTCGTCTACTTCAGGTCGCACCAACTCAGATGCAGTTAAATCTACCCTCAACCTCATAGAAAACGAGGCGGATCTGCAAAATGAGCTCTGGAAATAGAGAATCAGCTTTAGAAGGAGATAGAACTAAAAAACAAAACTATAAAAAGGACCGATAAAGTGGCTCTCACAGCTAATAATTAAAACGGAGATGAAGACTTTATCTTCTTTATCGTCTGCACAGAGCCAGCCTTATGTACGGCCCACATTACGTTATTGATCAGATGTCTGTAACGTGGACCCTCCACAGAACCTTTGGTCGTCGGTAAATGCTCTCCCCAAGTTTAGTAAGCCTATTCCGTTCTCCTTCCACGCGTTACACTGTCAGAACAATCTTAATTCGATGGAGTGTGTCGCGTTTACAGACAGGGTGTTATTTTAGAAAGTATAGTATTTAGTCGCCATCGTTTTTTTCAAGCTTGTATATCGTTTTGCTTACTCTCTTTGCGAGCTATCCTTTTAAATCTTTCTATTAATGTTAACTCAATGTCTGTTCTTTTTGTTTGCGGGTTAACATTGTTTTTAAAGGAAAAAAATGAGGTTTCACTTATTATTTTCATACTGTAGTCTTCCTTCGAGACTTCCTGTCGTCTCGCAACCTCGTCGCAGCCTCGTTTCGTGTATTTGCTACTACCTCAAGATTTTAACTGAGAAGTATGATCTTGCTCTTTATTTAGCAAGGCGTTCTCCCACGCAGCTAGAAGATACATTAATATATTCTTCTCGACTTATCCATAAATTGTATTGTGCATTTTAGAAAACTGTATTTTCTGCTTTTTAGATTCCTCCTGGACTAAGTGTGTCTTTAATTTCTCACTTCTTATCTCGCTTGCACAGAATTTATTTTTTCTAATTCTTTTGATTTCTTTTTACTTTGATTCAGATTTTTCCTTAGGTAATAAAGCATCTTCATACACAATACGTGGCTATCTGGAATTAATTCGAGATTATTCTGTATGGCCCACGAATTTTTTCCTAGATTTGACTGTTGAAAGGGCTGTAGGTATCGCAAGCAAGATTTTCTGAAAGAATGAACATCGGGAAGAAAAAAAAAATATATATATATATATATATGTGTGTGTATGTATGTGTGTTTGTGTGTGTGTGCGTGTGTGTGTGTGATTGTATATTAGTGTGCTGAAACGTTTTCATATAAACTCGACGCAATCATGCAGAATCTCGATACTGCGTCAATAGAATCTAACTTAATAGTGAAATCAAACTAATTATCTAATAATACACCGTGAAAGTGGATGAGTAATTAATTACACCTCGTTTTTCAAAGGAATGTACAAGTTAATTACGATTTGTTTACTTCAAACGGACTCGGTTTATACGTACGACTTGTATTGGATTTAAAAAAAAACCCTGCTCTTAATTAATTGTGTTAGAATGAAAACTATCTTTTTATATATATGGATTTTGCAGAGTTGTTAGTTGCAATGCCGTACAATATTGTAATGAATAATTTTGGAAAAGTAATAAGTAACCAACTGCGTAAAATTAATACTTGAAACTTGGAGAAGAATATATATATATATATATATATATATATATATAGAGAGAGAGAGATAGAGAAAGACAGAGAGAGATAGGAAGAGAGATAGAAAGAGATTCAGACATAATGATCAGTCGTAGAGGAGTAAACATGTGTCAGTAGATAATTATATTTAAACAATATTAATGCCGCTCTTTGTGCGGTGTTCAAAATTTGTCAAAACGAAAATTATTTGCAACTCGCATTTAACTAAAAATGCACATTCATATAAATAATTGAATCTATTCAAACAATTTAACAAAACAAAAAACAAATAGCATATATATATATATATATATATATATATTAATTCAATTATTTATATGAAAGGGCACATTTAGTTAAATGCGAGTTGCGAATAATTTTCTCTTTGACCAATTATGTCATATGTATTGTTAAAATATATTTACCCACTGACACGTGTTTAATATATATATATATATATATATATATATATATATATATATATATATATATATACAGTGATGATCATATTTATTGGCACGGTAAAATAAAAGTTAAATTTTGTCTAATAAATTCTAAAAAAGGGATTAAATTAAAGAAAATAACAAAGTATATTATGTATTTTTAACTGGCCTTTCCGATGCAGCAATCGGATTTTAGAAAAAATAAATAACAAAGGAACAACAAACATAATTGCAAAAAACCCTTGTTCAAAATTATTGGCACGATTTATTTAATAATCAATTGTATAGCCTTTGGCCTTGATTACCTTCCTCAGTCGCTTTTCATAGTTTACAACCAAGTTGTTGCACTCTTCAGTAGTAATTTTAGCCCACTCTTCCTGACAATAATCCTCCAATTGAATAAGATTCTTAGGCTTCCTTTGCATTACCCTCAATTTTAATGTTCTCCATAAATTTTCAATTGGATTAAGGTCTGGGCTTTGTAATGGCCACTCCAAAACATTAATATGATTGTCCTCAAGCCATTTCTTAGTCAGTTTAGCCGAATGCTTTGGGTCATTATCTTGCATGAACCACCAACGACGACCAAGTGAGAGCTCTTTAGCAGAGTCTTTCAGGTTTTCATCCAATATTTTAACATAATCTTCCTTTTTTATGCTACCTGTGACCTTAACAAGTCGCCCTGGTCCAGAGGCAGCAAAGGATCCCCAAAACATCAAACTGTCTCCACCGTGCTTCACTGTGGGTATGGTGTTCTTAGGCAGGAAAGCTTCGCCAGATTTTCTGTAAATATAAGACACTTTATTATGGCCAAATAACTCTATTTTCGTTTCGTCAGTCCATAGAACATAAAATACATAATATACTTTGTTATTTTCTTTAATTTAATCCCTTTTTTAGAATTTATTAGACAAAATTTAACTTTTATTTTACCGTGCCAATAAATATGATCATCACTGTATATATATATATATATATATATATATATATATATATATATATATATATACATGATGCGATTTATTATTGGTAAATTATCAATTAAGTTTTCATAGAAGGACACAGAATCAATTTATTCGTACGATCGTTTCGGACACAAAGTCCTTTTATTCATTCGACATTAAGAAATAAAACTATTGAGAAATACGTAAAATATTTCTCGTTATCGTGTCATCATCAGCATATATGTAGAACGATGGGGGACGGATACCTCAACTTTTAACCAGTTTATTGAAGTAAATATAGTCTGTGAACTTTTGTAAGGAGTGGTTCCATATTGTTTTTTAACAGTATGGAGACCTCTCGATCGCAAACATCCTTTAACAAAAATATGTTTTTAAATCTAAAACAAAGCATTGGTATTTAAACTTGAACATATCAAATAAAATCTAATCCGGTAAAAAAAATGTGGTAAATTGTCACAACCCTTCTATTTATATAGCCCTAGGTAATTATACTTACCAAGCCTTTTATAACTGAAATACTCCGAGCACAGCACCTTTAAATATATTTGACTGGAGCTGTATTCATTTATCCCCTGTCTATAACGCTCCCTCATTCTTTCTCGATCTGTTCCTCATCTCTTTCTCGCTCTCTCAATATATATATATATATATATATATATATATATATATATATATATATATATATATATATATACACAGAGAGAGCGAGAGAGAGAGTGTGTGTGTGTGTGTGCGTGGAAGAGAGTAGGATACACATATTGTTTCGATTGATTTGTGACCTAATGTGTCGGCCTTGTGAAAGAGAACGTTTTTATCCTTATTTGGGATCGTTTGGTGGCGATTTTCATCATTAAACGCACCAATAATTCTATACATTATCTGGTATTAATGTTTCCTATATTCCAAGGTACAGTAGAACCTCGAGATACAGTGGGCTTAGGATACTGTTTTTTTTTTCAGATTACCGTGTAGAATACGATGTTTTTTCCGGACCCTCGTTACGGTATTTTGTCCGCCTTTTTTATGATGTTATCTGCTTACATACATGTGTATTTTATGCGTTATTGTATTTTGTTATCATTTTTAATGCCGTTTCACGGCGTTCATCCCTAACTCATCGGATCAAGTGTCTTGCAAACTTTTAAATATGAATTCCCAAATGTCATGTGATCATCTTCCTATCTCTCGCTGCTTCGGGTTACTTTATTTTTTATTCACTGAATTTATTGCTGATTTTAATTTAGATCGAAATGTTGGTCCAAGTTTCATACATTGTCATTCCTTTTCACTGCATGTAAATGCTGGCAAACATCATCGAGAATTGTTGATGTGTTCTGATTCTCATTAACTATGTTCATAAAAATGCTTTGTTTTGTTTCTTTAATCAATTTTCATCTCAAACAAGGCACGATGTCACTTTGAAGTAGGGGCTTACTATCGTGGACATACGTTGCAGGAAGATTATGAAGGGGGATGAGTTACAAGACGTCTGTTCACATTACACCTGAATTTCTGCATGTCAGTACAGTTGGGAAAGATGAATCCTGGAAGGGAGTTTCAAAGTCTAGCAGTTCTCGGGGGACCTATTGGGGTAGAAGGCTTTCTTGCACCCAAGGATCTCTACTCTCAAGGGGTGGGATTTAGCTGCTCGTCGGGTTTGTCAGGGGTACTCACTTCGAGAGGGTACAAGTGCTTGCAGTTCGTCAGAGGATTCACCGTTAAAGTACTTGTAGAAAAGACAGATAGATGCAACATTTTGAATACTGCTAAAGCTTAGATGACAGTTAAGGACCTATCCGTTTGGCGACTCTCAAGGGTGACGACAGTGCTCCATACATGGGCAAATGATGGCCTTGTAGACGTACAGGATACTTTCAAGCGTAAGTAGCTTCCTAGCACAATAACGAGAGTCCACCTTCTTTACAGCAACCTTGGCAATGTTTTCACAATATCTATTTCAGATTATTTTTCCTGTAAACGTTAGGCCGAGGAGCTTAAAAGAAATACTTTCGGGTAATTGTGTTGTCAATCCTTTGCTATTTCAATGAGCGTCTATATCATCTATCTTAATACGTTTGCGTAATTTTCTTATGTTTTATATGCAATAGCCGAAGTTATACAAACTGAGCCGCTTACATTATTTATATTTGGCGACCGTATTTATAGTTAGATATCATCTCCAAACTGTTTTTTCCGATGGATTAGAATTCGAAAAACACTTATCTGGCAATTGTGGTACGTGTGTTTATAAAGCATGTCTTTCGCATGATAAGGAAAAGTCCTTATTCCTTATCACGTGAAAGGCATGCTTTATAACCACACGAAATTAAATTATTCAATTTGTTTTTTATATTAACTAGTAAGTAAATGTAGTTTAAATGTAATTGTTTTATTTGAATAAAGTTTAAACGCGTTTTATTTGTTGGATAATTTATTAGCGATAATATTTTATATGTCAGCCCTATGACATATTGTGTGATGTTTCCTCGTTTGTGAAAAATGTGTAAAAAGCTAGCTGACTCTAAAAAACCCTGAATGTTAATGAGCATACTCTTCTCGTCTCTTTAAAAGTTCTTAAAAACGCAGCTTAAAAAAAGAAGTTTAATGTTATTTCTACATTTTTCCCCCTATAATCTTAATGAATTTTTAAATCAAAATAATCCAATTTACTTTTTTTCTTATTTCTGAGTAAAGACCCTGAGTTTCGCTGATAAATCTGAACTCTTTTTGCATGAATAGACGTTTTTGTTAAGTTAAATAATGACCATGATTTGATAAGGACAAGAATCAACCCCTCTTTGTTTCCCATTTCCATGGAATTCCACAGATATCGAACACCGAGGTTCTGAACAATTAATCATACTAACGCAGTCTTCTAATTTTCAATTGAGAAGCTTATCAGCAATGACAGAGTTATGCAAGTTGGCATGTCGTGCACCATCTTCTTTTATATGGCATTCTTTTATTATGAGAAAATTAATGGAATTTTAATTAGTTTTTATAACAGATTTGCTGTCTTTGTTTCTTTTTATTTGAAAGTGTTTTCAATGCAGATAAAAACTTTCTCTGTTATGCAATCCCAAATATATTTGTATTGATGAAATGTATTATGTTTAAAAAGTTTACGAGTTTAAACGTGCAGACTTGTTTCATTTAATATGTTTATATTTTTAAGTGAATTATATCTAAACCGTAGAAAATATTTAAGCTATAAAAATGTCAGTAAGAGGTGTCTCAACTCCCGGTCAGAATGTACATCGGAACGATTATAAATAAACATGATAAACCCAAGATCCGTAAATCAATATACAACCAGCGGGTATTGCTATAGATAAACTATCACTTTCCTTCTTGCATGTATCTTAAGATTTACTGTGCCCATGCTGTTGTCTAGGAAAATGCAAGAAAAATTCCAAGCGCGAACATTAAACTGATTATGATTGATCAGCTAAAACAAAAGCTCCTCCTGAACTTATGAATAATATTTAATTGCCAATCCAATTTAATACCTGTGTTGGGACTATTACTCATAATCAGAATCGAGAATCCGGAAAATCTGAACATTTGGGGTATCGGCATCAGAATAATTTTTGAATGTTTTCTGATGCCAAGACGATTCTTGTAATTGTCTTTGCTGTTCGAGTCTGTTTAAAGCAACATTTTTCTTTTGATGGTAATAATGATAAAATATTAAATATGTAATGATATTTTATTTATAGTTAAACTATAATCAATAAACTAGTTCCCACAAGTGTATGTGTACGTTTAAAGCAATATATGCAGGCTTATATGTGTGTTTACGGTAATTGAAAAAGGGATAACATCTCTATGTTTAAATATTTATAAATTTATTAATATCCGGAGTCCGAATCTGTAATAGTATCGTAATCTGAAAGATATTGGGATATTTCTATCACAATTTCATAACTATGAAAAAGATTATGAAAAATAAAGCACTACAGTGACTCCCCTAAGTCAATTATTTGAGAATTGAAAGTCGTTTTGAATCAGTTTTGAACATATATCATATCTATATTTTTGTATTTCCGGACGTATCTACGTTTTTTATGAAGTTAACTAAAATCTTAATTGTTATATAGAATAGAATTGTAGACTGCTTCCTTCTCATTAAAAAGAGCGCGATAGTACTTTTTTAACCTGTGGTTTTCGGACGTTGACAATAGAAAAATATTTGAAAAATGTGAGCATATCACTAAAACGTTATTACACGTAAAACAAATAAATTATACATATCCTTCACTCGAAGTTTAATTTTTTTTAAAATTATTTCCAAGTAAGTAAGGGGTTTTCCACATCCCTGTATAATCTGATGGAGTTCTGAACAGGAAGGTGATATCAAATTTAATAATCCGTATTTAAACTAAAGTATGCAGTATGTAAAAATGCTTTGCGGTCGCTTCCAAAATTATTAAGGAGAAACGGTCAACAGTTATTAATTTGTGATAGTCGCTTTCTACGTTCACAGCCAAACTCTTATATAATTAAATGTGATTTGGAGGGAAATGAATGCATGCTATTATTAGTTTAGAATATACCAATTAAACTCATATGAATTCTTTTGAATGAAAACATTTGTAATGTTGTAAAATTCTAGATTTCAATAGGAGATCCTTTTTTATATAGTTCAAAATTTTTTGCGATTACAAATGAACGCGTACATCATGTGGCCAAAATAGAACAACTCTTTTATAGAATATTTAAAACTAATGATATTTCAATATTAATATTTTGAATATTTCAGTTGTAGACATATTTTCTTTTTTAATAATTTCCTTTATTTTTTATTTTTTTTTTCATACTCTAGAATATTTCATGATAATTAAATTAATAAAACATCATGAAGGATATAATACCACTGAAAAACATCATGAAAGGTTGTAATACCACTGAACAACATCATGAAGGGTATAATACCACTGAAAAACATCAGGAAGGATATAATACCACTGACAAACATCATAAAGGGTATAACACCACTGAAAAACATCATAATGGATATAATACCACTGAAAAACTTCATGAAGGGTATAATACCACTGAAAAACATCATGAAGGGTATAATACCACTGAAAAACATCATGAAGGGTATAATACCACTTAAAAACACCATGAAGGGTATAATACCACTGAAAAACATCATGAAGGGTATAATATCACTGAAAAACATCATGAAGAGTATAATACCACTGAAAAACATCATGAAGGATATAATACCACTGAAAAACATCATGAAGGGTATAATACCACTGAAAAACATCATAAAGGATATAATACCACTGAAAAACATCATGAATAGTATAATACCACTGAAAAACATCATGAAGGGTATAATACCACTGAAAAACATCATGAATAGTATAATACCACTGAAAAACATCATGAATAGTATAATACCATTGAAAAACATCATGAAGGATATAATGCCACTGAAAAACATCATGAAGGATATAATACCACTGAAAAACATCATGAAGGATATAATACAACTGAAAAACATCATGAAGGATATAATACAACTGAAAAACATCATGAAGGATATAATACCACTGAAAAACATCATGAAGGGTATAATACCACTGAAAAACAGGGTCCGTTTCCGATTTACTAATATATGCATCTTATTTCCTGCTTTTTTTATTCCAAGTTATTGTTTTTTCGCAGAGAAGAGGTAATAAGTTTACAACCTTTTTGTTGTGTTCTTCACGTAAAGATTTTTGTCAACGGTTGGAAAGAGGAAAGGAGTAACTAAAAATAAATACAATTCTTGGTGTTAAGTAATTAGACATATTGGATAAAAACTAATACAATAGTATTCAGAGTATTGTGTTTAATGTATTGGTTACAGTTTAGGTTCCTAAACAGGATAAGAGCCAGATACGTAAACAAATAGAAACATTCATAAATAAGTGATGATAAACATTAAGATATTGTCGATTTATGATGTGCAAAATATTTCCAAGCCAATTTATGATATTTGACATGAGAAAAAGTTAACATTATTCAAAGTACTTGTGAATTTAGTAAGCAGAAAGGTCGTAATGAATTATTCTAATAAACTAGTTTTAAAGCCAATTAGATTTTATAATTTAACAATGAACACAACACACTGAAAAAGGAAGAACAAAATTAGTATTCACATTATTGAGTTAATGAAATAGTTACACATTAGGGCCCTAAAATTTAAATTACACAGATACTGACATTAGTAGATACAACCGAAAATAAGTGATCATAAACAATAACACATAACCGAATTATGGAAAGTCAAATATTGTAAAGTCAGCTTCAATAAGAACAAGTTTATAACGTGCATAGAACAGTGTAAGTCGAAATGTTAAAATTAATAGTTGTAAAACAATTGCAATATTTAACTTAGCAATGAACAAGGATTTAGTCTTTCTACGTAACAGTGGCGTAAAACGAAATGATAACAACTTTTCAGGTCCAGTCATGTACTCAGAGCTTTTATTGTTTTATTAAGAGGCGAATGTAGAAGGGTTTAGAAATCTGGATATACGTTGTAAATTTGAAAATGGGGGCATCAAAGATATAAAGTAATTAAATATAAAAAGGATTGGCCTGCTGTTTCTTTCCGATAAGAGTATTCGGTTACAGAACCTCAAACAAGTGTCTTACACCAGAATAGAACATAACTATATAATACCCCATGCGACACGGAGACAGAAAGATCATAAATGTGTTACAAGCACAAACAATCACAGACAATTCCAAAGATACGTTTGGATGTATACACGTCAGAGTACGTTAGTTAAACGTTTATTTGTATGAACTCTTAATGTACATTATTACGCGCTATACAAATATCCAACGTTTTACCAATTACACCCATTATCCTTACATATACGGTGTTTACAATTATAAACGAGCCCATGGCGTCTCGTATATATATATATATATATATATATATATATATATATATATATATATATGTGATTAGTTTTTTTTGAAAAAGAATTCCAGCAGAGTGCTCAATTAAAAGGAAAATCCAAATTGTAAGAGCGTATACAAGCACACACACACACACACGCATATATATATATATATATATATATATATATATATATATATATATATATATTTATATATACGCACACACACACACACACACATATATACATATGCACGTTTTTTCATATACTTAATTTCCCAGTACTTCTGGATACATACACATATTTTGTTGTTTCGTTTTCTGATCAAATATACAGATTCTCTTGTTTGCCTACTCTTGAGAACCCAACGTAACTTGTCTATATGGGAAACAGTCCGTATATAGATGTGAGTTTACAATTTTAAAACTTGTTCGTGAGCTTTGTTTATGGTGATTGCAAACGACAATCGAATGTAGAAGTGACAATATCGTAAATTTAAACGGCGTGCCCTGTGAAATCATAGAGATGCGTAGAGTGAGGACATCTTCACTTTTGAAAAGTCCTGTCAATATTGTTTTTTTATGATGTTGGTCATTATTTATTTTTTTACTGCAACCCATGTGGCATTCCAAAGCTAGGATTGGTTTTAATTCTGCAACATTATAATGGATACGCCTATTTTCAATTGCAGTCCACGCGTTGGTATCCCTGGCAAATGTAATGAATTAAAAAATTCTATTGTATAATTATCCATTTCAACTCCTTTGACAACAATGTCGACGGACTGGTATGCAACTATCTAACTTGAAATTTTAGCTGAATAATATTTTTAAGTCGATGGACGTCTTTGTTTTGAGCTGCAAGAATAGCTCGTTTACTAAGCCAACGTGTATTCACATAATATTTTGGAATATCTGGAAAATCTTATTTTTGTGTAACTAAATTGCTGAAGTCGGAAGTTTTCTGTTCTTTATTTCTAACAATTGATTCCAAAATTTTCTCTGCTGATCGATCGTTCTGAAACTGGGCAGCTTTTTTGAGTAAAGTTTAATGTCTTTCATGTCTTCACAATGCGCCAAAATTATTTGAGGCAAGCATTTATTTCGTTTGCTGGTGTTGATTGAGGAATTACAGGTAACGTTTGTCTGAAATATTCTCCAAGCAATATTTCTGCATTCACAAATGGAGTTAAATTGTTATGCTAATCGGCAAGGATCGATCAATAGACTCAGTCGATTTTTGTGTGCCGTTATTCATTCATTCCAAACAATATGTTTGCATTTCTGTTATACTTTTCCCTATGATGGATTTTTTTATATAAGCATACCCACTTATCAATGACCACAGGTCACTCGAGGATCAGGCTTTAAGAATGTACCGTAGTCAATTGGACAATACAGTAATCATTAGTAATGAAAATTTGGTAAATTTGTTAACTACAATAGAATGGCTTATCAAGAACCATATTGTAGTTAGCTAGAAATCAGCACTACGGAAGATAGGTCGAAAGTTCTAAGAAAGAAGTTTGTTCATGGAATCTACGTTTAGGTTTAGGCACAGATAAAGAGTGAGGGAAATTATTGATAGTGTTTACAGCCAGACGGGTGTTTCTCGTGAAAGATTGGGGAGGGGTGCATAGATTGGCTCAGACGAGCACTTGCCATGAAAATAACAACAAAAGTTGCAGAAAAAAGAAAAGGTAATCTCCTACGAGGTAGGAAGTCTATTTTGAACCTCATCAAGCAGGCTGGATTTCGTTTCTAGCAGCTTCTGCCCAGATGTGGCAACAGTACTCCATCCTTGGGCGTAGCTGGTTCTAATATAAATAGAGAATTGCATCAGCAGTGAGATAACTACTGAATCGAGAGAAGAATATGACCATTTTTTAGCGGCCTTGGCAACGAATTCAGTGTATGTGTTCCAGTTCAGATTAGGGGCAAAGGTAAAGCTCGGAAGCTTTTCCAACCATGACCCTCTCCCAAAAACAAGAGCAATTCATTTCAATTGATGCCAGATGGTGTACAAAGCGTTGATGATGTAAAGATACAAGCTTCGTTTTAGATGCATTAAAAGTAACCAGCCACCTATTTCCTCTTAGCCCCACGTTCTCAAGATCATAGGAGAGAGAATCAGAGAAAACTTGGTCGTTTACGGTCTTTGGTATGCTACCGTAGATGGTAGTGTCATTAGCATGAATGTCTACGAATGATGTGGGGATCTGATTAAGAAGATCAATAATTTAGATCAGGAAAAGAGTTGTTCCCAGTGTGGACCCTGGGGCAATCCAGCATTAGAAATGTGAGCTTCTGATTTCTGCCCATCAACCACTACTCGTATAATCCTATCAGAAATAAATGATTTAATAATTGAGAAGACATATCTAGTTATACCGAAGCTGGAAATCTTTATGCCATACCCATTCAAAGGCCTTTGATATGTCAAGGGCAATTTCCCTAGAAAGCTAGCCTCAGTCGAGAATTCGCTAATCCTAGGAAATATAAGGTAAGCACATCTGCTGTAGATCTAGCAGAATGCAAGCCATATTGCATGTCACTAAGAAGGTTATATTTGCTGAGATGGTTAACTATTTCTCTATTTAACACAGATTCCACCAGCTTCCTCATGATGCACGGGGGGCTTATTGACCTTTACACAGAGAGAAATGACTGATCACTTGAATTTTTAAAAACAAGACATACTGTTTCCAGGGTGATGGGAAGCAATACTCCTTAAGACAATGCTTAAGTAACTTTGTAAGTATTGTCGCTAGTATTGATTGCATTTTTTTAACACAATGATTGGAGTACCGTCAGCGCCAGTTGTTTTACTGGAATCAAGATTTTTCGCAACATCACGTACAGATATTTGTATGTCACAAAGCGTGTTGATTGAACTTTTTAAAGATGAATGTTTAATAGTAATTTCAATTTATTTTAATTTTTGTTCCTATTCAGAACACCCCTTCTTCTGGAGCTAGATTGTTCATACATTAAGAATTGACTTTGGGTTTCTAACTCTGTCGTCATGGGTATCCAAGTAAATAGTAAAAATGTGTGTATGTATGTGTATGTGTATGTGTCTGTGAGAGAGATAGAGAGAGAGAGAGAGACTAAACACTTGGAACTACGAAATTCATCTTCAATAATTGCTAATCGATTGTATTGCAAATTAAACGTGAATTTTAGAATCTTATTTCTTTTTTATATTGCAATGTAGTTATATCCGAAGCATAAACAATATATTTACTAATTTTACGTGTAAATTTATATATATATATATATATATATATATATATATATATATATATATATATATATATATATATATACTAGCAGAAGTACCCGTCATTGACTGGGTTCAAAAACAACCTACAGAAAACGGATTGTGATTGATGAAAGTATGATAGGTTATGAAAAGGAGGAGGTTGTAAAGAGATACGTTTTGATACTCAAAATTTTTACCCCAAGCAAAATACGATGAAAGTAAAGATACTTTTCGCGAAAATATATATTTATATCAACTTTGTTTCCATTCGTAGCCAACAGTGACCAACAAAATGATGTTTCCTTACAAAGAGAAAATGTTATATATATATATATATATATATATATATATATATATATATATATATATATAATACTATAAATATACAAGAAATATATGTTCCCAAAATCAATAAAAGTTACTTTTATGGTAGAAAAGTTCATTGGCTTGTATTTAAGTAGGTTTTAAAAAAATCAAAATGGCAGCGAAATTGAAATGGAGAGCCCCGTTTTAAATTTGAAGGAGGGGCACCTGAGCATTCTGTGTTAACAATTTAAGAGAGTTCTGTTAACGTAAGTAATATTTATATACATATTTTAATGTTTTCCGTTATTTTGTGCTTGAGGAATATTCGATTATGGCATGTGTAGTTTATATAAAAATTAATTTAAGTATTTATCGCCTAAAATTTCGTTTTAATTTCGGTTCGTTGAAATTATTTAAAGTAGAGAGGATTAAAAACTATTTCAACCCCCCCCCCCCAAAAAAAAAACAAAAAACATTAACTGAACTTTTATTGACTATGGTAATATTTATTTCTTGTATATTTATTTTCTCGGATAGTCGTTTGTTGGCTTTTCTGCTAAACACTCTTGCTAAATAATATCGATGTAATATCGAAAAACAAAGAAACAAAAACAGTTTCGAAAAATATTGAAGCTTTACTTACATTAGCAAAATAACCCGAAACAGCCAAATGGGGCATTAAAAAAGAAACACCTTATTACTTTTGTCTTTTAAACCAAAGAATCGATATAAATATGAATAAGAAAATAGCCTCCTTTTCAAGCAGAACAGCTTCGTTTCAGTTTTACAGTACTAAACGGTGTAGTAGTGCGCCGTGGGATTCTGGGTTGTACTATTGTAATGTAAAGAACACATAGAAAGGGTTGTAATCAACTGAATTTCTTCTAGTAAACTGACAAAGAAAGCTTAAACAGATATATAAATAAAAATAAAAATGTTATGTAAATGTTTTTAAAAAGACACGTAATCACGTGAGCAGAATTTTTCCTTCTTTTGACACGATACCAAGTAACGTTCTCATTTCTTTATTATTTATCTATTTATCTATGTTTTCAAGAGAGTCACGTGCAAATTGAGAAGGAAAAACAGTTAAAATAAAAGTTATGCAAAATTTTTGTCGAGAATTGTATAAAGTTCCGACTTTTCTTTTGGTTTTCACTTTAATAAGAACGTGAATTTATGAGGTGAATTTATTCGACAAAATATGATTCAACTAAAAAATAAATAAAAGCTAATGTGAATTAAGGTTAAAGTTAAAGTGTTTTGTGGACCCTCGCCCCTTTTAAAAAACCTTGTAAAACTTTGTGACACATTTACATTCTATGAAGTTCGGGTGCAAACGAACGCTCAATAATTTTATCATACTATATTTCTTCAAACTGAAACATACTCATTAGAGTATACTTACGCAGAGGTATAAAAAGTCTTGGTTAAAATTTGTGCAATATATCCATGGAGTACAGGCGCGAACGGAGGCCCCATAATTTTATTATACCATCCTTATTTAAGTTGAAACACACATCTAAAATATTTTTAGTTACATCTACATAAAAAACCTTTGTAAACTTTTTTTTTCATTTTTGATTTCCATACTTTGGGGGCCAGACGCGAACGCAGACCCCACCATTTTTATTAACTACCTTTCTGCCAGATCAAACATACCCATTCCTGTGTCTCGATACATCTTGTATCATTATATGTATTCAGTTTTTCTTTTAAATAGTCAACCATATAAGAGCCTATTCGTGGCCAGACACACACAGAGACGTTCAGCTTTATAATCCCTTTTTGTACATTTTCAAATGATTACATGAGAACCGCTAATTTCCGCGTATATTCTTTTCTGAAATGTTTTCCTTGTAATTGATTGACAACTGTAAGACAACAAAATATGTTATTTCATTTAAAATAAAGCCAGATTTTATCAGTCTGTCGATAGTGTACAACATGGTACATACTACTTGGAAGTTTTCATAAACAGTTGAAAATAGTCGACGATTGGACGGCAAAATGAGAAAACGATGTAAGAACAAAATATTTAACAACGCCCCTCTTACATTGTTAGAAAGGAATTTTTAAATAATTCTGTTAATATTTAGAAAAATTTTTTTTAACATAGATAGACCATGGGTTTTGTTAACTAGCTAGTGACCTCAAATGAATGAAATGAAAATTTAATTTTAATTCTAAGAAGTTAGTGGTTTATTAAATTGATGTGTTGCTGTAAAAACAAACAAAAACAAAATCGAGATGCAACCCCCAAGCATGGATAATGGAATGACTAAAAATGTATAAAACGTAACAGAAAATGCAATAAAAACATGGAGACCGGAATTGACAGATGATGGACAACACATAACAGAAATTAACATAGAAAGAGGCATCTTCCAAGGAGACTCACTATTACCACTACTGTTCGTCATAGCCATGATGCTCTTGAACAGTATTCTGAGAAAGTGCCAAGCCGGATACAAGTTCTCCAATACAGAGGAAAAAAATGAACCACCTGATGTACATTGACGATTAGAAACTTTTGCAAGGACAGAAAAGGAACTAGAGACACTAATTAACACTACCAGAATATTCAGCCAAGATATCCAAATGGAATTTACCATGGAAAAATGCGCACAACTAGTTATAAGAAAGGGAAAACTGGAAACAAGAGAAGGCATGAAACTACGCAACCAAACAGAAATGAGGGCATTAGGGGACAAGACGACTATAAATACTTGGGAATTCTGGAAGCGGACACCATCAGAACACCGGAAATGAAAGAGAAAATTGGAAAGGAATACCTCAGGAGAACAAGAAAACTCCTGGAAACGAAATTATATAGCAGAAACCTAATAAAACGTATAAATACATGGGCAGTATCACTAGTAAGATACTCTGGACCGTCTATCGGGTGGGCAAAAGAAGAACTGAGACAATTCGACCAGAAAACCAGGAAGCTCATGATCATGCATAATGCACTACATCCACAGGACGATATTGACAGACTCTCAGTAAAAATGAAAGACGACAGGAGGGACTGATCTGTATAGAAGACTGTGTGAAGGACATGAAAAAAGGCTAGAAAAATACATACTGCAAAACACTGAAATGATAAGTATGACAGTCAGATGCACTGAAAAAACAACAAAACAGAAAACAGAGAGACAAACGACAAAACCAGAAAAGAGAAATAGAAAGAGAAACAACTCCACGGAAGATTCATAAGAATGACAAAAGATGAGAATAACAAAAACACCTGGACATGGATGCGAAAAGGATATATAAACAGAGAAACTGATTCTCTAATAACAGCAGCACAAGATAACTCGATAAGAACCAACCACACCAAAGCAAGGATCGATAAAACACAAGAAACAGCAAATGCAGACTATGTGGGCAAAGAGACGAAACGATAAACCATATAGTAAGTGAATGCAGCAAACTGGCCCAAAAGGAATACAAAAACAGGCATGCCCAATTGGGGGGGGCGGTGCACTGGGAATTATGCAAACGACTGCATTTTGAGCGTACAGAAAAATGGTACAAGCATAAACCCGCAACAGCACTCGAAAACGAGCACCACAAAATCTTATGGGGCATGGGCATACAGACGGACAAACCCACTCAAGCAAGAAGACCAGATGTCGTAATAATTAACAAGAAAGAAGCATCCTGTCAAATCGTAGACTTTGCTGTCCCAGCTGACCACAGGGTGAGTATGAAAGAAATGGAGAAACGAAGCAAATACACAGAGCTAGCCAGAGAGTTAAAATGCATTTGGATGGTGAAGAAAATCAAAATAGTACCGATAATATTAGGAGCACGAGGAACAATTCCGAAAAAACTTCGAAAAAAGATTATCATAAATTGGAATAACTGCAAAAGTACAACGACTAACGATAAGAAAAACGACGGAAATATTAAGGAAACACCTTGAATGCAGAGAATAATACAAGAAGACAATATAACGAATAAGCGTTACAGGGAATGAAGAACACCGAAGCTGCATATCTACAAGGTCTACACCCCCATAATGCATCCCTCCCATTGTTTCATCACCGCTCCTTCCAATAAAAAACTGATACCAAAAGCCGAGAAGGGTCAAGAAGGAATGAAAGACCAAGGAGAGAACGCTGGACAAGCGCAAAGAGAACTGGGATCTTGGGGAGGCTGAGCACCACTCAAATTTCAGTATAAACCAATGGCCACTACCAGCGATACATCAATGGTAAGGGGCTGTTGCGATGGTGCAAATTCATTTACAAATGCTATCGAAGGAGATGAAGAGAGCTGGACGTCTGGGGAGACGTTATCACTCAGCTTCCAGAGAAAATCACAGGTTTCCAATCAGATCGTTTGTTGACTTGTGTAAAACTCCACGTTAGCCAATAATAATAATAATAATAATAATAATAATAATAATAATAATAATAATAATAATAATAATAATTTTAGATTAAGACTCTCAGCTAAATCCCTATTCCAAAATGAAATGTTACTTCTATATGTGATTACGTGTAAAATGCTTAAAATCATTTTAGTAGGAAGAGTGGGAGCTCAGTTTATAATATAAATTTAACCTAAAATAATCACCATTTCCGGGCCATTCTAATTCTTTATGAATGTTAACTAAATTGTTTACCATCAACTGAAGTTCGATTGACAACGTCGTAAAACCATGCGTTATCCCTTAAAAGCCGTGGACATTTCCCAAATAAACGCACATGATATATCTAAAAAAATTGTTTTTTGAGAAACTGCCTTAACACAATATAATGTTTCAGAAAAAAATATGCTTATTTACGTTAAATGTATGTGTGAAACTCATCCTGTACCGTAAATTCCTAAATAAATCGTTTTGTATTTATTTTTTTATAATTATGAGTGTTTATAGGTTATGTTTTATTTAATTTTTAACAGTTACGTGAAAAACGGTTAGTTTAAATACTGTATTCTCATGAAATTATCGTTGTTTTTTACCCGTTTTCATTGTTCGCCAATCGCAATTATAGATTTTGTTGCAAAATGGAAAATTCGATTCGCTATTATTTAGGCTATTTAACATAAATAATCTGAAAAACAGTTTTGCAGATAATTTTTACGTACAATTATGACCTTTTTAGGGGCAGACATTTTTTTTTTAAACAGGTAATGGATTTTGTTTGTTATTAATTTTGGGCATGTTCATGCTCCTAGTCAAACTGTGGTATAGAATATTTCATTGTTAAAAGTCATAAAAGACATGACCTCTTCCTACTACCAACACAAAGCCCGGGTGATTATACAAAAATAAAGCGATTGCTTGTGGTTTTATGATTTTGCCGGTTGGGCTTTTGGGTCAGTGGTAAAAAAATAAGTTAACTGGTTGAAAACAAATAGGATGGCCCGGAAACGGGTGATCATTTGGAGTAAAATTTATGAAATTAGGAAAATTGGGCAACGGAATACAGACATCAGAAGAAAGTTCGACTGAAAACGGCCATTTTAGCCAGCTTGGAATAGAAAGGCAATTATTGAATAAACATCGATTGAAAATAAATTTTGGAACAGTTCTTGCAAGATATACTGATTTAATAAGAGAACTCCCATCTATTACTCCAATTAAGAACAATATTAATATACTTATTTTGTTTTGTTATCCTGAATTCGAAAATGTTTCTGTTGAACTCGAGAATTTGCACAGAATTTCGGTCGGTGGTTACATGAACCGAAACGTTAACAAAATGTAGTATCTGTTCTGTGCTACACTTCACCTATTCTCTCCTCGTTCAATAGAGGTGTAATCTTCCAAGACTGAGGCAATGTTAATACTTGTTCCGATCCAGTGTGCGCCTTTTTTTTAGCTGGATATTCGCCTCGTTAAAAAAAACGACCTTGTGTCTATATTTATCCTCTAGGAGATGCAAGCAAACAGAAACACTCAACATGAGAGCAGTAGAGTATGTTCATAACTTTTTTTTGTTTATAAGAACGCTAAACATTTTAAGATATGTTTTAAATATAATTTTCGGGGGAGGTTGCCGCTTTAAAAAAACTGTTGGACAACGAGCATCTTTCAATCGATATTTATTCAATAATTGCTCCGCATTTATATGCGCTACTAACCCTCCATCCAAAATTATAAAATAATTTTTTTTATTGGCTTCACAAATATGGCCAAATAAAGTAGATTATACTTTAGAAGAGAGTACTTTTAAATGTAGATATACTGTCTTTTTTAGTTTGACAAACTTGAAAATGTTTTCCATTTATGTATTTCATCCAAGAGTTTGATAAATTTATTGTAAGATATCCATGTATATTTAAAAAAAATATAGAAAGATACAATAAAATATGAACAATTTCAGAAGACACGGTGGTCAAAGAAAGCGGCTCAAATCAAATAAAACTTGCCCATTCGTTTAAACTGTGAATTCTCTGAGAAGCGTCATCTAGACATTTAACAAGTAGATGCGTAAAATTACTTGAACATTTGATCGGACTTCAGACAGCATATGGCGCTTAGGAATACCCAATCTTAGCACAAGTAAATGATACTGGCAGAATCAAAGAAAATGTCATGCTAAAAGTGTTCACACAGAAGCATTACAATTGACAAATTCATTTCAAATTTAATTCAACGTTTTGTCCATCTTTCATCATATTTGTCACTGCATAATGAGGGAGCAGACTCCAAAAGCTATCATACAAAACCGTGACCATCGTCATAGATGGCCTGTCAGCTGAGAAATGACGTCATCACCATAGGTCCTAGCAAGCAACATAAGTGGAGCACAGACTGTTGCTAATGAGCAGACATTTTTTTACAGAAAGCGTAGAAAACTTCAAAATTGGATTAAAAAGGATAAACATGATACTTTGTAGTGAAACTCATCCAATATTAATAGTAAAAAACGAATGTAAAGGGAGAATAGTTGTTAAAAAGTTTAAAAAGAAAAGGAATACGATTTGATATGTATGGAACTGAACTTTATTTAATAGAAATGAATAAGAATGAGCAATAAATATTTTTAAATAAAAAAAATAATAGTTTAAAAATCAAAACTGAAAAACAAACAATAAATTAGTTTAACTGAAAAACGAACAATAAATTAGGTTAACTGAAAAACGAACAATAAATTAGTTTAACTGAAAAACGAACAATGATATAGTTTAACTGAAAAACGAACAATAAATTGGTTTAACTAAATAACAAACAATACATTAGTTAAACTAAATAACGAACAATACGTTTAGCTGAATAACAAACAATAAGTTAAAAATTAAATTCAAACAAATGCTAGTATAAACAAAGTTACTAAGGCAGAAATATTTCAGACATTTTTAAAAAGTTGTAGATTTTAATTAAAAGTTTGAATTTCTCTTTTTCTGATATTTTTTTTACTAATATTGTCATTCTCTTTGAGACAAAATATGTTTATTAGGGAATTCGATGAACTCCATATCAGCATTTTTTTCAATTTGCTGAGTAGTATGACCCTCATCACAAGAGTCAATGAAATAATCGATTTTGATCAGCCAAAATATTTAAAGTTATGTACATGGCTAATTTTCTCTGATGAATCCAATGTAAAAAAGAATCGCATTTTGTAAGTTTGTTTATAACTATAGAATAATATAAGCCAAACTTATTAGTTATACCATTTGGGTATAGCAGACAACCTCTAAAAGTAGCTGTTTCATTCAGATATTTCCTTAGCAGGCTATTTCCCGGATATTAAATTTTAGCAGCTATTGCATTTCAGTTTTTTGAAAACTGCATGAAAGCAATAACCTGCTAAGTATAATATAACAGGAAGTACTTCCTTGCATTGATCAACATCATCTTCTGTTACATCTATGTTAAATTTATAAACATGTAACTCTTGCTCCCCTGTCATTTCATCCCCGTTTGTGTCTTTTCATTTTTTCAATTCAATAGTTCGATTATTAATTGGTAAGCTCAATTTTAAAACTGAGAATATTCTGAGTTTTGTTCACATTCATACACCTGACGTATCGATATATTATACTGATCTCCACTAAGTTGTCGATACTGGCCAAACCTTGTCTCAAGGTTATAGGTCTAAAACTTTCTTGGTAATATATACGCCATGTTCAGTACATTTATACAATATTTAGTCAATTCTAAAATTGGGTAAATCGTCTGGTGCAACACAGTATATGTTTCCTTTGTTAACTTACGAGTTCTTCGAGGAATGCTATTCCAAGTTTCTAACCAGTCACATTTAGAAAACTATAATTATCACTATTTAATGTGAGTGGATTAGCATATTTATTACGAAGTCGACAACTGTTTATGGTGTTTTCACATTCAGTGTTGTCCACCAAATATAAAATATTTGAATGCATTCTGCGATTTCTGAATAATTTTCAAGCATTCCTGTTTCCCTAAGGTTAGAAAACCTTGAATAGTATATTCGTTGAAAATTTGCAAAACCAAATTAACATGTTGCCTTTCAAAAGTAGTCGGAGAAAGAGCTTTTGAAGGCAACTTTTAGCAATATTTCACAAGTGATTGAGATTCTAGGGCATAAAGTTTATGTAAACTAATAAATGGATCACTTTGGATGTTATCTTATTCATGATTTCCATTATAACAAAACTTTGGGAACATCATGCATTTACGTTCATCTTTTTGGGCAAGCCATTTGCTTCTAATGCATTTTAATATATGCACTACGAAGAAAAGGGAGCAAGACGTTCTAACTGGATGGGGGATACACAATTGAAAGTTTTGATGGGCTAAAAAAGAAAGACATAGCTTTTTTATTTATTGCATTATTATCTGTTATAACAGATAATACCTTAAAACCTATATCTCCTAAGCCAATTATTACACGTTTAATAATGTCAGCAAGAAGACATTTAGTTGGCATGACATGCACAACATCCTTATATTGTGAGATTACACTGCTAAGCATAACAGCAAATGCACTTGTGGCAGGTTCATTGCTGTTGTTAGCTAAGCCAACGATATTACCACCTTTATAATCATGATAGAGTAAAGATAAGTAAAGATACTGTGATGTCATTCTGCATTAGTAACTTGAAATTACTTTTAATACACATGAGAAAATTGTTATCGTGTTGTTCAATGACAGGATTCATAGGAGTCTTTTTTAATTACATTTTCACCCCAAACAAGGCACATTGCCACTTTGGTGTAGCGGGCGTCTATCAGAGAAAACAACTACTCGGGTACTATGTGCTATAAGGGACATAATTACGGATAACACCGGATACAAAACGGTGTATAAAAGAGCGTCTTGAATTGTCTTGGAGTCAGTTCAGTGGTACGCACTAGCCCGACCGTCTCGCGTCTTACACTCTCCAAGTGTAGTCAGGATTAACCAAGTGTAGTAGTATTATTCGAAGTACGAATAAACCTTTTGTTACGCATTCCACTCGCCGCATTTTGTCATGTTATTATATACCGTCAAAACGGGATATAACACTATGTAGGGATTTCGGCAGACAGATGCACTTGAACTTCTGCATGTCAGTACAGTTGGGGAAGCAGTGACCTGGAATGGAGTTCCAAAATCTAGCGGTTCTGGGGAAGAAACTACCGGAGTAGACAGAACTTTTACATCTAGGGATCTCTACAGTGTGGGGATGGGTTTTTGCAGCTTGTCGGGTCGGTCAAGGGTGTTCACGTCGTGGGGACACAAGTGATTGCAGTTCGTCAGAGCATTCACCATTAAAATACTTGTAGAACAGGCAGAGGGATGCAACGTTTCGTCGATGGGACAGAGGCTGAAGCTTAGATGCCAGTTTAGGGTCTATCAGGTTTGCGACTCTCTTTTGAACCCTGTCAAGGAGCGAGAGACTAATAGCCGATGCACAAGCCCAACTATGACAGAAATACTCCATACATCGGCGAATAGTGGCCTTGTAGAGGTACAGGATACTTTCGGGTGTTAGAAGTTTTCTAGCACGGTAAAGAGAGCCAACCTTCCTTGCAGCGGCCCTGGTAATGCCCTCGATGTTATTGTTCCAACTTATGTTTCCTGTGAACGTTAGGTCAAGGAGTTTTAAAGGCGTACTCTCAGATAAAGAGTCGTTGGCCATTGCTATAGGTGGTAGAGAAGGTTTCTTGTAATTATTGAATGAAACCAGTTTAGTCTTGGCGGCATTGAACGTAACCATCCATTTTTGCCCCCATTCCACTACTGATTGGAGGTAATCCTTTAGTTTTTTGCAATTACTTTAGAGATATGTTCATCTCTTTTCCTGTCGTGCCTGCTATAGAGTGTAGTGTCATCAGCATATATACCCATCTCAGAGGCAATCTTGTCGGGGAGGTAATTTATAAATATCAGGAAGAGTAGAGGTCCAAGGATAGATCCCTGGGGCACTCCCGCATTTATATCATATTGTTTAGATGTAGGATTGTAAGGAAAACCTGAAGTTTTCTCTTATCTAAGAACGATTTAATTATGTTAAGTATTCTACCAGTGATACCGGATGATCTAATCTTCCTGAGGAGACCCTCATGCCATACCCTGTCAAAAGCCTTAGATATATCTAGAGCTACCGCTGTGCCCTCTCCCGCTTTGTCCAGTGAATGGTATATGCGTTAAGAGATTACAGTAAGGATGTCTGCTGTGGAACGGGCTAGTCTAAATCCATATTGTTGGTCGGTCAGAAGTTTAGCATCTGTTAGGTGCGGGACTAGAGCATGGTTAATTAAGGTCTCAAATATTTTGGCAAAAAGTAGAAGGAGGCTAATGGGGCGATAATTTAATGGGTCAGTTCTCTCGCGAGAATTCTTGAATACTGGTACCACAGAAGTAATTTTCCAACAACTTTGAAAGCAGGATTCATTAAGGCATTTGTTGTAGAGTTTGGAGAGAACTGAAGCTACTTCGGCTGAGCATTTTTAATAGCACAGCTGGGATGAGATCGGGTCCACATGCTTTTGAAGTGTCAAGGTTTTTATGATAGAATGCTAAGATATCCGGGGTATTTGTTAGAAGAAATGCTTCAACATCAGCAAAATTAGTTCTAAGCCCACGGATATTTCTGAATGCAAGCCTCAAGGGAGGAGGCAGCTTGGATTTGTTTGACCCTAAGCCTGGTTTAAGCTTATTTTTAGATTGTACTGTCATCATATTTTCTAAAGAGTTTCAGTTAGGTACGGGGGAAGCCGAACAGGGGGTTATGCAGAGTATCATACATGCATCACACGTAGACCATCAGCTGATCCTCCATCAACAAGGACTGTGGCATCAGGAAAGCCCACCGTGGATGACTGCGGGGTCCCTTTCCATGCGCGACATTGCACTGCAAACATCCCGATATTATACAACTGTTGATGGAGCAGCCGCTCTAAGCGCTACCAAAGAGTTAGGGCTCCTGCACTACCAGTCGGACACAGCAGCCTGTAACTGTCAATCCGGTACCCTCAACCCATCAGAGGAGGGTCAACCCAATCTAATTGCTCAGGCATAAATGGTACTCAAGCACTCTCAAGTTCCCAGCTTTAGGGGTTGGGTGTGTCGGGAGTGGGGAGACAGCGTTCATTGCTCTAGACAAGAAACAAGATCTACAACTGGGTGTTTCTGTCGAATCACTGTGATAGTATCTCTGCGCCTGACTAATAGGCAAAGAAGCAGTAGTGAAGCCGGGCGATAGACAGAACCTATCTACTCCTTAAGCAATTTAATTAAGCAGTTGATAAGGTTAATCTTCGAATGGTTGAATAGCATGGTAAAATTACATTTTTAGTATCTCTTAACAGTCTGTAGCCTCTAGGGGAGCAGTTATATAATAAGGAAGAAAATACCATCATTTTACTCGAATAATTAACCTTATTCATTGTTATTATGTTAATTTGTTCGTGTATGAACTTAATGGCATTAAAATATTTAAATGGTTCATCTTGCACTAATAGCAAAAATGATACGATTAATTTTAATAAAGAACATATATTAGAAGTTTTCATTTCCTGTTCTTTGATGCCCATTTTTTTCATGTTTTCCGTCAAAATCTGCAGAGTATTTTCCTCTGTTACATGTTTAGGAATTCTATACTCCCCTATAGCACTCATTTCCACATAACTACAGAATACTCTAACCGCCAAATCCGGTTCAATCACAATAGACATTGGTATTTTTGGACATACCCATCTTTTTATATGGCATATAATGATGGTATTGTCTTGCCTAATAGAAGTCCAATAATTTTTATCTATAAACGTAAATTATTTTCTAACTCATCAAAATTATAGAAAGTTTTACGTTTCCATAACTCTAACTCGGCAACAACACTTCCACATAATGCACGCTTAAGAGCAGCATTTTCTAAACGCATTTTCTTTGCGTTAGAAGACTCTCTAAAAGTGGTTGATGACGATAAATAGGAGGAACAGTTTGGTAATATTCAGGAAATATCACCATCCTTAAGATAGTTTTTTTTAATTTAACACTAATTGTCTTTCCAGTCCTTTTATTTATTGTATGTCTTCCGGTCGAAAATGTACCTAAAGAAATAATTTAAAAGAAAATCGTACCATGTTTGACTTAATATTAAAAAGAAAATAAAATTATATGACAAAAACTATAAAGTAAAAAATAAGGAAAATGTGCAGAATTAGTCCACCTTCGAAATATCCTTTTACATTACCACTTTTATAGGTTTTCTGGGGTGCTGAAAATGAAAATAACGTTTAAAATTACGGCAAACTAGTATTTTCAAGATATAAAGAGATGTTAGTTTAAAAATGGGGAGATAATTTTACCTAAAACGTCCACCCACTTTATGGCCAATTTTTTTACATGGGCAACGAGCAATTAAAAAAAAAAAATACTTTTTCGCCTCAAACAAGACGAAGTGCCTCTTTGATGTAGGAATGAACGTAAACGTAAACGTAAAATGAGAACCTACAGTTGACCCCCTCTCCCCGACAAAAATACTGTTTACACTTTTTGAAAGGGGGTGCTCATTTTACGTTAAACTGTGTTCATTGTACGTTAACTTCCAACCCTCAGCATAAAAGTGGCCATACTCATTTTTCTTCGCTTTTATTTGTTAAAAAGAAGGCGCCATACAAAACGATGGGTGCTTATTTTACGTTAACTTTTTATTGAAAAGTGTTCCCCCATTTTTCTAAACTAACATTTCTTCATATCTTGGAAACTCGTTTGCCGTAATTTTAAACGTTATTTTCGTTTACAGTGTCACTAGTAGTATCAGAATGTTGGGGTAATCTTTGACAACCCTAACACAAAACTGCGAATAACATATACAAAACTCGTAATTTTTTCGTTTAAAGTGGATTGTGTATTTTCTTTATGGAATATACTTCCAAAATAAACTATTAAAATTGTTTAAAATATAATAGAAATATTATTTTTTTTATGACCGGCATTTTGTAAACACTTTTTTTAAATAAAAAAATAATATTTCTATTATTTTTTTAAACAATTCTAATAGTTTATTTTTGAAGTATATTCTCCAAAATTCTGACACCTACAGGGGCACAGCATTTACCACAAATAATTATTAATAAACTTTTGGGATTACAAAAACGTTTAATCTATTTCACGTTGATATAAATATTGCACAGTAAAATAGTTGAACTAAAAAGATAATTTTTTTTTCATTTAGAATTATTTAAACAAGGAATTCCGTTTTTACGATATCGATTTTATTAAATTGTTAGGTGAAAGTACATAATATTTTCACCATACTCCCCATTTTAAATACGTTTCTAAACAATAATTTACTATTTCAGTACATAACTTAAATTACATGTAAAATTCATTTTTTCTATACATACTTTCATTTTTATTTTAAAATACGTTCTAAAACATAAATTAAACCACACCAACTTTTGGTCCATTTTCGTTGTTACCTCGGCATTTTGGAACTATACATCTCGATGGCATGTTTAAATTTATTTACCCCTCCAAAACTTTAAACCAACTTCCGGTTTAGTCATGAGACACGTGACCAAATTTCAACAGACCGATGTTCATGACGGCACCAGACTAAATTATAGTCGTCGCAAGGCCATCATATTACGGTAGCCACGACAAAACTCAACTGTATATAAGCATAAGCCTATAACAGAGATAAATTAAATATAAAAAACAACACATTTTATATTCTATATTTATTTAATTAGCAATAACACTTAGTATTATTTTGCTTGACAAAATATTTTTTTAATTAAAACAATTTTTCGATACCTCTTATAAACAGCATTCTTGTAGAGTTTACCTAGTAACTTGTGGCGAAGTTTCAATTTTTGCTTTGTTTATTTTATGCAAATAAAAATACATCTTATTTAAATGTTACCATATATAGTGTTTAGAAGTATTAAAATAATTGATTTATCGTCAGTACAAACAATGGTAAATTAAAGTTTAAAAATGTTAAGAGTCGATTTTTGAATCGGAAATAGTGCACATATGTTCCCGATTCCGATACTCCCTAAAAAGTTCCGATTTGGGGGACGAGTAATCAATATACATGAACTGTTAGCATATGCTGCATCTTAAAAAGTTGGTTCATGCTGACAATTAAATAAAATAAACGTCTAAAAATTATTAAAAATAAGTAAAATCATGAATGTCGACTCTTGGGGGGCAAGTAAGTAGGAACAACACAATCATTTGTGTAAAATAATTAATATTCGAAAATTGTAAACAATAACAACAATACCTGATACCAAATGCAGTAACATTCATGTATCTTTTATACGTGCTGAAACTGTGTTTAAGTTATTTTTATTTCATTTCTTTTATTAAAAGTTGTCTTTCCAACAATTAACTGGTTGCATATCGTTTAATCATTAGGAACTTCACTCTTGAAAAATTGTATAAAAAAATCTATGACTATCACTAACTCTAAATTTGGGAGTGCAATTCGAACTTAATGTTAGTGGTAGATAAGTCATTTGTTAGGTGTGGCAGGAATTTCGTGAAAAATATTGAATAATTCAACCCCGTTTTCCAAGCTTATATCTCCTCGAAAAATATAATTCAACCCCTCATTTTTTTCAATTAAAGGAGCAAGGACCAAAGTTCAATAAAAAATCAACATGGTTAAAAAAAAAAAGTTTTAAAGTTCGGACTTTACAGGGAAATTTCTAAAAAAACACTACTTTTTGTCTTAAATTTGAATATATTATTTATTGATCTTTTAGCTTCAATTTCTGATATATAACACTTTGGTGATTACATTAATTATTGACATTTTAATAGACATTTCAAAATGGGAGGCGTGAAATAATTTGGCCCCCTGTCTTTCCAAGCTTATAACTCCTCGAAAAATATAATTCAACCCCGAATTTTTTTTCAATTAAAGGAGCAAGGACCCTGGTTGCTTAAAAAAAAGCAAAAAGCATGTTTCAAAAAATGGTTTATAACTTCGGATTTTATAGGAAAATTTCTAAAAAACACTACTTTTTTGTTTTCAATTTGAATATATTATTTATTGATTTTTTATCTTCAATTTGTGATATATAAAACTTTGGTGAGTAAATTAATTATTTACTTTTTAATAGACATTTTAAAATAGGGGGGGCTTGAATAAAAAAAACATTTGTCTTAAATATTATATTCAGTTTATTGGAAAGAGCATAAAATTTCACATTGAACCTAAAAATTTCGTAAAGATTGAATCAATAGAAAAATGTTGATAGATTTTTAAAGTTTAAAAAACTGAAAAATACTTAACTGTGTTTTTTAAATAAAAACATATTTTAATTACTTTTTATACAACTTTAATAGTTTATTTTGGAGGTATAATCCATAAAGAAAATAAACAACATACTCTTAAAAGAGAAGTTACGAGATTTTATATTTTATTCGCAGTTTCGTGTTAGGGGTGTAAAAAATTCATGCAAAAATTCTGATACACCTAGTCATGTGTTTACAACTTTTGAGAAATTAAGCTTTCTTACTCCTTAAGCGATAAGCGGACATTTGTTTATTATTTTTGATTCAGTGTGTAAAATCCACTTTGAACATTTGAATATTTGGAAATTAGAAAAATAAAAAATAAAAAAAAATTTAGCATGTTAAAAGTATTTAAGTTGGTAGATAATTAAATTCTACTGTGTTTGGTATATTTTTTATTTTTTGCTGTTTTTTTTTTCTTTTTAGAATTGTTGACTAAGGGGGGTTGCTTAGATCGTATTTTAAACTAAACTACGGAGGTTGGAATGCCTCCCCCTAAAATGTACTTGGAAAAATCGATTTTATAGCGAGATTTAAGAATGGTTAGCCGGAGAAAAGGTGCAAAAAATATCCAATAAATAATTGTTACCAAAGGCAATAAATGCTATTTTTTTACTTACATGAATGAGTTTATTTTATGTTTTGAAGTATTTTCAAGCGCTGTTCTTTATTTTATTTAAATCTAAAATTGCGGATGTGTGGGTGCGAAATACCTCCAGATTTTCTAGAATTCCCCGCTAGATTGCAAACGAAATCTCCAGATCCAGCGGGAAAACCGCTAAATTGGAAACACTGGTAACGTGACGGGACGCGGTGATAAATAATTGTTAATAAATAAAAAATGGCCAATCGGTACAAAGAAAACCCCCTATTTATTATAGAAAAAGTAAGTATAATGTTGAAATTAAAAAGAGATATATAAAAACACGCATGGGCACAGTAAACATAGTATACCAAAATGTCGAAGCAATTATTTATTTAGTTATTTAGACTGTTAATTACGAATGAACCACAAGTTACATTATATATATATATATATGGTTATTAAGATGGATGAAATATATATATATACATATATATATGTATATATATATGGTAATTTATAAAATATATATATGGCGATTAAGCTACACTGAATATTCTGCGTTTCATCCACTATAGGATTCGTCAGGCTTATGCGCGAATTCTGTGGTTGCTTCTTGTTTTTATATATGTTGAGGATTTCTAGTTAGCCAATCAGATTTTTAGTATCCACCGCGCCCCTTCCTATCAGCCAATAGGCATGCATTTGAGCGAACAAATGATCTGTTTTAGAAATAGGTTAGTGGTTAAAGGTAGATCTTTTCCTTCCTTTTTTTTATATATATAAATATTTATATATGTGTACACACATACATGCACACATATATACATATATATACATATATATACATATATGTGTGATCGTTTATATATATTCATGTTTGTTTAATTTATTTATTTGTTTGTTTTCTATTGTTATTGTAAGTTTTAAAGCTATTTTGTATCGCTATCTTAGAGTAAGTTTTATTTTGTGAATACAGTTGTTTGTATTTCTCGTCTACAGTTTAATAGATTTTGAGGTTCTTTAAAGTACAGGATAGCAAATTTTTCATGGAGGCATAATTTACATGGGTCGTCTAAATGTCTGCACGTGGTAGTTTGTCTCATTATTTTCCATTCGACTACCGGCGAATGTCCGCTTTCTTTGAGTTCCCAGTATTTATTCGCTAATGTTGTTTTTATAAAAGAAAGGAAGGAAAAGATTTACCTTAAACCACTAACCTAGTTCTGAAACAAATCCTTTGTTCGATAAAATGCATACCCATTGGCTGATAGGAAGGGGCGCGGTGGATACTAAAAAGCAGATTGGCTAACTAGAAATCCTCAACATATATAAAAACAAGAAGCAACCACAGAATTCGCGCATAAGCCTGACGAATCCTATAGTGTATGACACGCAGAATATTCAGTGTAGCTTAATCGCCATATATATTTTATAAATTACTGACTAGCTCTACCTACGTATTGAGCACTTTTGAAGTAAATACTTAAAGTTTACGCATAAATCTATACTTTTGTATATTAAATTTATGTAAGTAAACTAAGTAGTTATATATATATATATATATATATATATGTAGTTATATATATATGTAGTTATATATATATATATATATATAATTATTTCAACAGTCAAGCAACATCACAGTTCACAAGAGTATGAAAACCGACAAATCGGAAGTCCAATTGGGCGAAATCCGACTATGGTGTAAAGCTACTCTGCCACCGTCGCCTAACTGGCTATACCCCCAAGCAGATGTCTCACAAGTAGGAACTTTATACTTGCGATCACGATGCCATCCAACATACTAACCTAGTGAACAATTAGCAACAGAATTTTTAGAATTGTTCTGGACGAAGTAGGTTCATACCATAGTTAATATTCTGTCGGGCTTTGCTTGATCTGTGTCAGGTGATAGACTTTTTTGTGTGTGGCAGGTTTGCTCATGTTGCAGAATATTCGCCTGGCATGCAAGAGTCTCGAGTTTCGAGTCTCGAGTTCCGACATGTCTAACTGATAAACTATAATGTGGGCGAAACTCAAGTATTCGACTTTCTGTTTGTTGACGTTAATGCCTTTTCTGAGTTTGTTTGACTGTTCAAATAATTATAATATATCTCACATTACGAAAAAATATATATGTATATGTATACGTTTATAAATAGACTGCTATATGGAAATGCCTATTTGTATACAATCTGATATATATGTGTTCTATATATATTAAATTTGCAATTAGAAATTTAATCAGAACAAACGTTCAATTCTATGTAGCTATATTTATTTCGTCTGAAAGCGTTTAGAATCCTTTGGAAAGTTAATTTCCTCAACAATATATTCACCAGTTAATAATGTAAGCAACATTCATAAATGAATAAAACAAAATTAATATTGTAAGCTCACACGCTTATGTATTTGAATTAAGTGGTTGGTGGAACGGATTTCGTTGTAATGATTATGATTCCAAAGTTATAAATTAAATTACATTAAACAAATTGACTTTACTTAGTGTTCTTTCATTTGACATAAGTGGAAGTCATTTATACAGATTTCAAAATTTAATGTTTAATGTGACTTCTTTTCTGACATTGCTTTCTCATTTGTTTATTACTTGGTTCATCCATTTGTATTAAATTTGATTAATTACGTTATATGTCTCATCAAAAATATTTTCTTTTACAAAATAAATAAATCACGGATTAAAAACACAGAAACCTTGCATATCCTTCCAATAATACATATAAAAAAACATCAAACAATAAAAGCAAAAAGAATTCATAAAAAATGAATATAAATTGGATGAATGTTCTTATAATATGCAACTACAATAATTCCACTTTTAAAATTATACATAGTTTTAGTTATGTTCCTAAACTAAGAGTATGGAAACTGTGCCTTAATAAAATTTGTTGTCGCTAACTTCAGGGTTTTGAATCTAATGAACGTGAAACAAGGACGAAAAATGCAAGGCTTTCATCAAATTAAGCATATATAGACATATATATATATATATATATATAAATGTATATATATATACATATATAAAGAAAAAGAGATAGAGAGAGAGAGAATGTTCATTTGTACAAACATTATTTACTACATATGTGCATACATGGATCGGTGTTTCCTGGCATTGTTAAAAAAACGTTGCTTCCATCATGGTGTGGTGTTCAGATTAGAGAAAAACTCAAGAATTTTTAAATCTTCTGTTCCATATACTTCGAATCAAGTATAAGAAAAATTGAAAACTAACAGTGTGCGTAGGGAGTCAGACAATCCAAATGTAGAGACAACACGCATAAACGGCAGGAAAAGAGGAAGGAAATAAAAAGAATTCATCATTGTTATTGAAAAATATGTTTTAATTTCTATTATTGAAAATCTGTTATTTATTTTTTCTTTCCATTTAACGATTTTTATAGGAATCGCCTTTGATTATATCTATATCAAATGATTTATAATCACGTTATGTAGTAATAGTTGCCTTTTACAGGTTAATTAGTTTTTATTTATTTTACTAGTGGTTAAACACTTACGGATTTGTTAGATTACATGCTTCCTAATTCGATATTATAACCGTTACAACTGCCATGAATATTAAAACATCTTTTATATATTGGCATGCATCAATTCACATATATACATAAACCCACATAAATATCTATTACTTGCTATGCATAATCTACGCATATACATACATGCGTATACATACACAACACTGGGATCACCACTAGTACATCTTTTATGCAATCGCGCAAGTTGATTACAGACTATTTTATATTTTAATTTTAAAATTGACATTGTTTTGGCTGATCGAAAAGTTGTCTACATTTTGTTTTATTTCTTTTCTTTATTTGTATTTTTTATCCTTACGCAGTAAGAGAGAGAGAGAGAGAGAGAGAGAGAGAGAGGGAGGGGGAAGGAGATTTGTTGATTATCGTTTGTGTTAAAACACAAATAGAGAAAAAAGAGGGAGAGAGAGAAGATGATTAAAAAAATGAAACGAAAAGCGAAGATCCGTCTAGAAGAGAAGAGAAAATATAGGAAGTAAAATCGAATAGAGAGCACAATATATTCACACTTTTTTCTAGTTGAGGCATACGAGAAGAATATAACAGAAGAGAAACAACAAAAGTTCTGGGAAAGTGAAAAGCAGCTATTTCATCATCCTTTCTTTTTTTATTGTACTTTCATGTTGTCATACCTATAATTTGTTTGAAGCAAATTTTATTTATATTAATTGTCGCCTTTGATATTTAGTTATTCGGTTATAAATACTTAGGTATAATGTTTATAAATATTTAATTTTATTGTGGTAATAAATATTTCAATGCTGTGTACAGAAATATAGATATACTGTGTTAATATATACTGAGATCTGTTAATTAATATTTATATGCCGTTTACACAATTACTTGATTTCTTTGTATATAAATGCTTGCATTTTGTGTTAAAATGTAAAAATGTAATGGAATAAATATTAGATGTTGAGTTAATAATGTGTTAATATATACTTGGACGTTGTGTTAATATATATTTGTTGTATAGTTGGTACCATAAAAAGGGCCCCGTTGTATGATCGTCTAAATGTTGCTGTCTATTTGTGATATATTCATATCTAGTTGTTCATATGCAGTTGCGTGTGTGTATGTGTGTGTGTGCATGTGTGTGGTAAATGTATTTTGGACGTACTTCATGCGTCGTTGATCTTGTTCATCTGGAATTCATCTTCCAGGTGTCGATCGCAGAAGAATGGAAAATGAATGTCTTTCCTTGCATGGTTCTTCAAGGTCTTATTTTCACACACGCCAGAGCCCGCTCCCACAAGTGAAGGGGAGGGAACGACCTGTTATACCCCCCTCTTCTTGTCGTCCAATCCCAACTCTTTTACTCCAGCTAACCTGATCACGTGACTCACACGCAGATCCGATCAACTGGCCCTCACTTCCGGTACAATTTGTCTACAATATGATTTACCATATTTCCTTCTTATGTTCCACTTATTTCCTAACATTTCTTCTCCCCCTTTTTATTCAAAATATATAGCGAAGACATACATTTTCTACTACCCACATTTACTAATGAAGGTGACCCCTAAGCTCACCCCACGGGCAAATAAAACTGTAATACCATTATCTAATAAATAATAACATTTAATAGATAAAATAACACCCACAAATAATACCATGTGGCGTGAATCCTTGCGCCCTCGAAGGTCAACATATCCCTGCGACCCCATCGCCTCCATCTCGCATCTTAGAATAATGCAGAGATCTCCTGAGAGCTATAACGGGTTTCCTTAAGCACATGACTCCTATGAGTTAAAAGATTTTCCTTATAATATTACGAGAGCATTTCCTATGTCTCCAGCCGAATTATGAATCCGGAGAAAAATCCCACGAAAACAAAAACAAAATCAAACAAAAAATCCACGACCATCTTGAAAACTAGAATAAATATCGACTGAACCCTTGACTCTTCCAAAACTTAAGAACTAGTTGGGCCCTTACTCATCAACCAGTAGTGTGTCTTTTTTTCTATTTCTTACTTCGGTTCAATACTTAAATTTTCTTCTTATTTCTTATACTTTTTCTCATTATTATTTTTTTCTTCTTCTTCTTCTTCTTCTTCTTCTTATTCTTCTTCTTATTATTATTATTATTAATTATTAATTATTATTATTATTATTATTATTATTATTATTATTATTATTATTATTATTATTATCAATTCCTCATGTTATTACTTTAAAATTAATCATCATTTGAACAAACCCCACAAGGCAAAGCTCACTCCTTTTCCATTCTGGTAAAAACATATATGTAAAAGAACAAGAAAACCTGCTCAATACTGATTCGAGAAAACATCAATTAATTTTTTTTTTACACAGCGATCACCACTTATCAAGGCCCGGAAGCCACTCAGGGATAAGGGTTATTGCAAGTAAATTACGTTAGTTTGGAGATTTGATGAAGTGTTTACTTAAGTGGGCGGTTCATTAGGAATTTGTTAACGTTGGATTTGAAGACATCCAAGTTGTAGTAAGGTGGGAAGCAGGCAGACGGGACAGAGTTCCAAAGGCGTGCAGTTCTAAGAAAGAAGCGTTGTTCATGGAATCCGCGTTTTGATTTACGCACAGATATAGAGTGGGGGAAATTTTTCACAGTGGATTCGGTTAGACGGGTGTTTTTCGTGAAGGGTGGCGAGGGGGGCCAGAGATTGGAGTTTAGACGATCACCTGTCATGGAAATAACGATAAAACAAGGATAGGCTCGCAACGTCTCTTCTGTGGGAGAGAGGTTGCAGGGTAGAGAAAAGGGCATCCCCCACTAAGCCATGAAGTCTATTTTGTACTCTGTCAAGGCAGGATAGCCTGTTTTTAGCAGCTCCTGCCCAGATATGGCAAAGATGAGGGGACCTGGTGTGGCTATCACAAAGCGACTTTATGTTCATCGTCTAAGGGACAATATTGTGAGGGAGAAACTAGTCAAGGAGATGGAAGTGATTGACTATGAAAACACTGGACCTGCGTTTAAGGAGTCTGCTTTTAAGGTATGTGAGAGAGTATTAAGTTATTGTGAGCATAAACATCAGGATTGGTTCAAGTAGAATAATATTGAAATTCAGGCTCTGCTTGATTCAAAGGCCAGGGCTTGTATCAGAGGTGGTTTTACGGTTGGTCAGCAAGATCGATTGAGGGACAATTTTAAGGCAATCAAGCATGAGGTGCAGAGGTGCTTGCGAAACATGCAGGATGAATGGTGGAGGCAGAAAGCAGAAGAAATACAGCTTGCCTCTGATTCGAACAACACCAAGGTCTTATAAAGCCTACTGCGTGCGGTTTACGGACCATCTAGATCACCTATCACTGCTTGTGGATGAACAGACCTTCTTACGTTGATCAGGAGTTTGTTAGATCGATTCCTAGTAATCCGGTCCAGGCGGTTGAAGCAGCTGTCCATAAGCTGAACAATGGACAGTCTTCTGATCTAAATTGTTTGCATGCAGAGATCTTTAAATGTTGCGGGCCCAAGATGGTGCTACGCTTGCCGGACTTGTTGCGGACTGATTGGTGGGATGAGTGTGTTCCGCAGGATTGGCGGGATGCATTTATGATGGTGTTGTACAAGAGGATGGGTGCCAGAGATGAAGGTGGAAACTATCGGGGCATCTCTTTGCGGTCTGTAAGATCGTGCTAGACAGAATGTTGAAACACATTGCCGAGGATGTTCTGCCTGAGTCAGAGTGTGGTTTCAGAAGTGGTTGAGGGACAGTGGATATGATTTGTACATCAAAGAAACTACAGGAGGGATGTATAGAACCGCGAAAGGGAACGTATTAGGTGTCATCGATGTAACCAATCCCTTATCTGGTGTTGAAATCTAAGGAATAATACCTTCGTAATATTTATTGTTATCTGGTTATCTTTCGCAAATATTGTGACCTGGTAAACTATGCTTTTGGTTAGACATTTATTTTGAAATGGGCAAAGTGTGCAGGATTTGCAGATGTATTTATCTTGCACTCTATTAGTGTTTTTATTTTTATTTCTACTATGGTTGTTGTTGTTCATGTTTATTATTATTATTATTATTATTATTAACAGTTTCATATGTGTCCTTTGTTTTAGTTTTAGTTTTGTCATGATGCCCCCTTATTATTGTTTATTTTGTTATTGTTTTCGTTGGTTTTATTTAATTTTTTTGTTATTATGTGCTTTTATTATCATCTCTAAATTTTCGAAGCAGCTGTATGATAACATTAGGTTATTTTTATTGAAATTCTTGTGTAAGAGATTGGTTACGGGGAAGTGCGTTTCGCTGAGATCCAGAAATTTTTTGCCAAGTTTTGTTTTTAGCATTTTGTTGTATGGCGCCGTGTACCAGAGTATGTTTTTTTTACTTCTATTTTTAATTTTATTATAAGTATTGGTGTTTTTTTGCTTATAGTTGATATCTATATTTTTATCAACTATTTTTTTCAGCTCTATCGTAGATATTGATTGACTTGTGGAATACATTTTCATTGCTTGAGTTATTACTGAGTCTACTTACGATCGAGATAGGAATCTGTTTTATAATTGATGGTGAGTGATAGTTTACGTATATTGGATTAGGGTTATCTTTTAAGTAGGGTTCATATATGTTTTTTATCTAAATTTTACGTGACGTATAGAAAGTTTGTTATTTCTATGTTAGCTAGTATGTCTAATTTAGGCCTATGTTTTCATTTCGTTGGGTATGATTTTCTTAAAGTTATCTCCCTTGACTTTGTGAGAGCCTTTTTTATAATTACAGAATCATCTCTATATGGGCCGATATCCGTAGTATCAAATATGCTTGTGAAGGTATATAAAATAAATAATTCCACAAGATCTGATGTCTATAGATCATTTTAGTTTTTATCCATTAGTTATTGTTATTTACTAGAACTGATTTTCTACATTTTTAACAATGTGGATTTCTTCCAAGGGTATTTCAGTGTATGCTTAGGAAAACTCCAGAGCAATGTTGAAAAGTTATTTTTACTAATCACAGAAAACCTTAAAAAAACTACAAAAAACTGAATACAAACTTATGCGACTGCATATATATATATATATATATATATATATATATATAATAAATACTGAAATTAAACAAATCGCCGATTAATTAAAAATTCGTGATAAAGTTGGCAAATTGAAACCTAGAGGGCCATACATTCTGCTCAAAGACCACAAATGTGACTCTAATAATAACCCCAGCACTAGTCTATTTTTTATTTTAAAAACATCTTGTTTTTATTACAGTTGATTATGGTTTTAAAGATTTTGTGTAGATTTCGTTGGAAATTGTTATGTTGATTGTGAAATTCAATTTGTAAAATTAAAAAAATTCTATAATACTTTCATAATATGAAACTTTTTTCATTTAAAATATTTTTCTTAATACATATGCTTGAAGATAAACAATAGTAATAAAAATTAATAATACATTTTAAATAATAAGAATGTTCTCATCATTGATTTAGGTAAGTTTATTGTGTTTGAGATTTTATTTAAGCTTGAGTGGATTCGAAATAAATATAAGAATATTCCCTTTTTCAGCTTTCATTTCTATATTTTTATACCACAGTGTACGACGTCGAAGCATCTTTGATATGAACACCAGGAGAAGAAATAAAAATAGATAATTATACAATTTTGAAATTCATTACCTGAAATGCTTATTAGATAGCGTTCAAGATTTGAGAGCAAGCCATAGCTACGTACACCTTTTTTACTGATCTAACTGCAGATCTGATAGTGCAATTACCTTTACATAAGGGCCCGTTAGAATGATAAAGCACAGCTCTAAGGAACACATATGCTTTACATATTTAGTTGTGTTTAACGTACATGGTATCCTGATAAATGGACGTTTCTGTAAAGCTGAATGGAGACCTGAGACGGGTGTTGGAGTAGATAGATGTTTTTGACCTTGTATTTTAAATTTTCATGTTCAAACAAATCGGGAAGAAAATTAAAACGGTACATAGTTGAACGAAACGTCACAATTTACACTGGATTGAGGGGATCATATTTTGCGCATTGTCGGTCGGTGGTATATCAAGTAAGCGACCTGTATTTTTATTACATTCACCCAGATGAATCTCGCGTGACCTCGCGAGATCACATGGGGCCGTTTCTATTAAATATCGCAGATGCCATCTTTGTGTCTCCTTTTCCTGTTCAACGAGCAGGTGCTTCACAGGAAGATCATTTGTATTTTCGTTTCTATTCTCCCCACAATGGCACTAAAACAAATGTATAAAATGTTAAAATAATATCCCGATTGGAATGACAGAAACAGTTATTGAATATATGCCATTTTATAAAGTTCTATTTTCATGAAATAACAAAACAATAAAAAAAATTAAAACGAAAACTGAACAAGTAGGCTGTGCTTGGTATTCCATGAAATGTGGAAGTATTTGTACACAGAGGCGACGCACATTCGGTCTAGTAAAATGAAATAAAGGTAAACACAATATAAAACAGCAATACGATATTGAGTTCATTAGTAATCGGTCTAATTGACTACATATATAGAGGAAATTGGTAAACCTTTACCCACTTAGGATGAATTAAGATTTCTAGACATGAAAGAACGGTGGAGACTAAAACGTCTCAAAGAAGAAACCCAAATTCTATAAGCCGTCCATACTAAGCTAACGCAGAATAAAATACACTAGGATAAGGGAATAAGGGAATCATTTATTATACACTAGCGGGGGGGTTACTCAGCGTGGCTCGGGTGTTTGTAGATGTGTGTGTTTAGGGGTGATCAAGACAACCTTGTTAAAAAAAAAAAACGTTGGCTAGCTGTTTGGAGTTGTAAAAGAAAAAAAAAGTTTAAGTAGGAAAGTATGCTTTGACGTGGAGGTGGAAAGGAAATGGAAAAGAAACCGGAACCTAATCATCTCGGCCACGAGAGAAGAGAATAAAAGGCATCTTAATTTAACGTTTATAAAATGAAATTGACAGGTTCGAGAATCTTAAGTCGCATGATGTTTGACCTTGGAACATGACGCGGCTGTAAGCCAGTTTTTGCTTGTTGTATACTGAAAAGCGAAAGATACACGAGACGCTTTAAAAATCTGGGAAAATAGTGCGTGAAAGTCGGGCAAATTAAATAGACCGTTTATTTATCATTTAGACGTGATGTAAAAAGTTTTCAGAAGGAACGAGCCGACCGAGAAGTCCAACGAAAAAAGCCTTTCACAGACATACACAAAAAGCGAACATATACATACACACATTTTAGCTTTTATATTTATAGATAACAGATGCATATATTTATACTAAACTGTAATAATATGTAGTAGGCATGTATCGTGAAATGTACTCCATATTTAAAGAGCTTATAAACGTACTACAAATACAGTTGAAATTCGTTTGAAAAAATCAGCATCTTTAGCTGTTTGATAGAAGTAAATTTTGATCATAAAATGCGCGATTTATTCTGGTTGTCGAAAAATTCAAGAACCTTGGAGCATGGTCAGAGTGCACCGAACCAGATTCCGGAGAGAGAAGAGCACCGACTTGGAGTTCTTGTCACAAGTTGAGGAAGATATGCCCATCCACTCTCCCAGAAAAAGTTAAAAGTAAGGGTTTTGTGGCGACAGTTGAAAAAGTTCTTCTCTGTGGTGCTGATATATGGACTCTTACAAATACGCTGAAAAAGAGACTTGATGGCTGTTACACACGCATGCTCCGGATGACGCTAAATACATCATGTAGGAGCCACACAGCAAGCCAACAGCTTTATGGTGATCTACCACCACTATCATTGAAATTACAGCAAAGAAAGATGAGAGTAGCCAGTCACTGGACGAGATACAGCGAAGTGGAAGCCAGTAAGCTTATCCTCTATATACAATAAGACATTACAATAAGATGGACAACTAAACCGTTGTAGAAGAAGAATTATTTATATTGCCAACCTGTTACAGGTCATTAGATTTTAAGGTGTTTGGGACCTGCAAAGTGGCATGCCAGTTAAAGAGCACTGGAGAGGCTGTGTGGATTCGTTGGTGAATTTCTGAAACTGAGATGATGATGAGGATGAGATATTCCGGCTCGAGCATCTGTGCAGTACATACTTAATATGTATACACTCAAAATACTTAATGCCGATTATCTGGTAGATTAGTTGGTCTGTCCAGTTTATTTTAACATTTTATGTTTAAGAAATGCGCATGGATGTAATAATCAGAAATAATATTGTTGATAGTTTGTACATTTAGAGATGTCATTACTTAATAGCATGAGTTCACGGTAAATACATCTAGATAATTAGATTCATTTTACTAAAAATTGATGTTTATCTCAATCTATATTCTTTTATGACCATATCTCATGATGACATCACAAAATACTATTGTATTTAGCCAAGTACACTATATTAAAATATAAAAATTATTATTCCATTTTGTCTGAAATTAGCGCCGTTACATATGACGTAAATTCTATTCGAGAAGTGTCTTAGTCTCAACATACAACAATTTTCCATCTTCACAAATATTTTGATGTTAATCTCTGAATCCATTGTAAGTTTTATCAGCATAGCAAAAGGCAGTTACATTTTCTAACATAAACACTCTATTCATGATTACCGCAAGGAAAAAAAGTTGGATTTATCGTAGAGTTTGTTCGAATAATACAATCTTATACATAAATATTCTATATATTTTTGCGTATTACTATTAAAACAGTACTGTAATGTTCCTGTCATCTTAAGTCATAGTTTCATTATATTATAGTTGATTATTTGAAGTATTCGTCATATTATATATATATATATATATATATATATATATATATATATATATATATATATTAATATATATATATACATCCACACACACACACATATATATATATATATATGTATATGTATATATATATATATATACATATACATACACACACATATATTAGTGGAAATGCAAAGTTATTTTGTGCTATACAGTTGCTTTAAAAGATCGGACAGGAAATTCAAATTGTGTACTTCTCATTTTGCGCAATATGTCAAGTAATTGTGAATGTATAGGCATAAAGTAATATACAAGTGGACAATAAAAATTTCAACTGTTACTGAAATACGACAAACATCTAATTTATTATTCGACCCACGTGCTTCTAAATTTTTTGTAATATGTACTTTGTATGTGAGAATAAAAAAACAAACACTTCCTGTTTTATAGTAACTGATTCTGAATTGTTTATCTTAGGATACACACGCACCTTTCAAACAGAACTATAGACATTTATTCGATGTGGATTGCTATTTAAACGTTGAATGAATACTTTCACAAGTCAGTCTGAAAATTCGTTTAAAAAAATCATTTTCATAAAAAAGTATAGTTTTTTTTTTAATACTAGACAAACATAAAATGTTACCTTCGTAGATTTTTCAAGGAAGCTATTGACAATTAAAGTCTGATAATTTAAGAATATATTGCCGGTTAGTACAGTTAAAACGGAACTTTATTCTATGAATTTAGTTAAACGGTTATGTTACCCTACAGTTATAAAAATTAGTGGATGCTGGCCATCTTATTTTACCATTTATAAAAATAATGAATAACATGAATATCCTACCGTGTCTGTATCTCTATACTTGGTATTGTAGGTAATATTCCAAGCATTCATAGCAGTTCATGGGGATCAAATTATTAATATATATATATATATATATATATATTAATATATATATATATAATATATATATATATATATATATATATATATATATATATATATTGAAAAGCAAAAGCAAAAAAAAGTGTGTGTATTTTTTAAAATTTTATATTTATTTGTTGATTTTGGTTACATACCGTTTATTTTAGAACGTTCATGATACTTATTGGTATTATGCGTTTCTTGTAAATACTATAACTTCATTCCCATTAGCTATACATAATAAAGACTAGCGTAAGCATAGAATACTATCGAGTTAAGAAGATATATTCTTGCCATTAGTAAACTTATTTTGCTTTTTGTAAATCAATTTGTTAATACAATTTTTAAGTCACTAGCATGTCAGCTTCTTCATAAACAAATATCAAACAGCTTAGTATGGTATTAGATTTCTAAGTTTATGTTAAGTTTAGATATTTGGAATAAAAAACACCAACAAAATAATTAACGAAGATAATTTTCGATTGTGTTTATGAAGATAATCAGTGCTCTTTCCCGTCTAGTAGACAGCAATAAACTCAAAAAAAATTAACGAATTAAGAATTGTGTTGTCTACAGTAATCTAATTATGGCCGAAAAATTGAGCATCTCCAATTTTTAATTAAGTAAGATAACAGTTTTCCAAAGATATAACGCTAGATGGAGGCAGAAATCAAATAGCAATAAAAATAAAAGATTTTGAGTGAAAGGAAAAGAATTCAGAAATATAAATTAGCGAAAACAAAAATGAAATCTTAATAAACACTTTACCCATTGAACCCCGACCAAAATTGATCGACTACACGCAAGTATATACACATACATCTTATCTCTTGCTTCTTATTTTTGAATAAATATATAGTCTGTTTATTATACAAACAGTATTGGTTACATATGTACATATATGTTTTAATGGGATCCTAATTCAAGGAGAAAACTTCCTTAAACAAAATAGGAGCGATATTTAAATCAGACCCAAAAAATAAACGACATGAGTATCAATATCGCTTTTAATTTGGGGGCTGATGAAGGTGTCTCCTGGAACTAGGATTCACTTCTAACATGTATACACCTATATAACCAATAATATTTGTATAATAAACAGACTATATACAAGCTATGCCCTCTATTTCATAGAGAAATCAAATATAAAGTAAATAATCATTGAGTTTCATTATATTTACTTCTAGAAAACCAATCTATACAACCATTATGCACAATACACATACACATACACACATACACACATATATATATATATATATATATATATATATATATATATATATATATATACAAGCAGAAGTACCAATCGTTGACTGGGTTCAAAAGCAGCCTACAGCGAATGGACTGTGATTGATGAAAGTATGATAGGTTATGAAAAAGAAGGCGGGTGTAAAAATATAGGTTTTGATACTCAAAAAGTTTACACTAAGCAAAATATGATGAAAGTAAAGATTATTTTCGCGAAAATATATTTTCTATATCAACTTTGTTTCCATTCGTAGTCAAGAGTGATAAACAAAATGATGTTTACTTACAAAGAGAAAATGTTATATATATAATAATATAAATATACAAGAAATAAATGTTACCATAGTCAATAAAACTTACTTCTATGATAGAAAAATTCATTGGTTTGTATTTTTAAGTAGTTTCTATTTTTTTAAATTCACGAACCGGTTTTAAAAAAATCAAAATGGCAGCGACTTTGAAAGGGAGAACCCTATTTTCAATTGGAGGAGGGGCACCTACGCATTCTTTGTTAACAATTTAAGAGAGTTCCGTCAACGTAAGGATTATTTATAAACATATTTTAATGTTTTCCGTTATTTTGTGCTTGAGGAATATTCGATTATGGCATATGTAGTTCATATAAAAATTTATTTAAGTAGCGATCGCTTCAAATTTCGTTTTAATTTCGGTTCGCTGAAATTATTTCAAGTAAAGAGCATAAAAACTATTTCAAAACAAAACAAACATGAACTGAACTTTTATTGACTGTGGTAATATTTATTTCTTGTATATTTATTTTTCCGGGTAGTCGTTTGTTGGCTTTTCTGCTTAACATTCTTACTTAATAATATCGAGGAAATATCGAATAACAAAGAAACAAAAACAGTTTCGAAAAATAATGAAGCTTTACTTATTTAGTAATATAATCCGAAACAACAAAATTGCATATTAAAAAAGTAAACACGTAATTACTTTAGTTTTTTAAAGCAAAGAATCGATATAAATATGAATAAAACGAAAATGGCACCATTTTCGAGCAGAACAGCTTCGTTTCAGTTTTACAATATTGGACGGTGTAGTATTGCGTCGTCAGATTCAGGGTTGTACTATTGTAATGTGAAGAAAACGCAGAAAGGGTTGTAATTAACTGAATTCCTTCTAGTACCCTGGCAAAAAAGCTTAAACAGATATATAAATAAAAATAAAAAGGTTATATAAATGTTTTTAAAAGACACTTAATCACGTGAGCAGGATGCTTTCCCTCTTTTGACACGATAACAAGTAACGTTCTTGTTTTATTATTTATCTATTTTCGAAAGTGTGCCACGTGCAAGTGGAGAAGGAAAAAAGAGAGTTATGCAAAATTAGTTGAGAATTATCTAAAGTTCCGACTTTTGGGGAGTGGCTTTCACTTTAATAAGAACGTGAATTTATGAGGTGAATTTATTCGACACAATATAATTCAATTACAAAAAATAATAGAAGCTAACGTGAAATAAGATTAAAGTTAAGGTGTTGTTGTGGACCCTCCCCCCTTTTAAAAAAAAACTTATTAAACTTTGTGACATATTTACATACTATGGAGGTCAGGTGCGAACAAACACCCAATAATTTTATTATACCATGTTTCTTCAAACTGAAGCATAATTACCAAAGTATACTTACGCAAATACATATGAAAAGTCTTTGTTAAAGTTTGTGCTATATTTCCATGGAGTATAGGCGCGAAAGCAGACCCCTCAATTTTAAGTTAAGACATACTTATCAGAGTATTCTTATGTACATCTCTATAAAAACACTTTTAAGCGTTTTTTTTCATTTCTTATTTCCATACTTGTAAGCGTTTTTTTTTTCATTTCTTATTTCCATATTTTGGGGCCAGGCGCGAACGCAGACCCCACAATGTTTATGAACCGCCGTTCTGCCAGATCAAACATACCCATTCCTGATCCTCGATACTTCTATTATCATATTTAACCAGTATTTTAAAATAGTCAACCATATAGGAGCCTATTCGTGACCAGGCACACACACACACACACACAGATGTTTCGCTTTATATATATATATATATATATATATATATATATATATATATATATCTATATATATGACATAAGATTTTAAAGTGTTCAGGACCTGCAAAGAACCCTACATTCTGATATATATATATATATATATATATATATATATATATATATATATATATATATATATATATACCTGCTATAGGAAATTAGATTTTAAAGGCTGCAAATAACATACATCCTTATTTCCACAGCTTGACAAAGTCGCAGCTCTCAAGAGCCATGAAAGTTAGCAAACCGGAAGTCCATGATTCCAGTTTACAAAGCGGAAGTCCATGATTCGAATATCGCCTTCGTTTGGACTCATCAGTTAGACACATCCGGACACAAGAGTCGAAACCGAGCCTCTTGCATGAGAGGCAAGAACTCTGCTCTCCGTAAACGCGCCGCACACAAGACTTACTTATTACCTATCATAGATCAGGTAAACCGCAACAAATCTGACAGTGGAATGACCCTACTTCCGTCGCGAAAAAGGAATGTTATTATGGCGACCAGTAACCCAAGCCGGTGTCTCAGTAGTAGAGATTTTATACCCGCAACGAGCTTATTTAACGAGCAATAAGCAATAGACATTCTAGAATGTATGAGAATACATAATTATTTCCACACCCATTAAATTATAAAATATCCTACATAAATTTTGTAAAACCTGACCAACAAACATCAAAGGTGAAGCAATCCCTCGCTTTGTAAAATATGCTTAACATTAGAAACTATATTTTTTCATAACCTGAAGCACTTCAACATTGCTTAAATGAAATTTCTGTTAATCTTAAAAAAAAAAAAAACATACACTCCGCTATTTAAGGAGTTCGCTGAGTTTTTATTCCTTTTAAATTATTCAAAAATTGTATTTAAATATTTGGAAATAGGTGAAAATTCATTTCGTTTTCCTACAAAATGAAAGAATAAATACGGAAACGGAAATATTAAGCAGACTATACACTCTGCCATTTTTAATTTGAATTTAATAATTCCTATTTCAGTGTGTGACATCTTGAGTTGTGTTTTCTTGTTTTCTTGTAAACAATAAGAAGGATATTTAATTAAATTTATGTAAATACACTTTTATAAAGAAACTTATGTAAGATAGCGCACATGAGCGCGTAGTAAAATATCAGGAGAATGGACAGCAATCGATTGTATTAGAAGCAGTAGCGGATAATGCGCAGATGCATATTAGGAAGTGTGCGCGAGCTGCCGTTGTGAGAGATGCAAAAAGGTTACACCACATAAGATAAAAAAGTCGACGCCGTAGGTGAAGTAGAAAATGAGCCAGCTGTTGCCAGCGTGTGGTCTATAGAAACAGAAACGCAACCCGGCTAGATGAATATGTAACAAAAGAAACTTCTTAATTTGTGTCGAGAAAGTAACGGTAATAGATGCTTTTGTTAACTTAAGAAACACACCAATTCAGTTTTTTATTAAATTTTTTTCCAGTTTGATTTTCATGAATAGAGTGTATCTCCTACGTGACAGATAGGTGCGAATAGAACCAGGACCTTGGGGAGGATTGTTGTCACCTAAATTCATGTAAAGCCCAGTAGTCATTGTAAACAAAGACTTAATGGTAAACGGCTCTTTCGATAACGCAATTTTATTTACATCGGTTATCAAAAGTAGGAGAAACTTACTTAAACTCAGGACAGTTGTATTGTCCGACCGGCTCCCACGAATAACAAAGGGTGTGGTCAGTGAGTTTTCACTGATGATGACCTGTGTGAGCAATCCTAGTCGTTATTTTTATTATTATTATTATTAGTAGTAGTAGTAGTAGTATCAGCAGTAGTAGTATTAAAATGAGCTTAGTATAATTAAAAAAAAACTTACTGAAAAATTGTACATGAGGTTAATTTTCTTGCTGACATCAACAATTTTCTTGCTGACATATTCACTTATTATATTTTGCATTCATATCTTCTATGGTTTTTTTTATTTTTTATATCTGTTTTATTGAGTGAAACGCCAGTCTTACACGTACTTTATAGCTAATTTTTCGTTTTTATCATTGTCAGCTTCGACTTATCTATGTCTTTATTTCGGATTTTTTGCTTCGTAATTTTGTGCTAAAATCTCTTAATCCTGAATGAAGTAAGCTATAGTCATCGAATCCATAAATGCTTTGTTTCTCTTTGGCCAACAGGTTTGATTTATGCAGAACGATGCGTTTTATCAATATCGGATATAAAGCAGATACCATATATTGGACTTAGCAATAGAACGTGATTTAGTAATAGTTATCTAGGGCCTTTCGTATCCCTAAGAAATCATATTAATGTTTCCTAGAGGTTTTTCTCTAAGGAAATTATCTCCAACACAAAATCATTTGCTGTTGATATCACGCTTTACTCCAAGCATATTGAAAAAATCGAATGCACTCATGCTGAAAGGAATAGTTGAGAGCTCAGAAAACTACATATTATCTGTGAAATTGGAAGATAAATAGATCGTAAAATTTAATGCCGCTAAAAATATGCCTCTCTCCTTTAACGTTAAAATATAGACTTTTGCACCGCCATTTATTGCCATAGCTAATAACACCTACATGGGAGTTCATAATTAAACCACGTGCACCAAGCTATCAAATGCAACCCGAGTTCGCAACAAGATATATACACGACATTGCGACGCTTTTACAACGTTTGAAAATTGCTCCAAATTTCCAATATCTTTAGTGGCTTCCAACTTTCATTCACACATCCATATTAATAACACAACTACTCTATTGCATCTTTTTATTAAACAAGGTCTAAAAATCAAATATTAGATTTAATTACATCCGCATTATCAATCATGCTCCACGCCATGTACCACTCTTGTTATGTTGGAGATTTGTGATTGCTTATCAGTAATCTTATAAGACAACTGTAATTCTAGTGTCTTTTTGATCTAAATACTCTGACATACTTGAGAACTATCAGCACTCAATATCTCTATATTTGAGGGGTGACAAGTTTTTGTAAATGTCATATATTATACTAATTTCTTCATTCAAACCTCTAGTCGTTTGAATTGCCTAACTGTTTATTTGAATGTACAAATGTACATAAATGTAAATATAATGTGAATAGACTCAAACCCTACATAGAAGATATCGCAAAGAATAGTTATGAATTTTCAGTAGTTTTCAACGTTGCACTTGAAATGCATTCGGTTTTGGGTGAGTAACAATTTTAAATAGCTGATTTAATATATAGGTGGATGTATGAACTTTCCCAACAACTTTGGTTTGTATAGATGCTGCGTAGGCTTTTCTAATTACCATCAAAGAATAAGGAATATAAAAAATGACATATTTCTTAACTTATTCGTTTCCTAACTTGAAGATGCACATATTGCATTTTAACTGTTAGTAGTTAAGAAAAATAGATGGTGTTCTCATCCTTTCACTTACTATGTATCCTGGCGGGTTTTGATGATCCTTAACCGCTGTCACAAATTTTACTTGATTTACTTAATTGGCAGCACTTTTTTTAATATCCGAATAAGATTAAAAACAACAGAACAATTCGAATATTATAACATTCTAAAATGTATTTTATCAAACACTCTTTTAAATGTTTATGCCTGATTTTAGTCGGGAGGCAGCCGTTGACTACAATAAAATTTGGATAAAAAATACTTTTAAAAATCTCCGAATATATTTAGATGTTTAACAGCAAATGCTACAATATGTTTTTAATAACAATCTCCCCCAAACAAAGCAAATTCTCACTTGTCCCTATGGAGCTACTAATGTCTTAAAAAGCTTTTAAAGTAGAATACTTTTTGATATTTAGGGACCTCAACAGTGAAGAGGTTTGATTTGGTTTTTAAGCTGTTATTTTTACACAAACATTATCACGTGGAAAGGTCCGGAGGCCACTCAGGAATGAGGGTTAATTGGTATACATTAGTCAATGTGATTATAGCGTAGTAAATATAAGTAGTGGACATTTGAAAATTGGATTATTTAGAGGAACGGTTCATCAACAACTTGTTTATGTTGGACTTGAAGACAATCAGATTGTTGTCACCTGGAAAGCGAGCAATCGGAAGAGAGTTCAATAGGCGTACAGTTCTAAAAAGAAGCTTTGTTCATTGAATATACATTTAGATTTAGGCACAGATAAAGAGTGGGGGATATTATTGATAGCGGTTTTCGCTAGACGAATGTTTTTCGTTAAAGTTTGGCAAGGGATGACCATAGACTCAGGCTCCGCAGAGCAATTGCCATGAAAATACCAATAACGCAGACACAGGCTCGCAACGTCTCCTCTGTGGGAAAAAGATTGTAGAAAAGAGAAAAGGGCATCCACAACTAAGCTACGATTTTGAACTCTGTCAAGACAGGATAATCTGCTTCTAATAGCTCCTGCCTAGATGTGGCAACAGTACTCCATTCTTGGACGAACCAGGCTCTTATATAGGTAGAGAATTGCAGCGGGAGTGAAATATCTACTGGAACGGAAGCAGGACCCCACCATTTTTCCAGCGACCTTGGCAATGGATTTTATTAACGTGTTCCATTTCAGGTCAGAAGTAAAGGTCAATCCTAGAAGCTTGTCAAAACATGAAGCATACCCAAGACGAGATCCATTCATTTCAACTGATGCCAGATTGGCATCAGAGCGTTGCTAGTGTAGGAATATAAGCTTGGTTATAGATTCATTAAAAGTAACCAGCCATCTATTACCCAATTTTACCAGATGCTAAAGATCAGAGGAGAGAATATCGGAGAGAACTTGGTCGTTTACGGTTTTTGAGTGCAGCAATAGCTTGTTGTGTCGTTAGCATAAATGTCTACGAATGAGGAAAGGGTGTGATTTGAAAGATCATCAATGTAAATCAGGAAGAGGGTTTGGCCAAAGATTGTACCCTGAGGGACTACAACATTAATACTGTTAGCTTCTGATTACTGTCCATCAACCGCTAGCCTTATGAATCTATCAGAAAGAAATGATTTAATAATTGAGGAGACATTTCCATCTGTACTATAGCTGGAGATCTTGTGAAATATACATTTTTGCCATGCCTTATCAAAGGCCTTTGATATGTCAAGAGCAACTGCTCATGAGAAATCCTCCGTCGGGAGATTCGCTGATCATATGAGATATAACTGTAAGCACGTCTGCTGTAAATCTAGCAGAACGGAAACTATATTGCGCGTCACTAAGAAAGTTGTGTTTGCTGAGATTGTTTCTATATCTCTCTTTAACACATATTCCAGAAACTTACTTATGACAAACATGAGACTTGGTGGTTTGTACTGAGTTGGAGACATGAAATCACCTTAATTCTAAACATGTTGGGAAGCATTTCTCCTTAAGACAAGGCTTAAATAACTTTGTAAGTATAGGCGCTAGTTCAGGTTGAATCTTTTTTTATAGCACTATAATTAGAATGCCGTCAGGGTCAGTTGCTTTACTGGAATCAAGGTTTTTGATTAGCTTGGCAACATCACGTACAAATATTTGTATGTAGCATAGCGTGTTCTCAGAAACATCAGGAAATACTTGGGGTTGGCGGCCTTGGTCATTAAAGGTAGAATTAGCTGCAAAGATCTTTTCAAAGAGTTTGTCTTTGTCTGATGCTGACGAGATTACCCCCAGGTCCATTGATGATAGTTGGGATAAAACACACACTTCTGTTCAGGATATTTTTTTTGCTATTTGCCAAAACTGATGCAACCCTATCCGTTGCTGAGCTACTTTGGACTTGACTTGACGGACCGATCATACAACTCTTTCAAATTCTTTATTACTTTTTTACAGAGGTTTCTGACCCGCCTGAAGGTCACGAGAGTCTCAGTAAATCTCTTACTTGAAAAGCCATAGAAACAGTGATTTACCTGTACAATGTCAGCAGCACATACTGCGGAGAACCACAGCTGGTTGGTAGTTTTTTGTTGGAACCTTTTCGAGCGTATAAAACGGTTTGTACCAAAAATTAACCATTTCGTCAGGTCTGATACGATAGAGAACACATCATTTTTCAACATTGAATGTAGACAGTGGGCACATGAACAATGTGAGTGAGGTCAAACCAATGGGGAGATGGTGACAGAACCTCCGCTCGTTATCGGTCTTGCTTGAGTCGGTTAACATTCCACATTGTGAACATTGAAGTCTCCTCAGACGCGAATGTTTGCTGAAGGGTTCGAAGACAGGACGTGATCAATTTACTCAGATATGCTCTTAAAGATAGTAACTCAACTGTTGTGGGGGCTATAGAGTGCAAATATAAACGAAATAGTGTGAGCAAGTGCAACTCCGAAGCACATGTAGGGTAAATTAGGATCCTCTTTTGAGATGTCTCTGCCACATGAGAAAGTAGTCTTTAATGTAGAACCATACGCAATTCCCATGGCAATCTTGGAGGTCAAGTTTAGATGTTAAGTTAGAGTATTCCTTAATTACGAAATCATCTGGGAAAATAGTCGGTACAATGCCAGTTTCGCTTAGGAATTATAGGGCTGTTTTAGTCTCCTGTAATAGAGTTTGAACCTCTGGAATGTTGGAACGTAGACCTCTAATATTAGAGAAGGCGACATGGTAGTGAGCGTCTACGTTTGAGATCTGTGTTTCACCGAGTATTTTTTCTAGAAATCGTTCATGATTGGGAGTTATGATTTGTTGAATAGGTCGACAAACTTACTTACAGGAAAGAGAGAGAATGTTAGAGAAAAGGAAACTACGATTTTTGTAGCACATGGTAAGATAAAGACGCAACAATTACCCACTAATGTGGTATCGAGAGGCCTCATCAGGAGCTACTGCATGGTCCAGAATTCATTCACCAAATGGCAATACAGCAGCCTCAGTACTTCGCACCTGCTGATAGGACATACTTCTTAGTAGTTAATCCAATGTTCGGTCCCTGACTATCAGGGAGATAACGTAAGCTCAGTTGAAACGTTTACATCCAGCAGCTTAACCTCCAGTTTGTCTACGGTGGTTGTGGAGGCAATGCTAACCGTTTCCCTACCGCTGACAAATGTATGGAACTCTGCAAACATTTGATGCCCACCGGAATACCTGACACAACGCCACATCCTCATGTAAATCCAGTTGATGCTTGCCACCTTGAAAAGGAAGTAGGGCCGTGCCGATCTCGTCTTCCGGTTTGGCATTATGATACTGCGGATCACGAATGCAAACTATTTTATTATGGCGGTTGTCAAGGGAATGCCAACAATTTCAAAACAAAACAAGAATGTCATCAAACATGCAGCCCTCACAGTATTTGTGAATTACCGAAAGAAAGCGGAAAGTGTTACGCTTACAGCGAACAGTTAATAAAATTGAAGTGAATAGTATCAGTAAGTAAAGAATTGCCTTTTAGAAAGGTTTTATTAACTGTAAAATACACATACGCTCTTGAAAGGATCGAGCGGGAAAATGAAACAGAGGGCGCTTTTATTATGAATGTCAATCCCAAGGGGGATAACTCTTAACAACAAATTAAATCATAACACTTACTAGTGGCATGCCCACAAAGTATAGACAAAGAAACAGAATTGCCAATATCTCTGGCAACTGTTCACACAAAATACTGCCAATATAATAAACACCTTTTTCTTCTCCCTTTGTCAGAAAACTCACTCACTGAAAAAATGAGCACTGAGAGACAAATAAGGAGAAGCGAGAGGAACGAGAACTGCCGATAACGTGTCCACAATGCATCATCTACTCTACATTTAAAATGATTAAAAGGACTTATTAATATTTACTTGTATTAGTCGGTAATTTGCAGTTAAAGATATTATTTTTAAGATGCTTTCCCCTTCCGTATTTACGCGTGATTTTATATAGTGGAATCAACAAGACACTGTTCGTTATAGATTTCATTTTTTTGAATAGTCTTCACACATTTTAAGAACTAACTGAAATAAGCTGATATTAAACAAAATTAATAGAATAAACACGCATAAAACATTTTAGCACAAAAACGATGGGGATTATCCCGTGTTGAAATATGGTCCCCAAACATGTAGTTTGAAGGAAGAAAGCTCCACAGGCGGCATCAAATTTTAGCGACCTTGGCCAACAAGAGAATATAAACAAAATAAAATAAAGAATTACAAATTACGTTTTTTACGTTACTAGTACAAATGTATTACTTTTTGTCTCAAATATTCCAAGGGCTAGCTTCAACGTATTAAATTCCTTCCCACAAGACATGTTTTCGTGTTGTGATTGCTAGTGAGAGAGAGAGAGAGAGAGGGATAGGGAGAGAGAGAGAGAGGTAGAGAGAGAAATTTTAGGGGGGGACCTACCGCGCAAGACTTCCACTTTATATATAGAGAGAAAAATAAAACAATAAACGTAAAAGTAATTTTTTTAATAGTCTCCTTACATTTGCATTTTTAGAACTGAAATAAGCTTATATTAAACAAAATTAATAGAATAAACAAGTATAAAAGAATTAAGCACAAACATCGGTGGGGATTATATCGTGTTAAATATGGTCTACAAACATGTAGTTTGAATGTAGAAGGCTCCACAGCCGGCATCGAATGTTAGCGACCTTGGTCAACAAGAGAATATAAACAAAATAAAATAAAGAGTTACAAATTACGTTTTTTACCTTACTAGTACAAAGGTATTAATTTATTTCTAAAATATTCCAAGGGCTAGCTTCAATGCAGTCGGGGATATGATAAGTGAAATGAGTTCATCAGAGCAAATTCCACTTATTGTGTCCACTGTTCGACCCCGTCTCTAACATTTGCTAGTTTACAAAATCATCTGAGTCAGTCAGATAAATATTTCAGGTAATTTGATGTATACGCGGCTTAATGCAAATTGGTCAAGACGGATACGCTATTAAGCTAATTTTATTTACGCTAACATTTATATACCTATAAAAGTGAAATTGTCTGTCTGTGTGTGTACATTTCCCTACCAAACTACTCTGTCCAGTTTTAGTCTACAAACTTGTGATTTGTACATAATGGGTATTGAGATTAGTAAATAATGTTTTAATTGGTTTTCAGACAGAAATTTGGTTTTTAAAGGGTCAAAGTTAAACAATTTAACCTTTAAAACTCCACCAAACTCCTCCACCAATTTGATTCTAAACACTTGAAATTTTGAATGTAGGTTGGTTGGATATGGATTAAACCTTATAATTTGATTTGAGCCCAAAACAATAAATCTGAAGGGGTCAAAATTGGAGTCCAAGGTCTTTAAAAATTGACATCTGCGGACGCTACCAAATTACTCAGCTAATTTTTGCTCTAAACATTTTAAATTTTACATAAAGTGTATTCAGACAAAAAACAAGCTTTGTAATCAGTGTTTAGCTGAGATTTTTGCTGTCCAGGGGACAAAGTTTAAATGTTTTACATTTGCGGTTTCTAGAAAGTATTCATTAAATTTGGGTCTAAATATTTGAATTTTTACATAAAGCGTATTCAAACATGCAGCAGCTTTTAAATCAGTGTTTTGGCGAGAATTTTGCTTGCAAGAGGTCAAAGTTGAAAGAGTTGATCTTTGCAGACTCTTCCAACCTCCTCCTTCTCCTCCTCCTCATCCTCCAACTTTTGGTCTAGACAATTAATTTTTAGATGTAGGTTACTTTGACATGAATCACATTGTTTAATATATACATACGTAATCAAATAAAGTTGTGACAAGTATATAGGGCCAGAACCAGGCCGGCTGAGCTGCTAGTTTATAAGAAAATTATTATCTATCATACATATTTTAGGTTACCTACAGTCTTTGTTTTGTTCTGATAAATTTTATTTTTTAACTAGCAGAGTGGCTCGGCGTTGCCCGGAATTGAATGATGATCTACGAATATTTCACACTCCTATATACTTATCGAAATTCAGTGAAATCTTCCATTTTTTTTTTTTTAAATTACATTTTCACCCCAAACAAGGCAAATTGCCACTTTGGTGTAGGGGGCTACTATCAGGGGCAACAACTACTGGAGTACTATGTAGGGATTTGGGAAGCAAGGTGTCGGTTCACGTTACACTTGAACTTCTGCACGTCAGTACTGTTGGGGAAGCAGGGACCTGGAATGGAATTCCAGAGTCTAGCGGTTCTGGGGTAGAAACTATTGGAGTAAAAAGATCTTTTACATCTAGGGATCTCTACAGTGTGGGGGTGGGATTTAGCAGCCTGTCGGGTTTGTCGAGGGTGCACACGTCGTCGGGGCACAAGTGATTGCAGTTCGTCAGAGCATTCACCACTAAAATACTTGTAGAAAAGGCAGAGGGATGCAACATTTCGTCGATGGAGGCTGAAGCTTAGATGCCAGTTCAGGGCCTATCAGGTTTGCGACTCTCTTTTGAACCTTGTCAAGGAGCGAGAGACTAGTAGCAGATGCACCAGCCCAGATGTGGCAGCAATACTCCATACATGGGCGAATGGTGGCCTTATAGAGGTACAGGATACTTTCGGGTATTAGTAGTTTTCTAGCACGGTAGAGAGAGCCCACCTTTCTTGCAGCGGCCCTGGCAATGCCTTCAATGTAATTGTTCCAACTCATGTTTCCTGTGAACGTTAGGCCAAGGAGTTTGAAAGATGGACTCTCAGATAAAGAGTCGTTGGCCATTGCTATGGGTGGTAGAGAGGGTTTCTTGTAATTATTGAATGAAACTAGTTTAGTCTTGGCAGCATTGAACGCGACCAACCACTTTTGACCCCATTCCACTACAGATTGGAGGTCTTCCTCTAGTGTTTCTGCCATTTCTTTAGAAATGTGATCATTCGTCTTCCTGTCGTGCCTGCCATAGAGTGTAGTGTCATCAGCATATATACCCATTTCAGAGGCAATGTTGTCGGGGAGGTCATTTATGAATATCAGGAACAATAGAGGTCCAAGGATAGAACCCTGGGGCACCCCCGCATTTATATCATATTGTTTAGATGTACGCCCGTCGAGGACAACCTGGAGTTTTCTCTTATCTAAGAAGGACTTAATTATGGTAAGTATTCTTCCAGTGATACCGTATGATCTGATTTTACTGAGGAGACCCTCATGCCATACCCGGTCAAAAGCCTTAGATATATCTAGAGCTACCGCTCTGCCCTACCCCGCGTTGTCCAGTGAATGGTATATACGTTCAGAGATCACAGTTAGGATGTCTGCTGTGGAACGGGCTTGTCTAAATCCATATTGTTTGTCAGTCAGTAGGTTAGCATCTGTAAGATGATGGACAAGAGCATGGTTAATTATGGTCTCAAATATTTTGGCACAAAGTGGAAGGAGGCTAATGGGGCGATAATTTGATGGGTATGTCCTTTCGCCAGAATTCTTGAATACTGGTACAACAGAAGCAGATTCTCAACAGACCGGAAAGCAAGCTTCATTAAGGCATTTGTTTTAGAGTTTGGAGAGAACTGAAGCTACTTCGGCTGAGCACTTTTTTAATAGCACAGCTGGGATAAGATCGGGTCCACATGCTTTTGAGGTATCAAGGTTTTTTATGATAGCATGCACCTGAGCAGGGGTGGTTTTCAGATCGTCTAGTGTTGCGTCTGTCCGCATAGGAAAGTCAGGTAGGGGGTGGTTGGAAGGGTCCAGTGTGGAGTTTGAGGCAAATCGACTGGCAAGCATGTTAGCCTTGTCGGTTGCTGAGTAAAATTCCGTAAATTCTCTCTTAGCTGTCGCTATTTCTTTCTTAACGTTATTTCTAGCTTCTATATATTTCAGTCTGTTTGAACTGGACTTATGTCGGTTAAACCTATGGTATGCATGCTGCTTTTGAGCAATGACAGTTGCACAAGTCGACGTAAACCATTGGGGAGAGTGAGGCTTACTATAAAATTTCCGCATGGGAACATGCACTTCGATTGCAGTTTTGAACCAGTCAGTTGTCTCGTTTGCACATTATTCAGCAGGGAGAGAGAAAATATTTTTCCATGGAGCATCTCTAATTAGTTCCCTGATGGCTTCCCAGTCAGCCTTATTATAATATCTCGTCGTTTTGAGCACTGGTTCTTCAGTTTTGGGTCTAGAGTTTAGGGCGATTTCAACCGTTATCACTGCATGATCAGCGTTCCCGAGTGCAGACATCGGGAACTGTGGTCAAAAACAGATCTAGAAGTGATGCGTGTTGTTCTTCCTGGTCAGGGAAACGGGTTGGAAACGTAACAATTTGTGATAGGGAGTGATATATAGCAAAGCTATGGGTTGTTCTGCCCGCTGCATCTGTGTAAGTAGAGAATCCAAGCCAGTTTTTGTGGTGGACATTAAAGTCACCAAACACATGTATTTGTGCGCTAGTGTCGAGGGTCAGTACCGTGTCTATGCTGTCAGATACTTTGTTTATTATGGAGCAGTCCTGAGTCGAGGGAGAGCGTTAGAGAAAATAATAGTAGCTAATATTGTGTTGCATGTTTAGTCTAACGCACATAAAGGCTTGATCATCTGTTTCTAGGTTTGTTTCTCTAATCAAGGGAAGGGTATTACGAATGTAAACTCCAAGTCCGTGCATATGTCTGTCAGAGTCCTTACGGCAGAGTGGGAGATATCCAGGCATGTTAAAGTGGTTAGAGGGAATGGAGGAGTGTAGGTTAGTCTCACTTAGTGCTAAGATATCCGGGGTATTTGTTAAGAGAAATGCTTCAACATCAGCTAAGTTAGTTCTAAGCCCACGGATATTTGTGAATGAGAGCCTCAAGGGAGGAGGCAAGTTGAATTTGTTTGTCCCTAATCCTGGTTTAAGCTTATTTTTAGATTGTACTGTCGTCATATTTTTTTTAAGAGTTTCGGTAAGGGGGAACTAAACAAGAGGTTATGCGGAGCTTCAGACATGCATCACAAGTAGACCATCAGCTGACCTTTCTCCAATTAGGATTGTGGCCTCAGGAAAGCCCACCGGGGATGAGTGCAGTGTCCGTTTCCATGCGCATCATGGCACTACAAACAACCCGATATTATTTAACTGTTGATGGAGCAGCCGCTCCAAACCAAAACCAAAGAGTTAGGGCTCCTGTACTACCAGTCGGGAACAGCAGCCAGGGACTGTCAATCCGGTACCCTCAACCCTTTAGAAGAAGGTCAACCCAATCTAATCGCTCAGCCATATCTTATACTCAAGCACTCCCAAATGTTCAGTTTTAGTGGTGGGGCGTGCTGGGAATGGGGAAGAACGGCGTTCATTGCCCTAGCCAGGAAACAAGATCTACCGCTGGGTGTTTCTGTCGAATCACTGAGATAGTGTCTCTGGGCTTGACTAATAGGCAAAGAAGGAGTATGGAAGCCGGGCGATAGACAGAGCCTATCTACTACTTTAAATCAAACTCACTGATCGCTTACTCTAGTTGGGGATGAGGTCCTCGCGATGAACCGGGAGTGAAATCACATGTCTTTCGCAGTTACTTAGTTCACAATACGGTGTAGGCTACATCGCACAGTGGAGAACCGACTGTTGGTTTTATAAAATGTTTTTATATACTACCAAGACCTATGAACTGGCGTTACTCGGTGAAAATATGCCTCCCACCCCACCTGTAAAAAACTAAAAAAAAAACTACGGGTGTTATTGAAAGCAACTACCGGCCAAGTAAAGTAGCGGGCATTGGCGCCCGTATTCAAAATTAATGTAACGCTACAAAGTAACAATCTATATCTATAAAACAATTCTTAACATTGAGATGTAGTTATGTGCTGTGATTATTAGGCGCTGTCACTCACCGTGTTAAATAAATGTAAGCTAGTGTGGCCTATTAGAGAGCTGACCTATGAGTTTTAATAAAATGTTTAAAAAATGGCTAAAAATTAATTATAATCCAGTGCATTTATTCCAGGAGGGGGAAATGTGTTACGAGAAAAAAATACTAACGATTAAAACTATTTTGAAAAAGTATGAATATAATCAGCATTAATATCGATCGTTTTTTTTGTCTCTTGGACTCGCTCAATTTTAGTATGCACATTGTCTCGCTCTCTATTCATCGACTGGATCAATTTTTTAATAAAACAAACTTTTTTACTATTTCAATCTGACGGTTACTGTAAATAATCAACAACAGTTAAGTCAGATAATAAGGCCTCTATATGCTTTAGAGTAAATTTAAAACATAACGTTAGCTATATATTTTCTTTATAGACTTCCTGCGAAACAGAACTGTACTCTAATCAACCATATCTCGGACAGCATATATGAAACATTCTCACTTACTACAAGCGCCCAAGTACATGCATTTAGTAACTTAAATACCCAGCAAAGTACTTGTCTTCACTTCTCAAACTATACACACACAGCTGGTAGCATCATCCTGTACTTTTCTGTATTTCATTCCTTGACATTCCCAACTTCTCTTCCAGATCGTCAGGACCAGCAAGCTTTACTTCTGGAGCTATTTCTTACAACAGTTGTAGAGGATTATTTAAAATAATGACTAATGCTCACTCTAGAATGCTGACTATACTATCAGAGATCATATCAGTAATGCCCGATTCATAAACAATGCAACATTCCTCTTCCACAAACCGCAAAAATAATTCACATGAACTCTTTCGAAAATTGTTGTAAGGAATGAACGCTGCTCATACTAAAAATTTCCCGTTATTTTCAACGTCCTTCATTTTCATTACGATACTTTTTTGTGACCAAGAGCTGAGGACAGCTTCAAATATATTATATAAATTATTAAATACAAAAATAACGTCGTTTTCACACTTCAAAAACCCTCAGAGGCTTGAAATCAATATATATATATATATATATATATATATATATATATATATATATATATATATATACGTGTGTGTGTGTATGTGTGTGTGTAGGCCAACTGCACACTCTTTAACCCTTATTCTTGAGTGGCCTCTTGACCTTGATAAGTAGTGACACCTATGTAAAAAATATAAATATATAATAATAATAATAATAATAATAATAATAATAATAATACAGATACATACACACACTAGTGTTTTATCTTTTCGGGAATCATCAGTGCAGGGTGTCACGATGAACACCATATATATATATATATATATATATATATATATATATATATATATATATATATATATATATATATATACTAGCGGGGGGTACCCGGCGTTGCCCGGGTGTTTTTAGGTGTGTGTATGGGGGGATTAGTAATAACTCTTAAACGATGTTAAAAAAATCGGAAAAACCAAATTAAAAAAAAAACATCGAAAAAAAAACGCTGTGTATAGAGGGGAGTAAACTAGAGAATAAGCGAAGTAAAAACAATAAAAAAAAACGTTGCCCGCAAAATAAAAAAATAGTTTAGGTTGTGAGTTTTTTTTTTTTACACAGTGATCACCACTTATCAAGGCCCGGAAGCCACTCAGGGATAAGGGTTATTGCAAGTACATTCAACCCGGAACGCGGAGGTGAAACTAACTTTAACCACTTAACTGTGTAGGCCAAGAGTAAGAGGAATTGATTATAGTGGTAAAATAAAGGTTATAAAGCGAGTGAAAGAGGTTTGATTGACAGATAGCCACTAAATATCATCTCGGGAGCATTACGAGATGACGTAGCAGTATTTTATTTGTTATTGAATTACGTATTTCGTTTTCTGTCTAGACATCTCTCTCTATCTGTCTGTCTGTCTCTCTCTCTCTCTGTTTACGTCTGTGTATGTCACTCTCTCTGTCTGTCTCTCTCTCTCTCTGTCTCTCTCTCACTTCGTCTTCCTGACTCTAAAGACTGGAAAATGGCGTCTGGCTGCTTTTTTTTTGTAAAAACTTCGATCGTTAATATTTTTTGTAAGCTTTTTTATTTTTACTTCACAATTTTTGCTTGTTATTTTTCGTTTAACTATCGTATCTAACAATTTTGAATGTGCTAATAACTTTTGCAAGGTTGTCATAGCGTAGAAGTTCATAGTTTAGCTTGTGTAAGGGTTATTTTTTCTTACCGATAACATGTTTTTTTTTAATTCAGACTGCCATTAGAACTGGCTGACGTCAAGATCACGTGACATGACTCAGCGGGTTTTAAATACAAGTTGACCCAAAATAAACGGCCCCGTGTATGCTTTATGTAGAAGAGTTGGCGCCCGTATTTTTGGGGACAGTTATAAATCGATTTAAAAATATGTAATGTTTAACGTTAAAATGTCGCTTTTTGGGACCCCCCCCTGCAGAAAATCGATCAGTTGACGCACTTCTGATGGTCCTTTTGGGGTAATTTTTCGATATTTGTCGTCCGGAGGGTGGGGGTTAATATGATACCAAGTTTGTGAATTTTCTTCCGTCGGTCAAAATTTTTAGCAGACACACAAACATACATACTTACATACATACAGACATACATACATACATTTTCGCTTTTATATATATATATATATATATATATATATATATATATATATATATATATATATATATATATATATATATATAGATTACCAGATTAGGCACCGGACAGCGACGGGGGACCTTGATGATGGATTGATAAACAGCCGGGCTCCTGTGTGGCCGTTTTAACACGATGATGATGATGATGATGATGATGATGATGATGATGATGATGATGATGATGGAAGAAAAGGGAATTTGTGTTAATTGAAAGGTTCAAGTGGACACCATGAATATAAATATTTCGCAAGCAGAGAATGATTTCAACTATTTTCATTGAGAGGCCTCCAGAGAAGGCTAGATAATCGCCTGCCAGGTGGCCAGTTAAGTTGTAATCGACCATAAAAACACTTGGGAAAAGCATTCCACGACGGGTTATAAATGAAAGACGAAGGAAAGAAAAATGTTTATTGCAAGAGAGACTGGTGGTCATAAAACCGGACTATGTCATCTGATCATGAAACCATAAAAGTCGCCAATCAACGGGATATGGATATTTATTGCTTTTACCAAAATAATAATTCAGTTTTGCCATTAACGAATTCAAATAAGGGGAGGAAAACCTTTTTTTTTCTTTTCGATAATTTTAAAGGTCGTATTTTTATTTTTTATTATTTTTTTCTTCTGCGTCAGGGTATTCAGAAGTATGTGGGGAATATTTGGATCTCCCACTTTTGGGAGACAGAAAGTTACTGGAACCAGTGAAGGGGTCGGCTCCGATTGGCTGCTGATAGTTTGGGGACTTGTATCGAGTAGGCTGATATACAACTAACCGATTCCAATATAACGGAGACATCCGAAGCACCCACGCACAAACTGCCACGCGTCTCCGGAAACCCCTCTCCTATTGCAACTATTGTTGAGACCCGCACTATTTCCTTTTTTAGTGTATCTTTTTCTTAAGTGTAAACTGACGATAACAGACGAAGAACTTTGTTAGCGAACAGATACCAACCCATAAAATTTTTATAAGTGACCAAAGCATTTGTGTATATACTGTTTGTAACGTTTACTGCAATAATTATTTTACGTCACAAAAAAAGAATGTATCCTTGTCTTCATTTGTTTGTTTGGAAAACGCCATTGCTTGGAAGTGCAGTCTATTTTCAGATCGGCCTTGTGGAAAATCTGGAAACAGGACCAAGATTGGAGACACGTAAGCGAACCACGGCGACGAGGACAAATCCTACCACTAAACGGAGACAAAAGTTGATGCCACATGGATTGGAGCCAGTTACACCTTTCTTTCAAGCTTGTGCCTCTGTTCTGGCTCTGTAGAGGTCACACACCCACACGCACACAACAAAGATAAAAACACACACACATCCCAGGAAAACTCGTCCACAGAAAACTCGTCCCCGGAAAACTCGTCTCCGGGAAACTCGTCCCCGGAAAACTCGTCTCCGGGAAACTCGTCTCCGGGAAACTCGTCTCCAGAAAACTCGTACCCGGAAAACTCGACCCCAAAAACTCGTCCCCTTTTGCTAGGAAGGAAAACTGGTCCCTTATTGAATAAATATCGATTTTATACCACATTTATAACACATTTTATGACCGTTCTTGAAAAGATATTGTATTTAAAAGAGAATACACATCCCATAATTTAAAAAATATATATTTTTACTTGTTTACTGTTGTTTTAAAAAAAAATTAAATTCATTTTTCTAAGTGTTCGTTTTCTACCTAGCTTTGAAAGTTTTTAGTGGTTCAACTTATTTTAAAGAGTTGATTTAGTCTAAAAAAAGTAATGTTCAGTGTTACTTTTGTACAAAAAAAATCTCTTATATATTTTTAGGTAATGTCCAAGATCACTGCTCGGAAAAAAGTCAAGCTACCGGACGTGAATACGGTTGAGTATCTAACGAAACCGGACGGAATACACTAAAAACGAAACCATATATTTCTAACAAAAAAATACTCTAGGTTTTAACATTTTCTATGTTATTACGAAACAAACAAACAAAAAAAGAAAACACTTCTTGTATTATCAAATAATAAAACAAATATTTTATTTAGAAAATTTGGTACTTCACGGGGAACGTGAGCACTGGTGTTTTTATTTAATCATTACTCCTTCAAAGCGCATGCGCAAAAGGTTTTCTTTGGTTTATTTAATCATGAAACTTTTTGAAGCTACTATTTGAGGCCAAAATTGGGGGGGGGCAAAAGCATTATTTGAATATGCACGAAGAAATAATTTAACAAAAATATATTTAGTGTAGAAAATAATAAATAAAAATTAAATTAAATAAAACTAAAATAAAATTAAAGCAAGCACGAAATAAAAAGTATGAATAAAATTAATCCAAAGAAAAAAATTGTCAAAAATTAAATAAATACACGCGCAATTAAAAAATAAACTCTGGATATATACGAAAAAAGTGAAAGAAAATTTGAGGAAGCAATTAAATACATTTACTTTTAAGTAAATGTTTTTATAATTATATATTGATACATTTTGATACAATAAATGTTTGGGGTTCAAATATTTTTCTGTTCAGAAAAAAACATTTGTTTGTTTCATCTTTGCCGCGTTATCGCCCATTAACAATAGCCGCCGTCTGCATACAGCAGAAGTGCCCCCGTAATGACTTTTAAACGATACCCTCCCCTTCCCATGTAAAGAATTGCTTTCGAAATAATAACGTTATTATTTCAGCGCGTTACCAAAATTACATAAGACCGGGTTTTCTTTTTTGTTGTTTCGTAATAACACAATAATACTTTAAACTAAATTAATTCTTCTAAATAAAATAATTACTTTATTTGATAATACGTGTTTTCTTTCTTTTATTTTTGTTTCGTAATGACACAAACACTGTTAAAACTAATTTTTTTAATAAATATATGGTTTCGTTTTTCGTGTCTTGACTCCGTGATGAAGTTTATTTTTTTAAAACAAGAGATAAAAATATTTTTTTAAATATTATGAGATGTGTATTCTCTTTTAATGACAATTTCTTCTTTAAGAAAGGTCATAAGATGTGTTTACAATCGATATTTATCAATAAGGGACTAGTTTTCCTACCTATCAAAAGGGGGGAGTTTTCAGGGTACGAGTTTTCCGGGCACGAGTTTTCCGGGTATGAGTTTTCCGGAAATTTGGATTCTAAAGAGGTTGTCTGATCATGAGTTATGATAGGGCCCAGTTTTATAAATTTATCCGTGTCGATAATGGGGGAGTCAGCTGACCGGTTTCGCCCTCGCTTTATCAAAGCTGCATCGAGGGATTCGTTATTGAGAAAAACAACAACAAAAAAAAACGAAGCGGAATCGAAAATATGTACAAATAAGACGAGAGTTGCGTTACGTTATGAATGGGGAAAAATTGGGGGAAGCAATTGAAATACAACAAAGTTATATTGCTCGAATATCCCAGAGAGTAATAACGCTTAAACCCAAGAGACATTCTCCTGCTTAAAGAGGAAAGTCCTTCTCAACCGAACGTGAACATTCTTTATATAAATAATGTATGAGCACGAACCAGAATTGAAAAAGAATTCGTGCTAAAGTTCGCTCACAAGACAGGTTTTTTATAAGGTGGTCAGCTATTCGGCTGCTGCCATGCGGGCAATTAATTAACAATGTGTTCACATTGCCCAAATACCTAAGCTCAATTTGTTTACAAGAAGAGCTTCGTTTATACGTTAATATAGCGTGACCGACTAGGGAAGCGATATTGATCTTCATTGAGGAGATTAAGATCCCCTAAAACCCTGAGTTAGTCCGGGTAAATATGCTGAGATTGTCTGTTAAACATTGATTGAATCCCTGACAAATGCGGGTAACCTATCAAAAGGGATGAAATTTTGTAAAAACAGACAGATATGTCATTGTATGGATTAATGTGGAATGAAATCATACATTCGTTTGGCCTGACGAACACCTGCACAGAGTGTCTTGCTTCTAAGTGCGGAAATGTGCAACTGCTGACCTTAAAGCTTGTGAAAGGATTCAAGTTCTGCTCCCAGATAAGCAGGCTATCGCAGGCTTGTTGGGGTTGAACACACGCAAAATTCGAGAATTCCCCGCTTGACGTGTTGGACCCTAATTAATCTAGTAGATTGCACCAACCAACACTTTCCCTTGGTATAGTAGCGAATTCCCGAGCCGAAATTAGATTAAACCAGACCTCCGGAGAGAGAATCTCACCAAGAGATATCACCCCTACTCGTCCCTCGTCACCACCGCTTGAATATGTGAACGCGAATTTCATGAAATTATATATATATATATATATATAATGTACATTTATAAGCTACAATCAACATTCAAATGAATGCTTTGACGATAATTACGGTTTTCAAAAGGCGAACAATTAAAAGAGACATCTGCCTTACTTAAAAATTGCTAGGTTTATTAATGGTGGTTTTTACATATGAAAACCCCACCCAATACTGTTGCTGATGAGGAGACTTTGTTTAAAAAATCTATATGTCAAAATTATTGCCCGTGGCTTAATGTCTATCACAATAGAAACATCGTTTTCGAAACGATCGTAAAAATTATTGACTTTGTTGTGTTCCTTCTGATGAAACAGATGTTTAATTTTTAATTCTAATTTGAATTTTAAATTATCAGTCACATTACTAAATACTAGCAGGCCCCGTGGAAATCCACGGTAGTTAAAATCTTTTAAAACACATCAGTAAGAAATTCCTTATAAAATAAATATTTATAATATACACACACACATATATATATATATATATATACATATGAATTTTTAGACATATACATATATATACATATACACATATATACATATATATATACATATATACACATATATACATATATATACATACATATATACATATATATATATATATATATATATATATACATACGTATGGAAGCAAGTAGAACAAACAAAGAACTTTAGTTTAAACTTTTATTGAAGGTCAATGCGATCGTCACTGATGCTGTTGATATTGTCAGGAAGTGCTGGTGATGATTGAGGCGGTGACAGGGACGTCGATACGCTGCTTGGAGTGAGAATAGTAGTCAGTCAGCAGGTTCTTGGGAGTCAGATTGTGAATTAAACAAAAACTGTGACATTGCTGACATCGATTTTGTGAAAGTTCTGATAACCACCAAGTTATTTAATATTTCAGGACCTTTTGGATTACATATGGAAGTAATGAATAGGTCACAGAAAACTGCCATTGCATCTTGATAAAGCTGTTGTAGATTCCCAGGACTTCCTGTAAATGTAGATGGTAGAATAACTGGTACACCAGAATAACCATCTTCATTCCTTGCTAAATGATCCATTAAGCCAGAATATTGGGCAGCTCTTAGTTGACTTTGATGGCTTTTAATGAAGTTAAATAAGCAACCGTCAACTTTAAATATGCGATAGACTTTTCTATTTATTTTGAATTTTATTCAATGAAGATTTGGAAATTCACAAATCTTTTTAAGTCGAATTATTGATATAGATTTCAATTAATGCATCACAACTTCCTGATAATATAAATAGAACACTTTGAATTTTCTGTACAAAATTTTTTCCATAAAAACATTGTAATCTGTTATAATATGCAGATTCTTGTGTATTACATGCATAGAAAATGAAGTGTTTCTGTAAATCTTACGAAGTACAGTAAAGCTTTGATTTTTCGATAATCAAAATGATGTGAGGTAGGTTATACCTATCAAATTTATTGTCAATGTTATATAGTTTAGTAAGCTGGCTAATTGGCTATAAAGTAAATTATTCCGAACTTTGATCTAATATTTTAATTAAAAAAAAAAACCTTAACATTTTATTGTATCTTTTTTTATATTAAGAAAAATGTAAGCATCATGCTGAAATAATAAAATGCCATTCTTAATAAGGGGAAAGGGTTGTACTATTCTAAACCTTCACCTAAATAACGATTTAACGAAAAACATGTTTAAAATGTTCTTGTATCTTTTTTATAATTTTTGTTAAATAAGAAAAAATCAATAAACTTTGATAGCACTATTGTAAGAATCATGCTGAAAGCCATTCTTAATATGAAGACGGGGGGTTAACTATTCTGAAACTTCACCTAATAATGTAAAAAAAAGGGAAAAATATATGTATGAACAATAAATATTTCTTCAGTTAAATAAAATATACTGTAAATCTTTAAATAAGGAATAAATATTTATTTAAACCATAATTATTGAAACAAAGTATTGTACTGCATAAAAAACGGTTATGGGGAGAAGGGTTAACTATTTTGAACCTTAACCTAAATAGCGATTTAATGAAAAAAAAAATTAATTGTCTTGTATCTTTTTTTTATAATTTGTTTTAAAATAAGAAAAAAAAAAACTTTGATACCGCTATTGTAAGAATCATGCTGAAAGCCATTCTTAATATGTGGAGGGGGGTTTAACTATTCTGAAAACATATATATATATATATATATATATATATATATATATATATATAAACACAAAGAAATTATAGCTAATTGACGTCCTGTGTACCTATGTCTACCTTGGCTAGGTAATATCAGTGACCGATTTGCTAAGCACATTTCTTTGTCTGTGCAACGGTGTTATTTTGCATCGAACCCACGTGTTGTTTTTCAACGTTGCCTATGTTGCCGTCTATTCGCAAATATGTTATCCCCCTCCCATAATAATTCTATTATTTATTTATTTATTAAAATGTAGTTGCAGTGCGCGCTATGTTGGGCGAACATCGCAAAGATTAGATTTTCGTTTGAAACAGCATGTGCTTGCAAAGATTCGTTATGCACATTTTTCAGCCTCGGATGTTCTGAGTAATACGTATGGTTCTACGATTTGCGACCATCTTATAAATAACCATGCGTGTGTCACGAATTTCAGTGCTGACATGTTTACGATCCTTAGTAAGTCGCACTCTCCCTATCATTTGAAAATTTTAGAGACTCTTTTTATTAAGTCTTTGAGACCTTCTCTTTGCAAGCAAAAAGACAATCTTCTTGGACTTAATTTAGTCTCTATGTAATCCCCCCGTTTATTTCTGTTTTTTTTGTTTTGTTTTGTCCTACCCCGCCATATTCCTGAGACTTTTGTTTTGTTTTTTGCTTTAAATCGTATTTTCCTCGATTAAGCTTAGATCAGTGAGGAAGGAAACCTGGTTAGCTAACCTTTATTTTCATTTTTATTTTTATATTCATTATGCATTTTGGTCTCTATGTAGCCATTGTAAGATCCTGCACCCCCCAGAAAATTTTCAAATATATATATATATATATATATATATATATATATATATATATATATATATATATATATATATATATATATATATATTATTGAATAGAACGGACTCCATGCTATTCAATAATGTTTGTCTAAATGAGAAAATATTGCCTACATATACACAATATATATATATATATATATATATATATATATATATATATATATATATATATAGTTGGTTGAGAGATTTTAACGAGAGAAAAAATGAATATTTAAATATAAAGGTCACCAAAAATTGCTATGTATGTATTATTTTATTATTCCGTCTTTTGATTTTTCATATAAAAATGTATCATTTTTAGATCATTGTAATAATGTTTTGAATTCATTGAAATAGTTTTTACGCGTTTCAGACGTTCTGTGAAGAGTCCTCTTCAGAAATTATTCAACGTGTAGAATGATTAAAATATATTTAAAATGTGTTCAGAATGTATAAAAGTATTTTCGCAGTCCATTTTGGTTACATGTTTCCCGAGCCGATGAAATGCCTGTAAAAAAAAAAATACAGACATTTCATCGGCTCGGGAAACATGTAATCAAGATGCATGCGAAAATGCTTTTATACATTCTGAACACATTTTAAATATATTTTTATTATATATATATATATATATATATATATATATATATATAAATTTAAAGGAGATTAGAATAATAGTCTAAAGAGCTAAGTGTATTTTAATGTAATAGTGAAATTACTAGTTTAATTAAATTACAGGAAATGCTCGTTGTAATTTAGATATATAATAAGCTCGATAGTTAAATGTCCTAGAGCTAATTCAATATTAAGTAATGTGATTTATAATTTAAAAATTTAAAAAAAATTTTTAAATTTAAAAATCAAATTTTAATTAAATTAAAAATCAGTTTCATAAGAAGGAACAACAACAAAGTCAATTATCTGTACGATCGTTTCGGAAATCCGTGCTTTTTATTCGTGGTATACATGAAGTCACGTAGAACAATTATACATAGTTTTTTTGGTAAGCACGGTCTCCTCATCAGCAAATTTAGGAGGATTTCTATTGAATTGAAAAGATACCAAAAATAAACCTAGCATTAAAAGTAAGGCAGATGAATCTTTTAGTTTTTCTTTTTTTGAAATCAGGAACTGTGTTTAAAGTAGTCATTTAGATGTTTGCTATAGCTTTTTATTTTATTGCTTACCAAAAAAACTATGTATAATTGTTCTACGTGATTCATGTATACCACAAATAAAAAGCATGGATTTCCGAAACGATCGTACAGATAATTGACTTTGTTGTTGTTCCTTCATATGAAACTGATTTTTAATTTAATTAAAATTTGATTTTTAAATTAAAAATTTTTTTTTTAATTTTTAAATTATAAATCACATTACCTGATATATATATATATATAATTGTTGGTGACCTTTCTTATATATATATATATATATATATATATATATATATATATATATATATATAATTGTTGGTGACCTTTCTTATATATATATATATATAATTGTTGGTGACCTCTCTTATATATATATATATATATATATAATTGTTGGTGACCTCTCTTATATATATATATATATATATATATATATATATATATATATATATATATATATATATATATATATATATACAAAGGTTCTGGTAGATATCAGAGTGCTTTCATTTAATTGTAACTATGCAATTTAAACTTTTTATAATTTACTTTTTTGTATGTACATCGAAATAATGAATTTCTGTTCTATGTGTAGTCCGAAGTTGGGCGCGGTGTTGCTTTTTGATTGTTATAGAATCCATCATCAGGAAGGATGTGTGAATATTATTTGCAAAAGAAGGCTGGGAGGTTTATTTATATAGTAGCAGTGGTGGATGCGTCCGAACGCTGTAGCCCAGTGCAGAGTGTTAAGCCTCGTTGTCAGTACTGGGTCACTTTACAGGTTTAAGTTACGACAATTATTGGAGTGTGTTACGATTTGGATACACAGAACAGTGTTTTGCGTTGTTTAGCTTTAAGTATTTTTAACTTCTTGATGTTGGTTTCGTCATGTATATTTTGTCTGTTGTTGAGTAGAATTCATCTAACTTCGGACAATTATTTTTTTGGGTTACGTTTGTAATATTTAGCTATATTGTGTATTATGCATGGTAAGGCGACGTGATAAAGTGGTTGGTGTTATTATCGACGTAACTAATGTAGCTGCTCGTTTTCTTGTTGCCATATGAGATGGCAATAAAATCAACAAACTTAAGAAAAAGAATAAACTAGATAAACTAGTGTATTAGAAGTGTCGGGCAAAAGAGCACGTTAATAATTACAAAATTCCGCCTGAATCTGCTGACGATTTGGGGCTACACGTACCCTGTTGTACACAAAAGTGGGCATATTCCTCGCTTAAAAGACGTGGCTTTGTTCCAAATCAAAACAAATCTTACCACGAACAAAGCTCTGACCTGTGCTTCCGAAATATTTCACAGTACGTAGTAATAAGGCGACATGTCTAAAAACAAGATATTGATTTTGACAACCATATCCGTAGTAGCTGCTTATTAAGTTAAGCGCGTAAGTCGTGGGGGGAAATTATAGAAAAAAAAACAATAGTCAAAAGCGCACAGACGTTATCCCTTTTGATGAAGCAGAATAAGAAAAAACTGGAAATGTCCATAGAATGCACTCGGGTAACAGCATTGATCAATACCAGAATATCCTTATCGATAATATGGTTGTGGATATATAAAATGTTACGAATGATAAGAGGTTTGCCGGGGGTGTTCTACTTAGTGCGTTGTGACAAAAATATTGAAATAAGCACCAACTTTATGATGTTTTAGAACTTTGCTTTGATTTAATCCTGGAAGATATACACGTGCATAAACAGAAGACGCATTTCAGGTTTAATATGGAACATCTAGTAATTAAAGTATAGAATATTACTCTGCAGAAAGCGATATGTGACGTTCTAGTTGTCTTGCTGCAGACCGACATAAAGCTCTTCTTAAAAAAGTTGTTGAGCTACATATTGGAGATGCCAAGCGGAGATGGTGCGTTACTATAAAATATGTATAACATAATTCTTGTAGAGAATATGTGTGACACTATCGCTTGGGTGTAGCTCCTGTATCTCATCAGTATGACTAGACCCATCAGATTCAACCCCTAGGCCAAGTGAGGTAGGTTTAATACCTGTCAACTAATTGCAACAGTTAAGGGAATATTACACTATATCTATTACATACCCTGATTACGTTAGCTATTCATCCACCATCACATATCGAGATGGATGTAAGAATTTTATATAATTAACGGATAGATAAAATGGAAAAAAACATACGAAGCAAACAATGATTGGTTAGACTTAGGCTGATTTGCTTACCTAAGAGAATCGTGAAATATGCTGTAATTCTCAAATTGTTGATAAAAAATAATCCTATTTTTGGCAAGAAAAATGATCTGAGTGACCGTAGGTCATCAAAGGATCGACAAAGTAACAGCGATTTTAGAAGGATCGTTGATAGTCGAAAGCAGATGGTTGTCCAATTGTCCCGTAGTGAGATTTGCGTAACGAGTTTTACTTACTTGACAGGAATGGTCGCCTCACACTGACCCGACCCTCACCCAGATATAAAACAACTCTGCGCGCCCAACCTTTTCAGGGTAGTAATTACAGAGAGAGTATTATATTCAGTTCTGTAGATGCTGAGTGGCAGGTCATCCCAGGCATAATTCAGAGGAGAAATCTAACAAAACTTTTGTAAGTTTTTGAGAAGCATCCTAAAAATCATCGACTCGGATGCCCAAAAAGATATGAAAAGAGACAAAGACCAGTTCTACTAAAGAACTCGTAATTCATTCCAGGTGATCACAGAAAAACAGGAAAAGAACAAGAAAATATTAGTTAAAATTAAGCAGAGTCAAAATAAATACAGATGAACATTGAATATCTCCTTTCTTTCTTACACAAAGAAAAATGACGATTTTATCCATCATGGTTAAGGTATACAAAACAGAGCACACGCAATATACCATCTTGATTTTACTTTTTCCTTGTGTTATGATATTTTTTCCTCCTCTTATTTATTTCATTTCTCTCGTCATAATTTCGACGAACAGAGACTCTGGTATTGTGATGGTATTGTTATGAATATACAACCCGAAAAAACAAAACAAAGATTTATGTCAATTGTTTTTGTTATGTTTTTGTTTTGTTTGTTGCTTATTGTTTCTCTGTCCGATCTTATTCGTAGACTATTGTCGACACTAGATTTATTACTTGATAACGGACGTCGCAACATATTCAATGCATATTTCATCACGTTGATAATACCGCTCCTTTAGTGCTCGGAATCGTATCGCCTAGCGTTGCCTGCTATTGTATGATAGGTCCGTTAAACTAAGCGAACGCCGGGTTGCAATAACATTTAGCAGTTTTATCTCGAGCTCTGACATTGCCGACCAAAGAGAGGTCGGGATCTAATTATTTATGAAAAAGTGTAAAATACCAGATGTAATATGATTTAGTACGATAAACCAATTCATGCACCAGAAAACATATATTATTTACATAATATATTAATTACAATATATTAATTACAATATATTAATTAGATTATATATCGATTACGATATTTTCTTTGATTTCCAGCCATACCTCTTTACTAACAACTCATAAGTAATCTCCCTCTTAATACAGACCAATAAGTCTCCTGTGTGTTATGAGTAAGTCGCTGGAATCCATATTAAATAGAGAAATAGTCAACCACCTCAGCAGAAATAACCTTCTTAGTGACAAAAAATATGGTTTCCGCTCTGCAAGATCTACCGCAGATGTGCTGACGGTTATATCTCACAGGATTAGTGAATCTCTTTACAAAGACTTCCTTTCTAGGGCAATTGCTCTTGACATATCAACATCCTTCGACAAGGTATGGCATAAAGGTCTACTTCACAAGATTTCCAGCTACGGTATAACTGGAAATGTTTTCTCAATCATGAAATCATTTCTCTCCATTCGGCTCATAAGATTAGTGGTCGATGGACAAAAATCAGAGGCCTACAGTATTAATGCTGGAGTCCCTCAGGGGTCAATCCTGGACCCAACTCTCTTCCTGATCTACATCAATGACCTCCCTAAACACATACTTAAATCATTCGTTGACATCTATGCTGATGACACGACCATCTACGGCAACACATCAAACGCTGTAAATGACAAAGTTCTCTCTGATTCTCTCTCCTCTGATATCGAGCGCGTTGTTCACTGGGGGAGACGTGGCTGGTTACCTTTAATGCATCTAAAACCAAACTCCGATCCTTACATCATCAACGCTCTGATGCCAATCTGGCATCAATTGGGATGGATGGCTCTCGTCTGAGAGAGGCCCCGTGTTTTGACAAGCTTCTGGGTTTGACCTTTGCTCCTGATCTGAAATGCAACACGTACATCAAGTCTGTTGTCAAGGTCGCTGAAAAGATGGTGGGATCCTTCTACCGCTCCAGAAGATATCTCACTACTGATACAATTCTCTATCTATATAAAAGCCAAGTACGTCCAAGGATGGAATACTGCTGTCATATCTGGGCAGGAGCTGCTAAAAACAGCCTATCCTGCCTTGACAGAGTACAAAATAGATTCCTGGCTTAGTGGGGGATGCCCTTTTCTCTACCTTGCAACCTCTCTCCCACAGAAGAGACGTTGCGAGCCTATCCTTGTTTTATCGTTATTTCCATGGCAGGTGCTCGTCTGAACTCCAATCTCTGCCCCCCCCCTTCGCCAATCTTTCTCAAAAAACACCCGTCTAGCCGAATCCACTGTGAAAATTCTCCCACTCTCTATCTGTGCGTAAATCAAAACGTGGATTCCATGAACAAAGTTTCTTTCTTAGAACTGCGCGTATGTGGAACTCTGTTCCGTCTGCCTGCTTCCCACCTGACAACAGCTTAGATGTCTTCAAGTCCAACGTTAACAAATTCCTAATGAACCGCCCCCTTAAGTAAACACTTAATCAAATCTCCACACTAACCTAATGTACTTGCAATAACCCTTATTCCTGAGTGGCTTCCGGGCCTTGATAAGTGGTGACCATTCTGTAAAAAAAACAAAAAAACCCTCAAAATGAGTTATTAAAAACTATGAAAAATGTTTTGTCTGGCATTTTAAAATCCACATCTCGTCATATAAAAATTATATCAAACATACCACAGTCTAGGTTACGAAATAATTATGGCGAGTGATGCAAACTAGTAGAGAATCGCTATTTTACCATTGCATAAAACACTTTTATTGACATATTATTTAGACTTACTTCCAAATATATTGAGATTTTAAAAATTAAAACTGAAATAGAAATAATTAATAATTATTCTAACGATATGAGTGCGAGTTGGAGAAAAAATAAAGAAACACCTTAAAAGTCGGATTAAAAACGCATAATATAGTACAAAAAATAAAATCACCGATATACTAAAGAAATTTATACAATCCGTGATCGATTAGTTTTCCATGTATTATTGTAGAAAAGCATACCTAATTAATGCATATAAATGACACGAGAATACCTCTATATGTACTCTAGAACAATTCACATAAACATAAAAGATGTGATAAAATGTTTCAAATATTTATCTCTGACAACGAAAACACCGTTTGTCAGGTTTAGACACTGTGCAGAAACTTACTAACTGGAGTCTAGAGTAAACATAGATTTTTCTGTCCCTATTACATCATTGAAGTTCATTCTTTAATAGCCGGACATATTAGTGTTTAAAAAGCCATCGCGGAAGTAATTATTAATATTTTTTCATTGATTTATTGGTAGGTTTGAAATCGTTAATTATAATACAATTCTACATAGATCAATTCTAGACAATTTATACTAATTTGTTAAACATTCATTATGGTGAATATCACGATCGCCAGGTATTGTGAGAAAAATCAATAGTCTGACAGAAGCATTTAAGAAAAACGATGGCTAAAGAAAAGGTGACAGATGACTGTTTACTGAAAAAAAAAACGCACCAAATAATAATGTTGAATCTTCTGTGATAATAATACAAGCACGATATGCAACATGGATTGAAGACTTTCTGATAGAATCTCGATAATCAATACAAAAGTATGAGTTGTAAACTGACATTAAAGGATTTTGAAGATTGATGAACACATTATTTCGTATGTTAAAATATATAAATTATACTGGACAACAAGGATAGTAAGTAAATATATTAAAAAATGATGTACAAGTAAAAAGTACTTAATATTATATTAAAAAAAACATATAAAGAAAATCAGGAAACGATATTCAATGTCGTAAATAATAATCCAGTCGACTAATTAATATAAGTTTTGTAATTTCGGTTTGAGATACCAATTTCGCAAAAATATATTCAAAAACGAAAGACAAGATAAGGACTCGATTTTTATAAACCATAAAAGAAAAATCATAGTGTCTGTGTACAAGGAAATTCGAGAATTGCTATGGTGTGAAATTAGGCCATTTTTATCGTCTTGTTTTCTGACTCTTCCGGCACTTTCTACAAGATTTAGATGGTTTACTACAAGGTTGCAATTTTCTTAATCTATTTATCAAATCATTTTGTGACCCTCCCAAAGACATCCAACATAATAGATACAATTTAATACTATTTATCTTCTATCATGATTGCATATTGCCTTTTAAATCTTGGTACACTCCTGCCTTCTCCTTTTCTTTCCCCTCAACGCTGATATCTGCTGGCACGTCTATATAATTAATTATTGCTCTGTGTTCATGTTTTCTATAACTAGACGAAATCTATTGTCCTTGCTCCAAGCAAATTATCATGTTAGATATTTATATCCCAAAAAATAATTCAAGATTGTCACTCTACACCACCCCTTCTGGAACAGGCCCGTACATTCTTCAATGCATCCCATTTTTTTCTTATTTCGCAATTGACTTTTCTCGCAGTACTTTCTTGCTGTCACTTTGCACTTCTTTTGAGCTTACTTCAAAAAATTTATTACTTCGTATACATTCTTACTTATAAGCCCACACAGTTTACATAAGTTACTATCAGCCGTTATATCAATGTGATACTTCACATAATGTGCCCTGTGCGCTTGCTTCTGCACGGCAGATATTAGGGATATTCATTGTCCATTGCCCCTGATGATACTGATTGATTATTATTGGCTTACAAGAAGCTTTCACACATCCCATCACCTCTCCTTGAAAACAACATGTGGTTTTCCACGGAAACTGAGTGACAAAAAGCCCCCCCCCAGATTTCATTTGCTCTCCACCACTCTAGATAACATTTGCAAATAAATCTGCTAGAGCTGCTTATCGTCGAGTTCTCGCGGGCAGTGGCCATCGGTCTCTACTGGGATGCAATGGCAATAAGCCTCCCCCAAGTCCCAGTTGTCGTGACACTTGTAAAGTGAAGGTTTGGTCAGCAGTCTCTCCTCGGCCTTTCCACCCTTCTTTACCTTTCTCGACTATTTAGCATTACCATTTTTCTGGGAGGGGGGTGATGCAGAATTGGGAGGGGATGCGGGTGAAGATAGTAAACTTATAGATATGCGGCATACATGTTCTTTGTCCCATGTAACGTTTCTTCATATATTGCCTCTGCAGCAGTTTGTCTGGCCCCGAATTATTGCTCATATGCATTAATCTCAACATTCACATTAATACTACAGCTTTTTTCGTTATCGTTATTCGTTGTATATTTCTAGTCATTCCTCTTATTTACATTTCTCCCGTTCTTTTTTCCAATCTTTTCCTAATTGTTCCTAGTGCTCCTACAAATATAGGTATTTTGTATTTTCCTCATTGCTCAAATGCCTTTCAGATCTCAAGCTAGCTTTATTTATTTGCTCCGCTTCTCCTTTTCTTTTTATGTTCACACTGGTCCGCTGAAAACACTATTATTAATTCCCCTCTTTATCTGTTCCCAAATCTAAACGTTGATCCCATGAACAAAGTTTCTTTTTTAGAACTGCACACCTGTGGAATTCTCTTCCATTTGTGCGCTTTCCGGCTGACTATAATATGGTCGTCTTCAAATCCAATGTAAACAAGTTCCTGATGAGCCAATCCCCTATAGTAATCCAATTTTCAAAATTTCTCATACTAACAATTACTACGACATTGTCCTATTGAACACTGTATGTTTATAAACCTTTATCCTCAAGTGGCGTCTGGGGCTTGATAAGTGGTGACTGCTTTGTAAAAAAATGGCTTGCATGGAATGGAAAATGGAATTCCCCCGAGGCTACGAAGTCTATTCTGAACTCTGTCAAGGCAAGATAAAATCTTCCTAGCAGCTCCTGCCCAGATGTGTCAACAGTACGCTATCCGTGGACGTACTTGTATCTTTTATTGTAAGATATATTTACTTGGCTCAGTATTCAGATCTAGAACGTTACAGAACGTTACGGACAAGCCCTGGGATACTGCTCGACAACTTTCAAATTACAATCAGTCACATTTAGATATCTCACCTAACACGGAAACATTTTCCATTTGTTCTAAGCTGTACGTCATTAAATATTTATACTATTTCTTGAGATCATGTACATATACACCTCATGTTAGGATCAGATGTATTAATGAGAGATACGAAATAATATGAACACGAATACTGCATCATAGTATTAGTTTTAATCCTATTTGCACATATTGCTTATAAAATGCATTAAAAATAGTTGAAACAGTTCAAAGTTTATAAGCTGTACGCATTAAAGTTCCATATTATGTTTCTATTGAAATAAATAGTCATTTATTTGCGAAAGGAATTATTTTTAATTAAAAGGTTAAAACAAACTAGCAGGAGGACTCGACGTTGTCTGGGTTTGGATGAGAATCAAAAAAGTTCCACCCTCCCATTCTTTTATTGTCATTTTATTTGGTAGGGAAACTATTTTAAATTACACATTCAAATAATTAGCAGGGAGACGTGATTTTGTACGAGACTGCATAAAGATAAATAGACTGTCGACCCTGTAATATTTTTATTGTCATAAAATCGGGAAAAGTGCTATTTTTTTATCTACTGTATTGATTATGCATTCTAGTTGTGAATTTTTCCCGCAGTTGTCCGGGAGAAATATTCATATGCCTTCCCAGAGTGACAGTCCACAATGCATTGTATTCTACATTACAATGAGAAAATCTACTATTGAGTTTATAAAATTATATGTAAATAATGATTCACTTAAAGTTTAAAGTGCTATTATGTTTATGCATACGCAAAGTCAATTATATCAACAATCAGTTTAAATTTAAATCTTTTTATCTATATTTCTAGTTAGTGCAAACCGAATTGTTTGTAAGTGAAGCACTAATATTTTGGTGTCGACTTTACCTGCGGGCTTCCACGTCATTTGTTCAACTTTTGAGATTAGTATTACATATATGATATTAAACAGATCATTGGCTCTGTAAGACTAAAATAGAAATCTGCTTGAATAAACTCTATTGAAGCGTATTTCACAACCAGACGCACCCATTTCAGAATACATTAAGCATATAAATAAAGTATGATCAAATAAGAATAGAATAGCAGGTGAAATTTAGTGACAGACATCGCTTTATATGCAGAAATATGCATTTATCAATAGCATAATGTATGATAGTTTGGATTATTGCCTTCAATTGTTAAGCATTTTTTTCTTAAGAAATAGTATTTTTCTATCAACTCATCGTGAACGGTTAATAGTGAGATGATTCGCTTTATAGCAAACTGTAATCATATGTTTTGCTTTGTCGATAATGAAGATGTCTATTGCTAGATGCGATATCTGAAGAAATAAATTTCACTTGCACCTCAACTTATCATTTTTCCTCTATAAAATAACAACATTATTTTTCATGAATAATGGCAGCCATGTTTGTTAACACATTTTCTTGTCTGATATTTCTTGTAAATGAAGTTGTCATTGCACATTTGCGTTGAATGTTCGGTCATGTGCAAGAAAAAAAAAACGAGGAAGCAGGTCGATATTTTCCTTATTCTGGAGGATCAACGTTTTCGGGCTGCTTGTGGTGTTGCCAGGCATAACGTGCCATATATCTGGTCCATTACCACTTCTTGTTCAGCAGAATGTTGTCTTTCGTCATATGTGATACGTTTTCGAATCTGGTTCAAATGCTCTTTGTGTGTAAATGTTGGACCTTCTATAATGTAAAACATCCGCCCGATTCTTTTCTGGACCATTTCTAGTTTCCACATCGTACTATTATTTTTGTGTACCTGGAAAATAATTTTTATCCTCTAAGTAACTCCTTTTCGGAACTATAGTATTCGGTGGTTTCACCTGTTTTGGCAAAATTTTATCGAAGACCTGCGAAGTTTTCCTCGCAAACACTAACTCTGCCGGTGACATCTTTGATGGAGTGTTTTTCTTTAGCGTAATTCGGTAAACTTTTAAAGACTGCTGGAGTACCTCTTCTGAAAGCGTTCCTTTAGCCTTTCTCAGGGCTCTAATAAGTGAGTCTACAAATCTCTCTGCCTGTCCCTTCTATCGGGGATAATAGGTTGGCGTCATTATGTATTTAACCTGGAAACCCTCGAAGAAACTTTTAAAATCTGCTGAAGTGAAGTGTGTGCCATTGTGTAACACTAGACAATCGACCACACACAACCTAGCATACGATTCGTGAGGAGCGCTGATAATACAATCCGTCATTAGGCATTCACAGGGAAATACCACAGGCCATTTTGAAAAACTGTCTACATGAGCCTGCGAAACCTATGTATATCTGTGGCATCGGTGGCCAGCTTTAATTCACGGGCGTAATTGTATTGGGGTGCTTTTGCAGCCAATGCAAATTCCTTACACGTCTTTTCCATGTACTATATATCAGTTCCCATGAATTCCAGTAAACATAAGACCTAATGAAGCTCTTCATTCGAGTATCCCTAGGGTGCTCCGTATGGAATTCCTTTAGAATTTTCTTTTGTCGTGTAGCTGGGATTACTACCCTTTCCCGGTACAACATTACCTCGTTGCACAAAGATTAAACTTCCGCCGCCGATTTATCTGATTGAAATTTCTGTTTGGTTTCTTTGATGGGACTATCTTCTTCAGCCTCCCTTATTTTATCTTCCAAAGTCAGTGGTAGTTCCTTGATCGTATTACACAGTATTTGTGTATAGTCCTTTTCACTTTGTTGTAACGCTATTACTGTGTCTTCCAGCTGTTCCCTTGATTTCGAGATTAATCACGACAATCCGTATAGGCAACTTCACTTCTCAGATGTAGGAAGTCGTATATCAGTAGAATGCCCCCATCTGTTCAGCGTGTTAGCTGTGTAAGACCTTCTTTAAAGCCAAAGATGGTTATAAGCGACTTATGGTAAGTTTGTAATTTAAATTTACCACCGTGTAAAAGTCGGTAGTATTTTATAACCCCGAATATAATCGTCATTGTTTCCTGTTCGATTTGAGAGTGATTCGTCTCGGCAGGCAGTAAAATTCTCGACGCATGGGCAATCAGCTTAATGAACCCATTCGGCATCTTGTGTAGAATTCATGCCCGATCCCATAAGAACTTACGACGTTTGCGACAATTGAAATGAGTCAGCGATTAATCTGACGGTAATACATGTTTGAACTTCTTATACGCTGCCAGGAAATTCAATGCATGCAATTCATGCATGTTCCTGATGAACGCTTCATAATAGTTCGCGAGTCGTAAAAAACTCTTTAATGTACTTAACTTATGAGGCTCTGGCAAGTCTTCTATAGCTGTCGCTCTATCCGGATCGTGTTCCTCCCGCCCTTATCTATTATATGACGCAAGTATTTAATTTGTTCCCAAAAATCTCATTTTGCTTCTTTCAATATGAAGCCGTATTATTTTATTCTGTCAAACAATTGAAATACATGATCTCTATGTTGTTCATCATTTTGATTAAGCATATAAATATCATCCGGATAGCCTATTGTACGTAAAATCCAAATTGCTTTGCAAAGTATCGATTACCTATTGGAAAATTGCAGGTGCTACTTTTATAACAAATGCTAATCTATTGAATTAAAAAAATATTTTGTGCGTTGAGATACACATAAGTTTTTAGCTATCTTTTTCTCCTGGTATTTGTAGGTACGCTTCGCTTAAATCTATTTTGGAAAAAAATTCTTCCGCCATTTAACTTAGCGATTATTTCGTGTGCGTTTGATAGCGGAAAGTGGTAGTTTCTGGGCGTTGCATTCAATACTTTAATCTCTTTAGATTTTTTGAACGTATATGGATGGAGCTGCCCACTCACTATAGTGATTACGGGTAAAAATCCAAATGTTAACTAGTCTTTCCAATTCTTCTTCAGTTTTTTTCCTCAAAGCGAAGGGTACGCTACGTAGCTTTTGAATATCGGTTTTGCTTCATCCAGCAATTCAAATCTCGCTTTTATTTTTGTGCAGCATCCAAACTTTTCAGAGAGAACACTTGGAAAAGATTTATTGGGATTTTTGGAGTTTTTCGGCTTCGGTCGTTAGGTTTCCGACTTTGTAAGAAAAATTACCGATTGGCGAGTCCCATAACTCAAATTCCTGAATCTAAATACCTTCCAAATACATTCGTTGCGTTCCTGAGAACGAACACTTTTAGCCCTTTTGCTGGTATTTTTAGTGACACATTAATAACTAACCCACACTCCAAATTTAGTTTTTCACCAGTTACCAATCTAGCGACTTTATTCGTCTTTGTCATCGAGGGTTTTACTATTGTCAAAATTTATAATCGAAAAATCCGACCCTGAATCGTGTTGCAGTTTCACGTCTTTATTTCTGATTCCCACCGTAACATATTTCCTTATGTTCTTTGTTGTTAAATGGTCCATTTTATCAGTTTTTACATAGCGCATTTTGCTACTTTTGCTCTGCAATATGTGAATTAATCATTTATCTGTGAATGATAGTTTATAGTATTAATTTAATATTGATTATTGTTTTCTGTTTAGATGCGGAAAAGCATATCCTTTTCTTGTTAACACTTTATTTGTGTCGTACTTAGCGAAATCGTATTTTCCTTCTTCTCTGATCTGCACTCCGTCAACCAGTGAAAAGTTTATTTTAATCGAATTAAAATCCGACGTCATTTTAATTTGTACGAATACTCCCTTTAGAGAGTAATTGGCAGTGTATTGTGTTTTATTGATACAATACCCTGCCATTTACTCTCTTCATTTTGTGAGTGTTTTCTTTTCCCAACGCTAATGCCTTTAACCACAAACCGTATTTGCGAAACATGCTTTGTAGAACGACAATGTTTTTTTTTCAATATTACTTGTATCTATAGAGATGGAAAAATTGTACTTATTTAAAATTGGAATCGTTGAATCAGTAGTTATAATTCTCAACGCATTTGTTTTATGAGTTCCTGCTTAACTCGTAGTTACTTTATTTGTAGCTTTTTTAACAGAACGATAAGACTTTTGAGGACGTCTTTGTAAAATCCTTTTTTCGGCAAGAATTGTTTTCCTTCTTTTTCTAAGGCTTGTTGTGGATTTTTACGCTCGAATGTTGTTCTTTTTTCCTCCAGTGTTGACAAGTAGTCTTCCCCGTTCTTCACAGAACTTTTGAAATAATACTTTTCAAGTTTCGAATTTCCCCCGAGTGTAGTAAATAAAAGTTTTTCGAGGTTCCGTATGTATTCTTTTTCCTTAACTCCTTTTCGTCGTCAAATCTTTTTTTCTAATGACTTATTTTAGAGCGAATCGTTGCCTGTATATTCCTCATCCAATTGTTGTAATAGCTGATGTAGATTGATCCGTGAAGTCTTTGAATCATCCGCGTCAGCCAGTTGTTGTAGACTCGTGCTAGGAATCACAAATGAAAGAAACCACAAGTATTGTAAAGTGTAAAAATATATGCATTTATCATAAAGAATACAGGAGCAACTAAAACGGTTTGAAATGAACGTGTTCGTAGCAGGCGGTTAAACATGGTATAAATGCCTTCATGTAGTCTCTGCAATCGGTGGTGTTCGTAGGACTGTTAGATTCCACTTAGTTCTCAAATTGGGGTGATTTGTACCCCACACTAGTAAAAATTAGCATATCAAAGAGAAAGGATTGAATGATTGAAAGAACATTTCCAGCAATTAACTGTAAATAATGTAATGCCATATTTTCTCAGTAGCCTCTGATATGTCTAGATTAATGGCTTTAGAAACGAAGCCCTGTCAAGAGATTCACTGATGCCTTGTTAGTACAACCTTTGTATATCCCACAGGATAGATAGCATATTGTATGTCACTACGAAAAGTATATTTTCCATTTATCACAGATTCTAGCAATTTACTCATGATTCTCCGAGACTGGTTAAGTGAACCGAGAGGAAGATGACAGATCTACGAATTTTTTAAAACGGGTCAGACTGATAAGGTTTTCCAATTTTTAAGGCAAAGTTTTAAAAGATTCGTAAGTATTAAAGTTAGTTCCTGTTGAAGATTTTGAGCACTCTGATGGATTGTCGGTGGATCACAGTAGCTTTACTGAAATCAAGGTTTTTGGTAAGTTTGGTGACGCCACGTACATATATTTATAGCATGAGTTCAATCACAGGACTATATACGGACAAGGGCAAGCGGCTTTTATCGCAAAGGGTGGAGTTTGCGGCAAATAACTTGAAAAAGTAGTTGGCTTTATTGGATACTGAAGAATTTTGTCATGCCAATTGATTGTGCTAGTTTTGCAGGAAAGGCTTAGATAGATTCATGAAAAAACTAGTACCTAATAACAGCCATATAAATAAATAAATCGATGGCTGAGCAACAGTCGACCGAAGTAAGTATTTGTAAGCAAATATCCGCATGTCTAGCAATTTATTCCACTGGCAATAGATATTTGATGCTTATCAATAACAAAATCACTTTGCAGGATCCATTCAGATCTGATATTAAAACTGTACGAAGGAAGAACAGCCACAAATGAATGCCGAAGTGTACGCTGTGGCCCGTACGAATATAGTGTAATAATAAGTTAATTATTCGGGGCTGGTTACGTCCATGATCCTAGTGTTTTTTTGGTTCTGTGATTTGTATTCGGTGAAGCGTATTTCACTGAATTACTTATAAAACATATGCAACATTTTAAGGATAAGACACATGTTCAGATTTGATGGGTAATGCATTACCTATGAATTTGATTACTCTTTTTTTGACGCTCGGTGAAAGAGACAAGAAGCAGATATTACAGCCCAGATGAGGAAACACTAATTCATGCATAGCATAGTGGTTTTCTGCAAATATCATATACTCTCAATTGGTAGTAATATTTTTACAAAGTGGTATAGGCCCACCTTCTTAGCATCAGCTTTAGACATTGCCTCAATCTATTTATTCGAAGTTATGTTTCTTTTTGTATGTTGAGCTGTAGTTTGAACGAATTACTTAAAGGTAGTGTATCATTAGTAATGCAATTAGTGTGGTAGAGGCTATTTATAATTATTAAAAGAAACAAGCTTAATCCTGGCAACATTGAATTTTACCATCAATGTAGGGCCCAATTTAATTACACACTCGAGGGAATCCTGTAAGATTGTTACCATTGACATCCCTATGTGCTCATTTATTTTCCGTTGAAGTCTCTTATAAGGCATGGTGTCATCTTTACAAAAACTCGATATGTCTGACTATATAGTGTTTTTTCACGGTGGCCAACTCAAATATATATGTAAAGGCCTTAAACTGCACAGTTCCCTATTTACACTAGTAATCGGCGTATCCAGAAAATAAGTAAAACATGCTCTAAAATAGCCAAAAATGATACGTTTTGCCCCATCGTGTTTTATCCATCCATTAGATTTTCCTTATAATTGGCCAAAATGCTGAAGCCATTGTTCTTAATATAAATTCAGTATGGGTTGCTCTGGCAAAATTTAGGTTCGCATCCCTCTGTTACATGTAGGGCTGAAAATGCTTTTTTGGGCTCTTTTTCATATTACTCCAAAACTTGATATGTATGTCTATATAGTGTTTTTTCATGGTGGTGCATTCAAATATATATATGTTAAGGTGTGAAACTGCACTGTTTGCCCATTTTCACTGAGATTCAGCGTTCCTAGTGTAATCAGAGTTTTTTTGTCTGTCTGTTTCGATTTACTCAAAACCGCACACACCTCGTCTTCTCACGTATCGTTCTCTTCTTCCTCTTCTACTTCTTGCTCTTTTTCTTCTTTTTTCTTCTCAGTCGTCAGAAGCGTCGTCTTTGTCTTGACTACGTTTTTCCTTCTCCCTTCTTGCTCACAGTGACCCGTTTTTATGCTAAGCTGAACTCTCGTGTGTGCGAGAGAACACGAGATTTTGCGTGATTACTTGGCAATATTAACCGGCCGCCGCCATCTTGCCATTTTCTTTGGACGTGCCCGCTTTGCAGAGTGCACACCTCAAGCGGTTGTCAGGTAAGCCCATCTGTTCGCAATTTATTACACCCCCCCTGATCTCATTATCACAGAAAGAGCAGGGAGGCGGTGGCCTTTTTCTTCGAGTGCTTCTTCGGAGAGGGGGATTCGGGGCTTCATCATCGTCTGCGCTGTCTTCCGTGACACGAAGGTCGGCGAACCTAAAGCTGAGCATCGCAGTATCACTGTCCGGGTCTTCAACATCAGCAGGAGGGTCAGTACTTTGAAGGCTATCACTCTCAGAGTCGCTGTGCGTTGAAGCCGTCATGAACCAGAATGATGGGTCGCTGGTCACGGATTCAATTTCACTATCTTCGTCAAGCGGCAGCTGCGTTTGGAATACTGATCTTAAGTCTTTAATATTACGAGGTACTCCATCAACTCGCACCGCCTGCGGGCTGATCACTTCAGTGACATGACCGGTTCCGTCGCGAGTCGTGCACTGGCCATGGGTTTTTTTTAACCCAGACGACATCTCCTTCTTTTATGTTCTTTTGTGGTGGCTCCGGTTCGGGTAGTGAGCTGCTCTCCAAACCTCACACCCTGACACGGTATGTATGTAGCGCGTTGGCTGGCGCGGTGGAGGGTGAAACATCGTCCTTAGGGGTGACGTTGTACCAATAGACTGCTTCAGGTACCGTACACCCCTTCCGCGCTGCGATTGTCTTAACAGTTCTGTGATTGCGCTCAATAATCCCGTTTCCACTGGGAACATGGGCACACCGAAAATGCAGATGGACACCCCAGCAATCTGCAAACTGTTTAAACGGCTCACAAACAAAAGCGGGGCCATTGTCGGTGAGTATCTCAGAAGGAGGGCCACGCTCAAGGAACACACCTTCCAACTCATGGATAATGGCAGCCGCGTCCTGCCGGCGAAGGGGCCGCCACAATGAAAACCTAGATGGTCCACAGTCGATAAGCGTCAAAAAATGCTTCCCGTTGTAGTGCGTTATGTCCATCGCAATCCTATCCCAATTACGCTTCACACTGCGTATTCCCTTCTTCCACCGGATAGGTGCTGGGTCGATCGATCGGCAGGTGTTGCAGCTTCACACAACAGATTTCACAGCCCTCCGAGACACAGAGGGGTCAACCAATCTGGCGAAGTAAAGCGTTCGGTTTACACCTGGGTGCCCGCTTTGGCAATGGACATCATTAATATGCTCCGGTCTGAGTCTATGTCCCACTGAAGCGCAATTTACAGGTGCTGACTCGTTCCCTTCTTTTGGCAGGTCTAGCGAACGGCGTGGCACTCTGGTCAGACGATCCGCCTGATTCAAACAGGACTGCACCAGTGTCACATCTATGACCAAGTCGTATTCCTTAGTGGTTTCGGTTAGGGTAGCAAGCCGCCTCCGGATCAACATTTCGGCCGACGCCTTCGTTGTCAGACGTGCTTTTCCGTTCAAGGCATTGGTCATCCACCGATGCACACACGTGGAATCCGTGATGATGTGAAGGATTCTAGCCTGCCACTGAAGCGCTAGATTGACTCCTTTCAGTGAAGCATCGAGTTCAGCTAGGTTTATATGCTTGGCGTCATTCTCCGGCCGAAGCCAGCAGGCATCTTCTATTATCCTTCCGTCGACCGCCAGAGCAACGCCAAGGGCAAGTGAGCTGGCGTCTACCCAAACTGTAAATTCACTCCCATCGACGCACCAGCTCCCCCGTACAGGGTCATCATTGGTCACTCTGGCCACAACCTCCACCAACATGCTTCGCAGGGCAGGATCATGCACCTCATCGTCCCATCCAGTTGACATAGAAGTTGCCCGTCGCTTTATGGCCGCTACAGCCACTCGGAGCCACCCACACACAGGGAAGTGAACCACCAATTTTCCGCAAATGGAAAACGTGATCCGACGTGTGATAGTAGATGGGATTTCCGGGATTTCACCACTCCTTACCCATTGAAGTCCATCTGCACTTCCGCTCACCTGCAGTCCGAGCACTTTCGCCCCGTCCTGTAGCCGCTCCGGCTCCTTGCACGACAATCCGAAGTGCTCGAAGTGTTCTTTGACCGCCTGGGCAGACAGGAGGCTCTCATTGACAAAAATGTCGTCTATATACGACGATGTCGCATGTTACACCGCTTCATCTTGACGCCGGATCGCCTGCATGATTGCTGTCATGATGTTAGGGGCTACATTCAGGCCGAATCCTAGCCTGGTAAAGCAATAGCGAGTTCCTTTGATCACCACCGTCTGGAACGGCCACAGCGATTTCTCAATACGTATTTGCAAGTACGCTCTTCGCAAGTCCAGTATGGCTGCTTCCGCACCCTGCCGCCGCCACTCCCGTAGTTTATTAGCACAGACATCGGCCCCCGCAGTGTGTGGGTCAACGTATTCATTAAGTTCCCGGTAATCAAGAACAGGTTGAACTTTCTGCTTGTTCTCTTGTCTGACAGCCATCAGGGGAATTAGCCCCCGCGGGGGCCCGAGCTCATCCTCTGGGTATGGAACTAACCAGCCATTTTCCAGCCACACTTGAAGTTCTGCCTCGTACTGCCCCCTAAGCCACGCAGGAGGGGGATACTCTGTAAGTCAATTCCGCAATGACACTGGTGGCTGGTCGCCTGCCCATTTCCAGGACGCTGTCCAAGTGTTTGTGCCCTTATCGTATTCTGCATGGAAGTCGGGCTCATCGAGAGTGATTGCTGCACACATTTGTTTGTTTGGTCGAGAGAAGCTCACATCACCGGTGCCGTTCACAGTAATTCCGCCTAGCTGTGTGAGAGCGTCCATTTCAAGGAGAAGGTCATATCCGAGCAGCTCCCCATCGACCACTAACACCGTCACAGCAACCGGAGAGCCATTGCCAATGCTGATATGAACAACGTTGACCCCACAACACACCAATGAGCCTTGGCCTACAGTAAGTACATGGATCCTTCGTTTCTTCCATGTGGCGCAATATTCCTTCGAAGAAGGGTTTGGGTACAGCCGGTGTAAACCAGCGCTCAACGTTCACATCCATCAACTTTAACTGTTACTGCAGGCAGCGCTTTGTTCAATGCCGCGTTAGGGAGGGTGCTAGCGCTGCGGTGTCCTCCCCTTGCCCGTTTCCCGGACAATTCCGCGCTATGTGGCCTGGCTTATTGCATTGGTGACACCGTATTACTTGTCGTGCTCCATAATTATGGGTGCGCCTTGTACCGCTTTTGCAGTCTCTGGAAAAGTGGTTGGGGCCACCACAGGTATAGCATCGTAGACCCTTCGTTGGCGAGTCCAGAGTGTCAACAGCTGCGGAGACTAGTTCTCGATCGTCTTTCAAGATGTTTCGTGCTCTCGCCAATAACTCCTCCAATCCAATCTCAGTGAGTCTTGACGATGCTCGCAACAGTCGACTTGCCTCATCCGGGAGTCCCGACAAAAAGGCGCATGCCAATATGCGATCACTTGCACCGCCGAAGGGAGTGGCAAGCTTTTTCAAGTCGGCCATGTAGACATCCACTGTCTCCCCCCGGCCCAAGTCGGCGTTCGGAAAACTGCCTCCAGGCGACAAAAGGGTCTGTACCAAATGCCCCGTATAGCGCTTGTGTAATCTGCTCCATGGTCGGATCCTCCCCTAGCTGCTGGTACACGGCATAAGCCCCTTTAGTGAGTCTCAATGGGATAACCATAACTGGTTCTTTAATCTTGCACAACCGGCAAACGCGCTCAGCCTTTTCCAGCCATTCGACCACCGAGGGACCAGTGGGGGAGCCATCGAATTCCGGAATTAATCTGATGTCAAATTTCTCCATAGCAAAGCCGGAATAGCTTGTAATCAGAGTTTTTTTTCTGTCTGTTTCGATTTACTCAAAACCGCACACACCTCATCTTCTCATGTATCGTTCTCCTTCCTCTTCTACTTCTTGCTCTTTTTCTTCTTTTTTCTTCTCAGTCGTCAGAAGCGTCGTCTTTGTCTTGTCTACGTTTTTCCTTCTCCCTTCTTGCTCACAGTGACCCGTTTTATGCTAAGCTGAACTCTCGTGTGTGCAATAGAACACGAGATTTTGCGTGATTACTTGGCAATATTAACCGGCCGTCGCCATTTTGCCATTTTTCTTTGGACGTACCCGCTTTGCAGAGTGCACACCTCGAGCGTTTGTCAGGTAAGCCCGTCCGTTCACAATTTATTACACACCGAGTTGTTCAAAAGGGGTCACAAATACCCCAAAATCGAAAACTGACACTTTTTACTCCATAAATTTGCCCCATCCTTAATATTTTTCTGAAATTTGGCGGAAAGTTGAAGGCAACGTTGACCCTTCACACTTCTCACATTCATAATCTTATCACTATTTTTGTGGCGTCATCTTACATGCAGCACCAGAGTGGAAACACGGACGCGCGGCTTATATCTATTCAACATGGAGGGAATATTAATGATATGTATAAACTAGAGATTATAAGTATCTACTTTATATATATATATATATATATATATGCACACACATAAATACATATATATATATATTAAACTATACATAGTGAGCCTCTTCTTTATATCGATACAAACATTGCCATAAAATATTGATGCTAAGATCTACATAATTGATATTATTTAAGAATAGATATAAACGACGCCTGATGAATATGTATTTAACGTGGATATTTGATCAAATCTATGTATGAATATAGATAAGGATTATCTATTTCACAGATATAAATATAGTCATAAACTATACATATAAAGTTCCTACGAAACATAGACACAGACGTCGATCTAAAGTACAAATAATAAGCATATACTTAAAGTTTTTCCTCTTCAAAAATAGTAAATACAACTGTAAGAGAACTTTCCTCTCAACTAGACGTAGAGTATCTGATGATTTCCAACAACTTGAAAGAGATTGTGTTGTGAAAATTTGATAAATAAATGCCTTGCAAATTGAAAAACAACCAAGTAAAACACCGTGAAGAAGTGTCATTTTTCCCCATTTTACGAAAGTATAATGACTTGGTCTCGACCGGGTTGTGACTTGCGAGGAAAGCAGTCGATGCTCAGTTTAGGGGTTTCAGAATACTTTTTGTATCCAGAGATGCGCCAAAAGAAGTCATGCTTACTGTTAGCTATTCCTCGACCAGTCTCGTACATTTTTAGTCGCGTGCAATCGACTCTATAAGTCACTCAATCGGTCTGTCGGTATGTCCGTAACACTTTTGTGCTTTGCCGTTTGGGAAAAGATTAAAGGTATGTTGTTAATAGATGCTGTTCTGTGCTTTTTAAAGCTTTTCTTGGCCTTTTGGCCGGGATCAAAGAAGGCCGCCGTGGGACCGGGAAAGACAAATGGTCTTCGTTACGATCCTGGCCGTGGAGAGAATGGTGATTTGGACGTCGCGTCTGCAAGGTTGGCGGGGAGGGTGTTGTCATTTTCTGATCAAGATCTGATCGCTTTCTTTAAACACCAACTACGGGTGAAGATCAGATGTGATAGAAGAAGGCTGCATCTCGCGGCATTTGACAGAAGATGGATACATGTGGCAAGTCTGTGTGTACGAAGAGGAACCAAATTTGAATACGTGTTCCCCGCCTAGGTGTGGAACGCGCAGTTCTGTAAAGTAAAATTAAACAAGTAACCTATCAGCTAGCTGAGTGTGTGTTTCATCCCTCCCCGATTAGGAAGCCTCCAAGATCCCCATCCCCTCTTACCTGCAATTTTTGTTTTAACCCCTTCCTCTAAATTTTACCCATCTTGGAGAGAAAGAAATACAAACTCACCCTCATCCCTTACCCACAAATTTTTCTTTTTTCCATTCACCCCCAGCTAGAGGGCATCCCCACCTAGAGACTGACCCGCAGAAGCGAGGTTCCTTTTACAAACCTAGTGGAACGGACAGTCTATCAACTAGACGGGGTTGGGAGGGTCCTACTAATCACTTTTTGTTTTTTCTTCCCCCGCCCTCGACACAAATGAATTATTGTACCATTTTATTGTTATCTTTTTTGCTTTTACACGTCAATAAAAATGTTTTAAAAACTGGGAGTTAAGTAGGACGTCCCCCAATATGAAAGGGTGAATGCGGTATTATGGTAATAGAAGATACTAGCGGGGAGGAACTTTTGACTTTGTTTGGTTCTGGAGTAACAAGGATGACAAACGACCCCCACAATCCCCCCTTTTGAGTTGGCCATGTGCCTAAGTTTTTTGTTCATCGTTGATTTTGACTGTATTTTAACATGAATAAAAGTTTTAATATCTCAAAGTGTAGTATCTGTTCCGGCAGATACTGCAAGCAAAGACACTATGTGTGGGCGACCCCACAGATAAGACCTTAGTCAATGTAGGGTAAAACCTTCATACCAATTGTCAATATCCAGCCCCCCTACTCCCCGGGAGTTGCTCCCCATTTCCCCTTCACTCCTTACATTAAAAATCGGCCTTCTGCCTAATTTGCTCAGTGGGGGAACAAATAAACACCTCAAAGTGTAGTATCTGTTCCGGCAGATACTGCAAGCAAATACCATATATGGGGGCGACCCCACATATAAGACCTTAGTCAATGTAGGGGGAACCCTTCATACCAATTGTCAATATCCAGCTACCCTACTCCCCGGGGAGTTGGTCCTCATTTCCCCTTCACTCCGCAAATTAAAAATCGGTCTTGTGCCTTATTTGCTCGGTGGGGGAGCAAATAAATACCACCTGTTCCTGCAGATACTGCAAGCAAAGACCATATATCGGAGCAGCCTCACATATAAGACCTAGGTCATTGTAGGGGAAACCCTTCATACCAATTCTCACTATCAAGCTCCCCTACTCCCCGGGGAGTTATCCCCATTTCCCCTTCACCCCTCATATAAAAAATCGGCCTTGTACCTAATTTGCTCGGTGGGGGAGCAAATAAATACAGCTTTTCTTGACCTTTTGGCCAAGATCAAATTGTAGAGTCTGTTCCCGCAGATACTGCAAGCAAAGACCATATGTGGGGGTAACTCCACATATCAGACCTTGGTCAATGAAGGGGCAACCCTTCATACCTATTGTCACTATCCAGCTCCCATTTCCCACCCATCGGGAGCTGGTCTCCTTTTTTCCTTCCCCCCTCTCTCTCCACATTAAAAACGGCCTTGTGCCTAATTTGCTCAGTGGGGAAGCAAATAAATACATACTGCAAGCAAATACCATATGTGGGGGCAATCAAACATATAAGACCTTGGTCAATGTAGGGGCCACCCTTCATACTAATTGTCACCATCCAGCTCCCCTACTCCCCGAGGAGTTGGTCCCCATTTCCCCACCACTCCTCACATTAAAAATCGGCCTTGTGCCTAATTTGCTCGGTGGGGGAGCAAATAAATACCCTTTTCTTGGCCTTTTGGCCTAGATCAAAGTGTAATATCTGTCTTACTACACGCTGTACTTATGTTTGTAACTTTGTGATATAAAGTGGGGATCACTTTTCTGTATTAATTTAATGTAAATGATCACCCACCTTACAATCAGTCATTCTCAAAACCATTCAAGTTATTCTCCAGATCATTGAAGTTGTTTTTGAAGGATTCCAGTTATTTTTTAAGCATTCAAGTCATTCTTAAGGTCATTAAATTCATCCTTAAGTTTATTAAAGTCATTTACTTTTTGTTTATTTAAGTCATTTCAGCCCATTTTCCGGTTATTTTTAGTTTATCTTTAAGAATTTCATGTCAATCCTACATTTAAGCATTCGTTCATTACACGCGACTAATGGCTATCGGCCTTGTTTAATGAGAACGAAACCATTACGGCGGACGAATACTATCAACAAATGAATAAAATGCATCTGAAATTTCGACAAAAACACCTAGCATTAGTAAAAAAAGAGCCAATCATCCTCGACGACAATGACCAGACCTTACTAAACTGAACTTAAAAGTATAAAACTGGAAGGTTAATCTGATACATCATAAAAATATGTAGCAGCCTTATAAAGTTTTATTAATCCTTGATTAATACAAATGATGGTGGACGGCGGATATTAAATTCAGATATATAATACATTATCTTTAATGTAGAACACATTTTTTAAATAAAATATTTAAAGGAAAGTTACAAAATGAATGAAAAATATTTTAGTGAGAAAGTTTAGACGAACATTGATGGTCCTAAGAAAATTATAAAATTCAGAAAATAAAGACAAATAATTTACTTTTAAATTCGAAAACGTTCGGTAATTAAATTTTAATTTTCCTTAATATTAAGACTTACATGCTAATCCAAGTCGCAGATGTTAAAAGTGAAAATCCATTCACATCTAAATTTACTATAACTTTAAGGCATAATTCTACGGCTTCAAATCTCAATTCGGATATGTTATTGTGTACTAACTCGCAGCTATTTTTTCTATTCCCACTTTAATATCCTGTATATATCACGCAGTATTTAGATATCAATACGAAATACTTTCTTCAAGCTACTTATCGATTTTCTATGCTTATTTAAGAATAGTAGTAGCAAGAATAAATATATAGCACTAAAACTCACATCTTTAATTCAATATTTAATTATTTGTTTCATTTTAAATTATTTTGTTATAATCACAACAACAAGAAAAATTCCATTCGACATGCTTGTTTTATTTAGTTTATAAAATGTTGGCATGTGTATTTTAATAAAATTACATTCATTTTTATCGTATACTATGTAATGAAATATATATTAATAAAAACTGTTTTATTATAATTATATATGAAATCAATACGAACAGTTGTATATTTACTTAAAAAATAAAGGTATTTTTCATATGTTTTGCATGTCATTCTAGGCAATTTCCTTTTTCAAATAATTCTCTAAATATGTAGATGAAATGTTGCTCGTATTATAAAATGCAGTGGTTACAAAAATATAATATTTGGAGTAAGTTTTCGAAATGTTTTCCACATAATATAAATAGAAAAATGAACATTTTATGCTCAAGTAAATATTGTTGAATGATAAATATGTGAATTTTAATTTATAGATAACTTCATACATATTTATAATACTTTTTGTGAAATTATCGTTAAATAGTAAATATATTTCTTCTACATTTTAGATGGTTTTATTACTTGAAAATTCGAATAGTTCTTTTTATCTTAATTGTTTTCTCATATCGTATCGAGCAATGTAATATCTAATATTCTATACCTGAATTGAGCATTGCCCTATAAATCCTACTGAACCCTCTGTAAGTTAAAACTGGGCTTTTTCATTCAATCAATAGTTAATTTGTTACGGACCGATTAGCCTTTTACAGAGGTAAAGTCAAAAGTGATGTTTTCAATATTATAGGGAATAAATATTAATCATACTAAGTCTACAGAACAATGGTTGAAAGAAAGAGAAACTGCCCAGTTGTTCAAAATAAAAAGGCATGCATTCAAATTTTAGCACAGCATATCAACAAATACAAGCGTCCAGACAAACAAGGGTAAGTGTATATATATATATATATATATATATATATATATATATATATATATATATATATATATATATATATATATATATATATATATATATATATAGTGCACCGGTTTTCAATATGTTTCTGTAAAAGCCTAAGGAAAACGATCTCGTAGCTGAAACAATAATGTAAATATATATATATATATATATATATATATATATATATATATATATATGATCATATTATAAATAAACGGGAAACTAACAATCATATCCTATTGTTTTATATATATATACATATATATATATCGGTCTATTATGGCAAGTTCGGTAGCCCAACGTAAAACAGTGTTAGCGTGCCTAGGTTCATGTCATAAGTGACACCACTGGCGGTTCTGTCTTGTTTGTGGGGGTGAGCGGGGTTACATGAAAAGTGTTCCCACACTACATGGTTGGTGATCCTGCCATATTTGGTTACTCTACGTGTGTACATCAAACAGTTTGAACGTTCACAGATTTTCCATGGATAACTGACACTGCAACTGGGGTTCCAACCTTATTATTGGGGTTAGTGGTGTAACCTGTCGAAATCTCTCCTTCCAAATGTGTGTGGGGGGTATTGTGTCAAATTTGATAGAACTACGTTAAATTGTATGAGCGTGCATAGCGTTTGCCCTTATATTTTACCTCGACTCATGGGGTCACACTATATCGTGACTATTTCAGATCATTGATAATCTATCTTTCTATGTTTATATAAATAGACATTTAAATTTGAATTACTTTTCAAAATAAAATGTATTGTTTGAACCAATGACTACAAGGGTTTAATTAATGGCATTAATCCATGGATTTTCAATGTAAGTACATCTCCTGAGAGGAAAAATTCTTACAAAATACTAACATTAATTCGCAATTATTTTGCTAATTAACGCATATACACAAAATATTTCAGATGGAATGCCTTCAAGGGAGATAGAGAAAGGGAATAAGGGTTGAAAGTAAAACAATAGGATATGATAGTTCGTATCCAAATATAGAATTAATCATAGAAAAATAAAATGTCATACTGTTTGAAGATTCGTAAAGTAAAGATAAAGCTAAAAGTTTCTGGGAATGTATCCAAGGCAAATCGGCAGCCCATAAAAACAACTAGATTATCCAATATATAATCTTATTAATTTTAATACCTTGAAGTCTATATCTATATCTTTGTATCTATCCTCTCTCTATCTTTCTCTCTCTCTCTCTCTCTCTGTCTATATATATATATATATATATATATGTGTGTGTGTGTGTGTGTGTGTGTGTGTGTGTGTGTGTGTGTGTGTGTGTGTGTGTGCTTTTTATTCAGAAAACTAACCATCTTTTAATTCATTATTTATGGAAATCTAACCTTTGATATTATTATATGAAGGAGAATGAATGAAATTGTATCAAAACCGGAAGACGAAACCGCTTATTTTTATATTTTTTGAAAGAAAAAAGATTACAAATGTTTGTTTATAATCGTATCGAATTTTGAGTAGTTTGTTTGCTGACTTGAAACATTAAAATATCCAAATCTATGTTACAGACATTCTGTGCAAAAAAAAAAAATCTATATTTGTTCTGCAGTAATAGATCTGCACAAGAATATTATGTGATATTGGGCGTATATGATCTCCCTAAGCCCATTTTTATTCGAAAAACTATGTTTGGGAAATATTCACTTTGCGCAATTCTGTTTATATTGCTAAAAACAGCCTCCAGAGTTTTATTTTTTATTATGTAAACCCAACTTGAGTATACCTAGTATTTATTGTAAACAATTGTTTGTTTTTAAATTAGTAGTGTTGCTTTTTTCGCTTACTAGAAAAAAAAATTAAAAATAAGTAAATGCAATCAAATCATTTCTGTTGAATAACATGAGTCAGTTATGTGGAATCGTTTCGTCGATAATTTTTGTAAGGTACAAAGCATCGTTTACTTGCTCTTTGTCTTAAAGAAAGCAAAATAAAGAAAAAAGAATACATAATAGAAAACCAAACAATACAAAATACAAGTTTATAATAAACATTTATACATTTAACATCTTCTCCATGCACATAGTAATGCATCATTTGTATAGGAGAATAAAATGACACGTGTTTTTACGGTTATAAATAAAGTTGCTTGTTTGGCACTGAACAGGTTATTCATAATACAGGGTGGGCCAAAATAAGGGTCCTATTTTAAAAAAAATCATAAATTCATGTAAGTTTTAAGAAGTGCTTTTCGGCCAAAATTTGTTTTGTTTATTTCCAAAAAATCTCGGAAGGGCCAGTCTACACACTCATAAAGTTTGGTGAGTTTAACTTTTATTTTGTGTAAGTTATTCAAATTTAAAGATAGGACCCTAATTTTGGCCCACCCTGTATCACTCCTTTCATTTCAGAGAGGTTCTGTTTTTCTTTTCACAAAAATGTTTATGTATATGTATTTATCTAGTCTTCTACTTATTTACCTTTCTGGTTCTTATATATACCTATATATATCTATGTATGTATATATATATATATATATATATATATATATATATATATATATAGAAAGAGAGAGAGAGAGTGAGAGAGAGAAAAAGGTAGATAGATAGATAGATAGATAGATAGATATTGTTTCCATTATTTTCCGGCTTTTAAAAAGACACAGTTACTGTATTTAATGAGATTTCTGATCAGTCTATAAATGTTATCGAACAGATTATGCAGAAAAAATAGCTTTTATTTATATTCTATCGTTCAATTAATTTCAACAACAGCGATTTATCGATCCCATTCTATTACGGCAATAAATGTTCGTCTGGTCTTCTTCGACATTTTTGTACGTTTGAACCAGGGTTTCCGATTATATAGAATAATTTTGTTATTGTTCAAACCAACGTGGGATCCAATACAAAATTTTTTAAGGAATTCTTTTTTATTTTTTATTCAATTTTCACCTCAAACAAGGCACAGTGCTACTTTGAAGTAGGTTGCTACTATCGGAGACCTAATTTGAAGGGATATTTTGAAAGGAAATGGGTATTATACTTGAACTTCTGCATGTTTGTACAGTAGTAAAAGCAGAATCACGGAAGGGAATCCCAAAGTCTAGCAGTTCTGGGAAATAAACTATTAGAGTAGAAGGTTTTCTTAACTCTAAGGATCTCTACTGTGTAGGGGTAATATTTAGCAATTTGTCGACTGTGTCGGGAGTATTTACGTCGAGGGGGTACGAGTGTTTGTAGTTCGTCAGAGCATTCACCATTAAAATACTTGTAGAACAGGCAAAGGGATTCAAGATTTCGTCGCTGGGACAGAGGGTGAAACTTAGATGGCAGATCAGGACCTATTAGTTGCCGAATCTCTTCTGAACTATGTTTATGAGTGATGGAAATGTAGCAGAGTCACCAGCCCAAATGTGACAACAGTACTCAATACATGGACGAATGGTGGCTTTATAGAGGTACAGGATACTGTCAGGTGTAAGTAGCTTTCTAGCACAGTAGTTAGAGTCCACCTTCTTCGCAGCAGCCTTGGTAATGCTCTCAATGTATTTGCTGCAATTCATGCTCCCGGTTAACGTAAGGGTTAAAGAAAGTACTTTCATGTAATCTGTGTTTGGCCATTGCTAATGGTAGTGGAGTTTGTTTATAATCAACCAAGTTTGGAAGAATGAATGTGACCATCCATTTTAGTCCTCATTCCACTACATATTAAATGTCTTCCTGATAAAATAAAATACGCATCAAGTGCGCTTGAAAGCCAAATCACAACGTATTATTAGGAAAAATAAACAAATATTTTACTTGTTTGAAAGTTATCACAAACATATTTCAGAGGTATACTTCATCTTCAGTGTGTTGTTTCGTTTCTTTTTTTTTTCTTTCCTTCTTCCGTGTAATGTTGTAAAGTTGGAGAAAGAATATTACGTTATTACTTTGAAAATGACAAGGGAGGAGATTTTATTCAAATTAAAACAGCGTTTCTATATGAACTCTCATCCTTGACGTTATTCTCGCATTGCCTACGCACAGTACAAACATTTCAAAATACAACGCGCGGCTCTTTACAAACCTACTTCTTTCCCCAACTTTACAACATGCCAAGGAAGAAGAACAGAAAACAAAACAAAACAACACACTAAATATGGAGTATACCTCTGAAATAGTGAGGCATGTTGATATCGTGTGTCTCGGAAACGTGTCGGAAATGTAAATGCCTGTGATACTGAAATGAAATATAGAGAAACTATGTGTTGTGCTACCAGCTCCGTCAGTGTAAGTAGAGAATCCAAGACATTTACTGTGGTGGACCAAATGCATGTACATGTGCGCTAGTATCGAGGGCGAGTGTTGTATCTATGATGTCAGAGACTTTGTTTATTAGGGTACAGTTGTAGGTCGAAGGAGAACGGTAGAGAATATATAATTTGCTAATATTATGTTGCATGTTAAATCTGAAGCACATAAAGGCCTGATCGTCTGAATCTAGATGTGTTTCTCTAGTCATCGGAAGGGTGTTTCGAATATACACTCCAAGTCCGTGCATACGTCTGTCTAAGTTCTTACAACTGAAAGATAACCAGTCATATTTAAGTGGTTAGAAGGGATGGAAGACTGTTCATTTTGTGCTAAGACATCCAGAGTCTTTACTAGGAGAAAGTATTCAACATCATCTAAATTAGTTCTAAGCTAGCGGATATTCGTAAATGCAAGCCTCAAGGGAGGAGGCATGTTGGTTTTGTTTGAGTTTGCGCCTGGTGTTAACGCAATCGAAGCTTGAACTGCCATTCTATTTTATTTAATTTGAAATTTCAGTTAGTGTGAGTAAGAGGTGCTTGACAAGTGATTGTGCAGGATACCAGGAATGCAATACAAGTAGACAACGAGCAGACTCCTCATTTACAAGATTGTGGCCTCAAGAAAGTTCCACGTAGATGCGTGCAGGGTCCCTTTCCATGCGAGACATGGCATTACACTTATCCCAATTTTCAGTAGATACGAATATATAGAATTGTAGGTATTACGTATGTTTGCTATGTTCAGACTTTTGACGAAGGAAGATAACTTCGCCTCTCGTTTAAAATCCAAAAAGTGTGTATTTTGCATAACAAAGAGTATCGGTTCAGTTTTTATGTATTAATTACTGTAATACTATCTGCTACCAAAGGGAAAGAGATAAAAAGTTGCTATTTATAATAGATCACTTTAAATCTATGTACAAGACTATGTTTAGTAAGTATCTATAAGATAAGTGTATACTCTAATGCTTACCTTAGCATTAGAAATCTTTAGATATAAATGCGTTTGTCGATTCCAAAAAAAGTCAGTCTGCTAAGGTTAAGGGTTGAAGCTAAACCCCTCTAAGGCACGTGCAATGGATTAGATTTTATGGCAGCTTTGGAAGTAGAGAAAGTTGTTAATAATCAGGAGAGATGATTTAATCAACAGAGTACAGTATGATTACACATTAGGATGCAAAGTTTTTGGTAGAGTTTATGGGAAGAAAATAATTGTTTATTATACAAAACAGACGAAGGCAGTCCTCTTGGAGGTAAGGTACCTATTTGATATAATTGAATATGCATAGCGTGTTACCAGCATTTATACGGTTTGGGGGGAAATCATAGGTAGATAATAAATCGTGGTTCGTTGTTCTAGTCAGGAATTTAGGCCAAGCAGAACACATTTTAAAACAATCCCTGATATTTTATCTATGCGTCTGTCTAATTTTGTTTTAAAAGTAGTTGAATAGAGTATTATAAAGTGTTGCTAATCTTAGATCAAGAATAGTATTAAATGCTAAGATAAAATTCCAAGTAATATAAGGAATTCAGAAAAAAATCCGTGTATGATCACTGAATATTAGTGTTAATCAGGAAAATGATGTATCTATTAAGAAAATGCCTTAGTAGTGATTTAACTAAGATGTAAGTAATTTTCAGTAGTAGGATAGTAAAGGTAAGATGTGAGCTATTTAAGATCCAGTATAAGCGATTAGATATTGAGAGCATGATAGTCATATTTTATATATATACCGATTGTAGATATTAATTATATAATAAAGTCCTTCTACCCTCTATCGTAGAGAGACAACATCCGTTTATGACAAATTCAGAAATTCATTTTAATAAGCATTTTATCAGTTGTTTCCTGTATTAATTTTACTTAGAGGAAACTGTCACGAATAAACGTTAAAAGACAACAGTTTTAGTGGTTCACGTTTTTTTAGAGTGTTGAATTTGTATCAGAGCATTGTAGTCAGCTGTATGTCAGGTGGATTATGGAAAATTATTTCGGCACTGGTTTTCCGCAGTTTGGAGTAGGGGGTTGAGGAAATTCAATTAAAAACCAAGAAAAAAACAATTAGCAATACAAGATAAATAAATGTACAAGTAAAAAAGATAAAATACGGATTTATGGCATTTCCTTTAGATAAGATAATTTAAGAATAATGTGTACTATAGAAGAAAGAGCGTGTTTTGGGAGTTCAGAGTAAAGATACTAGTGAAAATTTGATTTACACGATCATTATCAATTTTTCAAGTACAGTCTGATAGGATCAAATAAATCTTTCGGTTATTCTTATCTTATTCTAGTTAGTATGACGTTTACTGAATATAAAACCGTCCTTCTACAAATATAATATCTTAACACAAGTTATTTCGCACAAGTTCATCTGCTATGACGCGGATCTAGTAAGCTAAAACGCCTGAATACTAATCATAATACTGGACACACTTTTAAAATTCAATAAGTGATAAAGACAAGCTTTATTCGCTTATCTACTATATAATATACTATAATAAACCAAAGTGATATAGCTTTTCAGCAACAGATGCCACATACTAATTTATTATGTCTTCTCGGGTAGCCAGTATCTTATGTACCTTACGGCCATCATTTTAGTCATATTCACTTGTGATAATAAAATACTATATTGCATCCGATGAGCAACATAATCACATCTACAAAGGAAAGTTTTCCAAGTTTTATTTTATTTTTTTACTAGCAGTTCAGCAAGGATTCACTCGATCCCTATGTACTGTTTATAAATATATGTGCATAAAATGTTTTGCCTCATGTGCAGGTAACCTACATCTAAAATTGTAAGTGTTTAGACTTTAAATTGGGCACGGCGTTTGGTAGAGGCTACAAAGATCATCTCTTCCGACTTTGAAATCTTGGCAACCAAATTCTGGCCCCAAAATTTAAAAATCTTACTGCATATCTGAATACCCTTTACGTAAATTTCAAATGTTTAGATCCAAACTTTGCTAGATAGTTTGCTAGAGATTGCAAATACCGAAACGTTTAAACTTCGAAACCGTGGCAGCAACATTTTAGGCCAGAAACAGATTAAAACCCTTGAACTATGTCTACATACACTTCCTGTAAAATGTCAAATTTTCAGATCAAAAATTGGCTGAGTAAGTAGGTATAGACATTAGAGGTCAATTTTTAAAACTTTGGCCCCAATTTTGACCCTTAACATTTTTGGAGCTCTAATCGAATACAAATGTCTGATCCATGTCCAAGTAACCTACACAAAAATTTCAAGTGTTTAAACCCAAATTCGCGGAGATATTTAGTATAGTTTACAAAGGTAAAATCGTTGAACTTTGACTCCTTGACAGCCGAATTTCTGGCTGAAAACTTATTAAAAATAGTTTCCCAAATCTCAATACCCCTTATGTTAAATCTCGAGTCTGTAGACATTTGAAATTGACCGATTAGTTTGGTAGGGAAATCTACACACACATACACACACAGACCGACAATTCCACTGTTATAGATATTCTAGACTATCCGTGACCCGTTGGGTCAGTATGTTATATTAGCTATGGAAGTAATGCATGAGCATGACACTTGTGACGTAAAGAAAATCGTTTTTTTGTGGCATAACAGAAACTTTTCTATGAAAGTATATTAACATGAACGAAGAGTATGGATATATTTCTATGTGTCGTTCTATTTATAATTGTTGATTAAAAAACAGACAACCTTGAATTATAAGTTGTTTGCCATACTTATAAGTAAATGTGCACTGAACAGATACCATAACTTTTAACTCTAAAGTCAAATTTTTATATATCTTTTAATATAAACGCGAAAAAAAACATTTGGGACGCTGAAAACGTACACAGTAAAACAATACGGTTTGTTGTTGCGTTAATTATTTGTTTATGCACGCATGCGCAACCGGAAGTCATAAACCGGATATTGGCTTACAACACCCGTTACCAGGTCATTTGAGTTTTATAATTATATAGATAGATTTAGTGTCCTGACACCTACCAGTTGAATCCGGCACAACTTTTACATTTTCATGCGCTATTTGTCTTGCATCGCATGTAACTCGTTAATACAAACAAAGACATAACACCATCTTTCAATTTTCCACTCCATGAATAATAAAACCTCCCAAGCATAATTCTGCTCATTCCGAATGGCTGAGCTCTTACTGTCGTGTCAATACAGTTCTCCCATTTTCTAAACGAACGGTTACTAAAATATTACATGGCGTTAATAACAAACATATTCTTCGGCTCATCAATGCATTCGATATAGAACAATAAATACAATATTATATGTAATTAGACATTAATGCATTCCTACTTTTTATAAAGTCCACAACATTACGTTCATTTATTTTCCCTTTTCTGCATCACTTCAACGACGCCGCCGAGGAGTCGCGCTTTCTCCGTCATAAACCAACTTAATTTCTAAGGATTACTAATTCGTTACATATTTACTCATCTCTACGTCTACGAGGCTGCGTTATTCGATATATGCATGAAATTTACATACGATTTTGTGTTTCAGCAGCCCAAATTTCTCATTTCTAATTTCTCCCTCGCCCTCTTTAAAAATTCTATTTTAGCGCTTATTTATAATTATTTCGTGCGAGGACGTGTTAAAACAAAAAAATGTGTTTATTTTGTTAGGAATGAAAAAAGCGGAGAAAATAATTATTCTGACTGATTTGTATAGAATAAAGTAATTTTCTCAGGATTATTAATTATATACATAAATAAATTACGTTTATCAGAACTACTACTTATTTACGGCAAACTTTTAATGTTCCTTTCGGTTCAAGCACCAACAAGTACGAGTTCCTTCCCCTTCAAAAAAGTCTTATTAAGCGCTTATTTATAATTATTTCATACTAGTACGTGTGAAGTCTGAAATTTGGATATTGCAACGCAATTATTAGCCACAAGAAAGTGTTTATTCAGTAAGCCATGAAAATAAATGGTGAAAAATAGTTACACCGACAGATTTGATTGAAATAAATTATTTAAAAAAAAAATAATAACAAAAAGACGAGAATTCAGCATAGTAAATCAGTCCAATATTTAACAGAAATAATTATCCTAAAAAATCGGTGATTTAAGAATTAAATATTCCGCCAAATTTCAGTAAACAATAATTCTATGTTTCCATAAAGAACAAATTATTGTTTCGTGCGTAATAAAAACATTAAAATACATTGCAACGCAAAACTAACTAATTAGGTAAAAGAGTAACTTATCTAGCTTTTGACACTTTCCTAAACAATAATTTACGACTTTTAATTTTAAAGTCGATTCCCAATCTAAACATGCATACATACATATACTCAGTCGCCCAAACAGAAACAGACATACAAACAAAATGGAAACTAGTTGATATATACAAATATACACACCAATACACATACCCATAAACATACATATACACACATACACATACATATGCATATATGCAAATACACATGCACACTTACATATACAGACATACAAATGCATGCATATATATATATACATACACACATATGCATACACATATATACAGAAATATAAATGCAGGGATATACATACATACACAAACCCATATATACATACACACACTCACCCTCACACTCATACATATACACACATATAAACGAACACACGCTCCCCCCACACACGCGCACCCACAAGCACATCCTTACGTAGTAATTGTAAGGAAATTGGTCGAACATAAGAAAGAAATATCGGATCCGCAGATGAGTCACGTGATCAGGTTAGCTTGAGTCTGTGAGTTTGTGTGAGGACGTAAAGAAGAGCGGATTGCTTAGCAGGTCGTCCCGTCCCCTTCACTGGTGGGGGGGGGGCTGACGTGTGTGAAAATAAGATCTTGAAGTAACCACGCAAGCAAAGACATTCACTCTTCATTGTTCTGCGGTCGACAGCTGCAAGGTAAATAAAAAAAAAAACTACACAAAGCCAATCATCGTCTTGGAGTGAAGGAATATATGTCTAAAACAGGTTTCCAGTTTCCACTCCAAGAACAAGAAGAATTCAAGGTGGACAAAATCAACGACGCATGAAGTTAAGGTATGTCCAAAATACATGTATTACACACAGAACTGCATATGAATAATCAGATATGTATATATCACAAATAGACAGCAATATTTCGATGATCATAGAACGGTGCTCCTTTTATGATACCAACAATACAACACTAATCATGGACAAAACTCATTAAACAAAAATTTCAGACTTACTACATGACAATCACTACTATACACACATTAGTACCAACACAAACAACAACACCATTTCAGAAATCCCTAAATATTGTACAACACAACAAGAACAACAACAAAATAAAGAAAAATACTCACGAATCTCAATACAAAGAAAAACAACTTCTACGCCAATAAATACACACAACATAATAAAACCCACAATATATTAGCGCTCAAAACACTAGTGACCTTACATTTAGGCCCATTATAGCAGGACAAGTAGACTTATCAACTTAATAGGTATCCTATTACAAGCCTTTACCAATAAAATCAAGTGCTATATAATAAACGATATTCTCTTCCTTACTACCTAACCACATACAGTAGAAAACGGAACACTGTTAGTTACATTTGACGCTAGCAGTTTATATAGCAACATAGCAACCCTTACATTAGCCTTCCTGAAAAACTTCATATGAAAATATAGAACAAACATTTGGTCGCAACATTAAAACACTGTTTATTGAATCCTGGAAAAGATACCTTGATGACTGCTTAATCCTGTGGAAACCCACATGCGGGGACATCAAGGACTTACACACTATACTTCAAAACCTACACCCTCGAACAAAGGTCTACAGAATTATGCTTCATTGACATACTTATGAAAATTAAAGACAATAATATTATCACAGTCATATACCCCAAACGTACTGACACCAAACAATACCTACCTTTTAAAGGTCATCACCATAAAAACTGCATAAATCCATTCCCTACACCCTGGCACCTAGAATCTGCACCATAGTCACAGACTTCAAACAATCCGACTCAAGGAACTACGAATGAACTTATAAAAAAAAATTTCTATCAGAACGTATAGAAAAAAGTATCCACCTAGCGATAAATATACCAGTAGAAGATTTGAGAACCCCTAAAAACGAAAGAAAAAACAAATGCTAAAATACGTCTCCACACACAAATAACGGAGACGAAACCTAAGATATTCTTTCTAAGTGAAACAGGCATAGGGCCAACAACTTCCCTAGACGATTTCATAATTAAAGGATACTCTAACTTAACATCTAAACCTGACCCCCAGGATTGCCATTGGTATGGAATATGTACCTACAGTAAAGATGGCTTTCCATGTGGTAAGGGTATCTTCAACGAAGTCCCTAATTTACCTTATATTTGCTTCCGGCTTGCAGTAGCTTACACCACTGCATTTATATTTGCCTTCTATCGCCCGCACAACAGTAATGTTACTATCTTTAAGAGCATATCAGAGAAAATTGACCACATCCTGTCTGCTACTCCTTCGGCTAACATTCACATTTGCGGCGACATCAATGTCCATAATGTGAAATGGCTGCCCCAATCAAATAAGACTGATGACGAGAGGAGTTTCTGTCATGATTTTGTCACTGCCTATGATCTCACTCAGATTGTTGACGAGCCCACACCTGTACCCGATACAAACAGTCAGTGTGCACGCATTGTAGACCTTTTTCCTCCTAAATTCCCTTGAGCTATGTTCATGTTCCGTACTATCTCCTCTGAGATCCTCCGACCATTCTGTTGTAGCAGTTAAGATAAAAATGAAATGTAATAAGTCTTCAGACGTAGCTCTCCACCGTACTGTATACCGATACTCTATGGCTTACTGGGATACATTCGTACATTCATATCTAGTCAATCACTTCATCCCATGTTTAAAAAGGATGTGTTATCTATAGTATCAGACCAGACCGAATGGTTAGTTATAGGCATAGAACGATTCATGCCATCCAAAAAATTCAAACAAAAACCTAACAGCCAGCCATGGTTCTCCCCAGAATGTGCAGCAGCCATTACGCACATAAATCACCTTTTCCATAGCTACCAACGTAATAGAGGTACTGAGACTAAAGCTGCTTTCAGAACTGGCAGCACCCACTTTGAAAGAGTAATACAAAATGCAAGAGAGCTATATGATCAGTCCGTTAAATCCAAAGTAACTGACCAGCGGCTTGGTTCCCACCAGTTTTTGGCAAATAGCAAACAGGATCCTGTACAGAAGCGTGCGTTCTATCCCAACCATCATCAAGGGACCTGAGGTCATCTTGTCAGCATCAGATAAGGCCAGACTGTTTGCCAAGAACTTTGCAGTTAATTCTACCCTATGCGATGAAGGCCATAAACTCCCCATAATTCCTCTTATAACAGCCACACGCTAGGAAACATACAAATATCTGTGCGATATCTCCAAGCTAATCCAGGACCTTGACTCCAGTAAAGCAACTGAACCTGACGGCATTCCAGTTATAGTGCTGAAAAGCTTCCAACCAGAACTTTCCCCCATACTTACAAAACTGTTTATGCGTTTCCTTACGGATAAGTGCTTTCCAACTCTCTGGAAAACCTCATCAGTATGCCCTGTATTTAAGAATTCAGGTGATAAGTCATCTCCCTCTCAGTACAGACCAATAATCAACTGTGTGTCATGAGTAAGTTGTTGGAACCTATATTAAATAAAGAAGTAGTCAGCCACCTCAGCATAAACAACCTCACATGCGATATGGTTTCCGCTCCGCAAGATCTACAGCATATATGCTAACGGTTATATCTCATAGGATTAGTGAATGCTTTTATCAAGGCTTCCTTTCTAGAGCAATTGCTCTTGATATATCGAAGAGCTTCGATAAGATATGGCATAAGGGCCTACTACATATGATTTCCAGCTACGGTATTACTGGATATGTTTTCTCAATCATTAAATCATTTCTCTCTGATAGGTTTATAAGAGTAGTGGTTGATGGGCAGAAATTAGAGGCCCACAGTATTAATGCTGGAGTCACTAAGAGGTCCATCCTGGCCCCAACTCTCTTCCTTATCTACATCAATGATCTCCCTAAACACATACTTAAATCATTCGTTGACATCTATGCTGATGACGCGACCATCTATGGCAACACAACTACTCTCTAATTCTCTCTATTCTGACCTTGAGCACATAATACAGTGAGAGACGTTGTGGCTGGACACTTTTATTACATCCAAAACCAAACTCCTATCTTTACATCATCAACCCTCCGATCCCTGTATGACATCAATTGAAATGAGCGGCTCTCGTCTCTGGTAGGTTTCAGTTTTGATAAGCTTCTGGTGTTGACCTTTACTCCTGATCTGAAATGGAACACGCACATTAGGTTTGTTGCCAAGGACGCTGGGAAAATGGTGGGATCCTTCTACCGCTCCAAAAGATATATCTCTACTGATGCAATTATCTATCTGTATAAAAATCAAGTACGTCCAAGGATGGAGTACTGTTGCCACATCTGGGCAGAAGCTTCTAAAAAACAGCCTTTCCTGGCTTGGCAGAGCACGAAATAACTTCGTAGCTATGTGGAAATGCCCTTTTCTCTTCCCTGCAACATCTCTCCCACAGAAGAGATGGTGCGAGCCTGTCTTTGTTTTATCGTTATTTACATGGTAAGTGCATGTCTTAGCTGCAATCCCTCGCACTCTCTCGCCAATCTTTCACGAGAAACACGCGTCTGGCTGAAACTACTGTCAATAATTTTCCCCACTCTTTATCTGGTCCTAAATCCAAACGTGGATTCCGTGAGCAGAGCCACTTTCTTAGAAGTGCATGACTGTGGAACTCTCTTCCGTTTGCTTGTTTCCCACCTTACTACAACTTGATGTCTTCAAGTCCAACATGAAAAAATTCCTTACAAACCGCCCCCTTATTAAGACACTCTACCAAATCTCAAATACTAATGATTACTTCAATACTCTCATTGATAACTGTACACGCAATAACCCTTATCCCTGAGTGCCCTCCGAGCGTTGATAAGTCGTGAACTCTATGTAAAAAAACAAAATAACCCCAGCCAACCCAGATCCTTTAATAGAGATAACGAACAACCTTTTCCTACTTAACGAAAATAGCAACATCTTTAATACAACAAAAATAATAAAAGGCAAACACCAACCCAAAAACATTAAACACATTCTTATGTCATCCAACTCAATCAATACACAACAAAGGGAGTCACAAAATGAAACAAACAATGATGTAATATTAGAGGGAAACACATGTACATTCCTGAGCCCCATATAAATATTTAAAATAAAAAAAAACTAGACCCCACCTCCAAAATGTGGTCTTTGTAAAAAAATGTGCAGTATGCGATAAATCCTACAAAGGCACAACTAAAAACCCGAATAATAGAGTAGGCTTACTTCGATCGAACATCAAAATCGCAGAAAATAGACACCTGCATTGGGCACAGCACATCCACACATGCAGCGGAGGAAAATTCGAGATAATGCGCATTTTCAAAACCGACAACTACTTTTACTTACTAACATTAGAAAATCCTTCATAACATTGAGCATATCCCAATAACAAGACACATAAATAGGCAAAACACAAAATACACTAACGTGCACGCATGCATGCAAATGTGCATCCGCACACCAAATCAAGATAATCACAATAAACCACGCGCACACATTCACGGGCACGCTTATACATATCCAATATAATACCATTTCCCTAAAATAAACAAAAAATTAGAAACAAAATACACTACTCTGCCCACAGTTAAAAAAATCATTCTAGACTAAGACAACTTTAACCAATGTGGGAGTGGTGTGCGGGTGTGTGTGTGGGTGCGTGTGTGGGTGCGTGTGTATATGTGTGTGTATATTGTTAAATTTATGAGATTTTCAGTGCGTCCTCACATACATTTAAATAGTAAAATTCAACTATCATGTTTTCCCTTGTGTTAACCTCAGGAAGAACGGGCAGTGAGCATACCTTGAAGATTTACGCGGTTTTAAATTGAAATATATATCTTCACAATTCACTTAAAAATATGCAGCGACAATTTTTACACTTGTGTTACTTACATCTACACCTTGATTGCTTCTCATATGGAAACGTGTATGTTGCGTGTACTATAGTCGGAATATCAGACAATCCCTACACCTGCACAAAAATGACACCTAAAAAGTGTGTATCCACAAATATTGAGAACATAAACATAAGAAAAATACATTGTGTTTTAGTGTTTTTTTAATGTTCAGTTTAAACAAACTGAGCCCCCATCAACGAGTGGGCGTGTACAGCAATTATATATATATATATATATATATATATATATATATATATATATATATATATATATATATATATATATATATAATATAAAACTGAACGTGTGTGTGTGTGGTCACGAATAGGCTCCTATATGGATGACTATTTTAAAAAAAAACTGATTACATATAATGATAAATATGTATTGACGATAAGGAATGGGTATGTTTGATCTGGCTAAACGGTGGTTCATAAAAATTGTGGGGTCTCCGTTCCCGCCTGGCCCACAAAGTATGGAAATAATAAATGAAAAAAAAACACGTTTACAAGGGTGTTTGATATAGGTGTACATGAAAATACTTTGATAAGCATGTTTCAACTTTAATAGGGATGGTAATATTAAATTGTCGGGTCTGCGTTCGTGCCTGTACTCCAGGGAAATATGGCAACAACTTTAACAAAGACTTTTCATATCTATTTGCGAAAGTATACTTTGATAATTATGTTTCAGTTTGAAGAAATATGGTATAATAAAATTATTGGGTGTTCGTTCGGTACCGACAACTATCGAATCAACAAGTTTAACAAGATTTTTAAAAGGAGTGAGTGTCCACAATAACACCCTTACTTTGATCTTAATTCACGTTAGCTTTTATTTATTTTTTGAATCATATTGTGTCGAATAAATTCATTTCATACATTCACGTTCATATTAAAGTGAAAGCAAAAATAGTCGGAACTTTAGACAATTCTCGACACAAATTTTGCATAACTTTGTTTTTTCCTTCAGCCATTGCACGTGCCACTCTTTCAGAAGTAGATAAATAGATAAATAAGATAAATAAGTACGTTACTTGTTATAATGTCAAAAGAAGGAAAAATCCTGCTAACATGATTACGTGTCTTTTTTAAAACATTTACATAAGCTTTTTATTTTTATTTATACATCTATTTAACCTTTGTTTGCCAGTGTACTAGAAGGAATTCAGTTGATTACAACCCTTTTCTGCGTGGTTTTTACATTACAATAGTACAGCCCTGAATCCGACGGCGCAATACTATACCGTTCAATAGTAAAACTGAAACGAAGCTGTTCTGCTTAATAAGGGCGCCATTTTTTTCTTATTCATATGTATATCGATTCTTTGCTTTAAAACACTAACGTAATTACATGTTTACATTTTTAAGTTCCCGTTTTGCTGTTTCGGATTATTTTACTAAAGTAAGTAATTCTTCATTATTTTTTCAAAACTTTTTGTTTCTTTGTTTTTCGATATTTTGTCGATATTATTTAGTAAGAGTGTTTAGCAGAAAAGCCAACAAACGACTTGCCGATAAATAAATTTATAGAAGAAATAAATGTTACCAAAGTCAATAAAAGTTCACTTCATTATTTTTTGTTTTGAAATACTTTTTAATGCACTTTACTTGAAATAATTTCAGTGAGCCGAAATTAAAACGATATTTGTAGGCGATAACTACTTAAATTAATCTTTATGTAAGCTACACATGCAATAATCGAATATTCCTCAAGAACAAAATAACGGAAAACATTAAATATGTTTATAAATATTCCTTACGTTGACGGAACTCTCTTTAATCCTTCAAATTGGATTAGTGAATTTCTTGAGAAAGGTTTCCTTTCCAGGGCAATTGCTCTTGAGATATCTAAGGCCTTCGAAAAGGTATGGCATAATGTCCTACTTCACAAGATTTCCAGATACGGTATTACTAAAAATGTTTTCTCTATCATTAAATCATTTCTCTCCGATAGTTTCATAAGAGTAGTGGTTGATGCGCAGAAATAAGAGGCCCACAGTATAATTGCTGGTGTCCCTCAGGGGTCCATCCTGGGCCCAACTCTCCTCCTGATCTACATCAATGATCTTCTTAAACACATACTTAAACCATTCGTTGACATCTCTGCTGATGATACGACCATCTATAGCAACACATCAAAGGATATAAATGACAAAGCTCTCTCTGATACTCTCTCAACTGATCTTGAGTGCGTGGTACAATGGGGAAAGAGGTTGCTGGTTACTTTTAATGCATCCAAAACCAAGCTTCTATCTTTACATCATCAACGGTCTGGTCCCCATGTGGCATCAATTGAAATGGATGGCTCTCGTCTGATCTGAAATGGAACACGTACATCAAATCTGTTGCCAGGGACGCTGGGAAAATGGCGGTATCCTTCTACCGCTCCAGAAGATATCTTAATACTGATGCAATTATTTATCTGCATAAAAGCTAAGTACGTCAATGGATGGAATACTGCTGCCATATCTGGGCAGGAGCTGCTAAAAACAGCCTATCCTGCCTTGACAGAGTACAAAAGAGACTTCGTGGTTTGGTTGGGGATGCCCTTTTCTCTTCCCTGAAGCATCTCTCCCACAGAAGAGACGTTGCGAACCTGTCTTTGTTTTATATTTATTTCCATGGCAAGTGCAAGTCTGAGCTCCAATCACTCGTCCCCCTTCGCCAATCTTTCACGAGAAACACGCGTCTGGCTGAAACTACTGCCAACAATTTTCCCCACTCTTTATCTGTGCCTAAATCCAAACGTAGATTCCATCAGCAGAACTTCTTTCTCAGAAGTGCACGATTGTGCAATTCTTTTCCTTTCGCCTGTTTCCCACCTGACTACAACCAAGATGTCTTCAAATCCAACATAAACACATTCCTGACAAACTGGAGCCTTAAGTAAGACACTCTAAAATATCTCCAATACAAATGATTACTACAATACTATCTCATTGATTACTGTACACGCAATAACCCTTATCCCTGAGTGGCCTTCGGACCTTGATAAGTGGTGACCCCCATGTAAACAAGGACCCTCCATTTGAAAGTTGCTGCCATTTTGATTTCTTTTTAACCGGTTCCTGAATTAAAATATTTTGTGTTTTTTTACAAACTACTTAAAAATACAAACCAATGAACTTTTATACCATAAAATAACTTTTATTGACTATGGCAACATTTATTTCTTGTATATTTATATTATTTTGTATATATAATATTTTTATTTGTAAGGAAACATCATTTTGTTTGTCACTGTTGGCTACGAGTGGAAAAGAATTTGATATAAAAATATATTGTCTCGAAAATTATCTTTACTTTCATCATATTTTGCTTTGGGTAAACTTTGTGAATATCAAAACCTATCTCTTTACAACCCCTCCTTTTTATAACGTATCATACTTTAATCAATCACAGTCTATTTTTTGTATGCTATTTTTGAACCAAGTCAACGGCGGGTACATCTGCTTGAATATATATACATATATATATATATATATATATATATATATATATATATATACTTCGGAATAGTTTTTATTTAACAATCAGTGTTTATGCAAACGTGAGATTGTAGGTTTACAAAATATTACTGGCAGTAATAGTCTATAAGTTACCCCATCTAAATCAAAAATTGCTCGATATGCAAGATAGAGCAAATAAATTAAATTGTAATTCAATGAATTTCAAAAAACTCTCATTGAAATTAAATGAAGTGGTTGAGTTTCATATCAAAGAATCTTTATTATTATAAGCAAGACAAAGAGTGCTTTAGAAAATTAATCTACTTAACCTATAGGGTTTCGATGTCTACCATCTCATCTGAGAAGAGAAAATATTAGCAAATAGATATAAAGGTATGCACCCTATTTGCTAAAGTCAGTGAGACATGGAAAGTCAAAGTGAAAATAATACATTTGTCAGAAGTCCTGTAGCAAGAGGATTTGTAGAAAAAGGATATGAAGGTTTTGTTGATCCAACTTGCTTGGCAAAATCCATATTATACGTTCTCTACATCCGTTTGAAATAATTTCCAAGCCATATACTGGGTAATCTGCATAGCTGTGTATATATCCGAATTCAGGCAATTTGTTTTATGTTCATCGAAATAATTCAGGGTCTGGTGGAAACCTTTTCATTAGAAGTTTATATTATTTTTAGTGGGGCTAAGTGTTAGGGAGATTAGGTAGTGGTAAGTGGTAGAAAGTGGGGTGAGACATATGTACATATTCATCCTTATATACACATGAACACACATATACAAACACACACATACACACAATATACATATGTATATATACATACAAATATACATACACACATATATACATACATATACACATACATATATATATATATATAAACATATATATATATACATATACACACATAAGCATACATACATGTATATAAATAGATATCTCTTCAAGTAGAATCAAAGAATCATAAAGTTTGACCGGTCGCTTTATTGAGGTCAGGTCGAGTACAAGATATCGGGACTTAGTTCGGGGGGGGGAAGAAAAGAGGAGGAACAAGAAGAATATAGAGATAAGAACAAATACCAAAATAAAGCTATAAATAAAAATAAAAAGATGCGCCAAATACGTAAATGGAATAATTATTTTTTTCCGGATTTTTCCTAGTTTCATTTCAAACCTCATCGTCAGTTTAAATCATATTTGTTCTGTCAACTCAAGTTATATATACTGCCCAAGAGGTTCTGATTATTATTAAATTTATATGTATCTATATTTCCCTTAGAAAGAGGATTGACATAAAGTTTAGAATATGCTAATGTTTATGAGCTAATTGAGAAATTAATTCTAATTTTATTGATGGAACGTTTTATCTTTATTTAATGATCCTTACGGTAACAGCTCAATGCTAAATAAGTTAAAACAAAGGTAATAAAGTACTGATAATACCTTACTGAAAAACGTTTAAAATCAGTAATATCCATAACCTTATGCTATTTAATAATATTTAACTGGGGGAATTTTCTACAGCTGCATTCCAATATATACAAAGTTACCTATAAATACTTGAATACATATACATACACACATACATCTACACACATATACATATATATATATATATATATATATATATATATATATACATAAACATACCTACACATACACATATATGCATACACACGTACACATTCATGAACGCGTACAATATATATTTTTTTACATACACGCAACCATACAGTTCATACACACATACGCTCACTTATTCTATATATACTTACATCTAAGCCCACATATACCCACATATAACACGTGTTCAATATATACCCAGATCCACCCTCATAATGCAAAAGAAATAATATATTTAGACATAACAAATGTTTTTAGACACAAAAAAAATGTATACCATTATTTTACACTATTAATTATGGCAATAATTAGTGTATATAACTTACCTAAGTTTATCATAGATATTTTTTTTTTATTTTTTAACCCTTACACTGCTAATTTAACATTAATAAGATGAAAAAAAGTGGGATTGTGTAAGTATGGTTATAGAATTTTATTAAACTAGTACCGAACAGGGATGACGCATCAATGAGTATAGTTCTTTCTTGTTTATACGTACGGATCTGGAGATTACCTTGCAATGGGGAATTTTTACTCCTTTTCTGGTTAGTAGATGGGGGCGGAATTTCAAATTCTTTAATTGGGAAGCTACATGTTTTTGGAAATACTATCATAATTAGATCTTAGAGTGCAAATTACGTGAAGGAGATTTAAATTGTAGTATGTTAATGTGCTTATAGTAAGGCTCTACTTAACATGTTCATATATACAAAAAGAGAAAGTTATTTTAGGTGTTAAAAGAGGTGATTAAGAACCGATCTTTAGAAAATGAACATTATTATAGAATTTAGGAAAACTCGTCTCGGGAAAACTCGTCTCGGGAAAACTCGTCTCGGGAAAACTCGTCTCCGGAAAACTCGTCTCGGGAAAACTCGTCCGCTTTCGCTAAGTAGGAAAACTGGTCCCGTATTGAATAAATATCGATTGAAAACACATTTTATGATCGTTCTTGAAGGAAATATTGTTTTTTAAAATAAACTATAGCCCCCCCTAATGTTTTTTTAAAATATTTTTACTTGTTTAATGTTTTTTTTTTTTTAATATAAAATCGATTTTCTAAGTGTCCGTTTTCTAAGTTCTTAGTGGTTTAACTTATTTTAAAGCGTTTATTATGTTCATACAAAGTTAATTACAAATTTTTTTTTGTTCTTATTTTAACGATGTTTTTTAGAGTCATAAAAACAATAATAAAAAACAAAACCCAAAAATTAAAAAGAGCGATTCGATTCTTCGTTACGCTTTTGGTTTTGTTTTTTAATTATGATAGTTTTTTGTTGTTATGTTTTTGTTTTCTGTCATACCAAATGCACTCATGCGTTATTTAAAATTATGATTTTATCAATTATCAACATTTACTGTCGTCCTGTCAAATTTTGCAAAAATTAACTAATAAATTAAAAGCGAAATATTTTTTTTTGCGCGAGAGATGCCATGTGCTAACAATCTCTCGTTAACTCATTTTTAATTTTTTTAATTTTTACTTCAAAATTCTAAAATCAATCATTAAGAGAGAAAGTAATCACTAAATAAATTTATTAATCAATTTTATTGAAAACTCCGCTATCGTTTATCAAGAATCTTTTTAATTTCATTTTTTGTTGGTTGCTTTTCGAAGGGAGATATAGGTTTTATCCCCCCTCTCTCTAAATTATATTTTAAAAAATATTAAAATTTATTATTTTCTTTTTAAAACCAAATCTCCCTCAGTAATTTCTTTAATTTTCTATTTTTTAGCGATTATCAAGACCCCCTAAGATGTGATATACCGGGCATTATTTCTCGTTCTCCCGTAACACTCGACATGTTTTTTGTTTGTTTTCTGTTTTTTTTCTTCACCAAATAAACGATTCCAAACAAATTAAATAAACAACATAGTCGGCGAGGTAGAAAAATCGATTTTACCCTTTTATAAACAACAGTATATAAGTAAATTCTTTTAATATTAATATAAAAAAATATGCGGTCTCGTTTATGAACATAATAAACGCTTTTATTAAAAACACAAAAAAACATTAAACAAGTAAAATTATTTTAAAAAAAATATTATGGGGGGTATAGTTTATTTTAAAAAACAATATCTCCTTCAAGAACGATCATAAAATGTGTTTTCAATCGATATTTATTCAATACGGGACCAGTTTTCCTACCTAGCGAAAGGGGACGAGTTTTCCCGAGACGAGATTTCCGGAGACGAGTTTTCCCGAGACGAGTTTTCCCGAGACGAGTTTTCCCGGGACGAGTTTTCCCGGCACCTTATTATATTAACAAAGTAATTGTTTAGATTTAAGTCAAGACTGATGTGTATTTAGTCCTTTGTTTTTATCTATTTCTCATTTATACCGAGAGTGTATGTTATTTTATTTTAAGATGGCTGTATTTAAATTTTTTCTTGTGTTTACATCTGGACACTAGCTCATTCTTGGTATTTATTATGGTTTTATTGAAGGTTATGATGTTAACTTTCTCGGATATACAAAGATTGCAAAACTTATCCCCTGGGGCATATGATCTAGATTTATTCAGTATTCTCTATTTAATTGAATATGGAATGTTCTTGTCCTCTAGGCTGTTGATTATTTTGGTTAAGGATGTACTGTTATTATCATTGTTTTGAGATCTTTCATTTATGAAGGAATGTAGGTGGATTGAGATTCTTATTTTTATTAAGCTTGATGATGCACCTATATACGTGAATGTTTTCCTTGTTTTATTACTGTTTATTTGTTCATCGGTCCCATTTCTATTGAGTCCTATATTGGGGGGCTGGGCAAAGATGGGGCATGGGGATTCATAGCCTTGGTTCTGGTTAGTCCTAAACTGGTCTTCACTGGTAATTATATTATTGGATACGTTAGCCTGACTGTTATTATTATTATTATTATTATTATTATTATTAATGTTATTATTATTCGAGCTCTCACCATATGTTTCATATGGATTTTGCCAAGCAAGTTGGATCAACACAAACATTCATATCCTTTTTCTACAAATCCTCCTGCTACAGGACTTCTGACAAATGTATTATTTTCATTTTGACTTTCCATGTCTCACTGACTTTAGCAAATAGGGCGCATACCTTTATAACTATTTGCTAATATTTTCTCTCCTCTGATCAGATGGTAGACATCGAAACCCTATAGGTTAAGGAGATTAATTTTCTAAAGCATTCTTTGTCTTGCTTAGAATAATAAAAATTGTTTGATATGAAACTCAACCACTTCATTTCATTTCAATGAGAGTTCTTTGAAATTCATTGAATTACAATTAAATATATATATATATATATATAGTAATTTATGAAATATATATGGCGATTAAGCTACACTGAATATTCTGCGTTTCATCCAACTATAGGATACTTCAGGCTTATGCCTGATGAATCCTATAGTTGGATGAAACGCAGAATATTCAGTGTAGCTTAATCGCCATATATATTTTATAAATTACTAATTAGCTCTACCTACATATTGAGCACTTTTGAAGTAAATACTTAAAGTTTACGCATAAATCTATACCTTCGTATATTAAATTTATGTGAATAAATGAAGTAGTTATATATATATATATATATATATATATATATATATATATATATATATATATATATATCCCACAAAGAAGAAAATATTTAGTTAGGTTTCCTGAGTTTTTCGATGAACAGATTGCCTTCTAAATTATTGTGAATTTATTCCAAGCCTTGGTTATGCAAAAAGATCTCTTGGTGTAACTTCATTCAGATCTAAAATTTTATTGATGTGTAAACACGCGTTTTTTTTTTAATAATTTCCGAAATGTAAGACACGCGCAAAATTATATATATTATTATTTTAATTTTACCTTATTTTCCTCACGTTTTTTATTCTCTTAACTTATTTTTTATAGATCATTTCGTAATAATAGGTCTTCATAAAGATTGAAATATATTTGTATAATATTTACCTAGAGTATTTTAATTGAGCAACAATTTAATTCCAATATTGCAGTAAATATTATTTATCACATTTTATTAAGGTTAAATGTCACAGATGCCTTACCAGACTTGAATTTTGTAAAGACTTTATCTAGACCTGGTAAGAAATAATCAACATCTAATAATGCGTTTAGCCTACTTGAGAAGAGTCTAGTACCACGGATTTTCCCTGATCTCTTTTTACGTAGAGAGCCGTGCATCACACTGACTGTATTCTATTTTATAAAACCAATACCGACAAGTTCCATTCTAATCAGTTTTTGGTCGATGTTTTATAGGGATACTAATGACACGGTGATTTTTCTTTTAAATTCTGGTTGTATACTTAGCTTTAACTTTAGTTCTGCAACTAATCACCTACATTTTCGTTAGCCATGTGTGAATAATTATGTTAATTAATTGTTCGCGATTGAATTTTCTGTTGCTGATAAAATTAAATTCTGCTCTTCTGCAGAACGTATATATCGGTAAATTAAATTAATCCACCGAGTTGTGTGATGTAAACGTTTTGGGTGTGCTTAATTTTTCCCATGTATTTCATTTAATATCTAAATACCCAAACCGGACTCTAATTGCATTTTATTCCTCAGTCAAGAAATTTCACATGTTGTCGAAAAACTTTCACATGGTTTTCCCTTTCCATCAGACGTACCCGAATTTTATTTCTAATTTTATTACCGCAAACTTTTTTAAATTTTCTTCTTTTAATCCTGGGAAGAATTTTTTGAACTGACATGGGTATTTTCTAACCCAATATATATTTCCGAATTAATTACAAGAGAGAAAAGTTGTCTTTTTGTGTAGTTACTTACTAGCCTAGCTTTACCTGAAATTGTCCATAACAAGATCTGATAGATTAAATTAATCGCAATCTTTTCTTCCATCGACCGGATTATTAAAAAAATTACCTTCTCTTAGGCTCACCAGACCTAAGCATTTCTATCGTTTGGGAAATAGGGAGAATTTTCGGCAATGTGCGAGCGAAGATAGCTCAAAAGTTTTCTGTGTCAAAGATATCGGCAAATGTATTATGTTAAGTAGTCTCTAATATGCCGAATAGTTTGGTACTATTTTCTTGGTGCTACTCTCAGCGTAGTGACACAAATACGTTTGCAGAATGATTGGGCCTGTTGTATAAGGAGTAGACAATGGATTTTCATAATCCCAACTTTACAGAACTTTTTCTCATTCTTGACTGACTTGCATGAAGTAAGCATACATATTTTGGTGTCTCTGTTGAGAGAAGATGGGATAGTCGAGCAAATAATTAACGAAGGTAGTCTAGGCTAAGATAAAAAAAAAGGTAATTTGTAATTTAATACTGTTTTGTGTTAACATAGAATATTGTAAAATAAACTAATTTAGTTTTTTTTTTCTTACAAAAGTGTGTCGCATGTCATTTGTCACTATCAATACCCGAAATCGACCGCAAACAGACATCACAACGAGAACAACTCCAGGAAAAGATGATCTAAACTGGAAATAAACCAAGCAGAATATGTTCACACTATTGAGGTATGTACTATCGTATTTTGAAAACCATTTCCGCACATCGCTGGAGCTAATTTTTAATTTCTCCCTCGCCCTCTTTAAAATTCTATTTTAGCGCTTATTTATAATTATTTCGTGCGAGGACGTGTTAAAACAAAAAAAAATGTGTTTATTTTGTTAGGAATGAAAAAAGCGGAGAAAATAATTATTCTGACTGATTTGCATAGAATAAAGTAATTTTATCAGGATTATTAATTATATACATAAATAAATTACATTCATCATAATTACTACTTATTAACTGCAAACTTTTAATGCTCCTTTCGGTTCAAGCACCAACAAGTAAGAGTTCCCTCCCCTTCAAAAACGTCTTATTTAGCGCTTATTTATAATCATTTCATACCAGCACGTGTGAAGTCTTAAATTTGGATATTGTAACGCAATTATTAGCGACCAGAAAGTGTTTATTCAGTAAGCCATGAATAGAAATGGTGAAAAATAGTTATACTGACAGATTTGATTGAAATAAATTAATAAAAAAAATTAATAACAAAAAGAGGAGAATTCAGCAAAGTAAATCAGTCCACTATTTAACAGAAATAATTATCCTAAAAAAATCGGCGATTTAAAAATTAAATATTTCTCCAAATTTCAGTAAACAATGATTCTATATTTCCATAAAGAACAAATTATGGTTTCTTGCGTAATAAAAACATTAAAATACATTGCAACGCAAAACTAACTAATTAGGTAAAAGGGTAACTTATCTAGCTTTTGACACTTTCCTAAACAATTATTTGCAACTTTTAATTATTTTTGGATGAACTCATTTTTATTTTATACTAAAACGCTTTTCTACTTTTGTTTTTTTTTGGGGGGGGAGTTAATATAGCAGTTAATATTACTCAACAAACGGTGAAACCTGACTATACTGATTAAAATAAGGGTACTAGAGCAGAGAGTGATCCGGACGTAAATAATAACGTTATTTTTTAAAAAGCCATTCTTAACATGGGGAGGGGAGGGTGTTTTGTACCTATTCTATACTTCAACCTTACATTGAATAAAAAAAAAACAACTTTAATTAAACTTGTAAATACGATTCAAAAAATAGCGCGGATCACCCTCTGCACTAGAATCAAAATAAGTAACACTTAGTATTTCAGTTATTAGCAAAATCAATTTAAAAAGGAGTTTCATTTTATTTATACTCTCTATACAGTCCACATTATTACGTTCGTTTATTTACTTTTTCCATACTTGTTTTCGCAGGATTTCTACTTAGTTACGGTAAATTTTACATGTGCTTTACCTTTCCAGCACACCCACTTACACATTTTTACCCACCTGGAAAAAAAAACCTGTCGTAGCGCTTATTTCCAGACCTTACTGCTTTCCTATCTTTTAATACAATCTTAAGCAATACTTTCAGTTGTTTACACATTTATTCCACACGACGACTACGACTACGACTTAGTTTTTCATGATTACCACTTTATTACAGAAAACTTCAAATACGCTCGTCGGTTCCAGAACACCCAATTATGAGTTTTAAACCCTCCTTTACCTTAAAAATCTTATTCTGTTAGGAATGAAAAAAAAAACGAGCAAAATGATTATTCCGACGGATTTGCAGAGATTTAAAAAAAAAATAACTACAGGAAGTCAGAATCAATGCAGCAAATGCGTCCAGTATTTAACAACAATTATCATCCTAAGGATAAAAAAAAAACGTAATACACAAGATCCCGCGGGAAATAACCAAAAGCATGCACGTTGTATTAGAAACTGATCACACAAAAAACTCTGGTAGCTGAGTGTCAAATCAATAATAATTTGCTGCAAATATTGAAGTACCTCTCCCGAACAATAACGACAATAATTTAGTTTCGTGTTTCCCTTGAATGTTTCCAATAAAGACAATTGATTCACTAGACTTTCTCTTAGAAATAAAGAACCGCTTAAAACTCTTTTATTATTGAATTTTTTGCATTTTAATAATATAGTAAAAAATTAAATAAAAGATGAAATGTAAAACAATGGTACGCTTGCAGAATTTGACACGACTCCGGTATTTTCTATCAATTATGGTGAGGGCTTGACCGGTAATCACCGGATAAAGCCGAGCGTTTTTCAAATGTTTAAACAATACATCAACATTTATCTAGCATGGAAATCTAATTTTTTTTATTATATCTTGGATGATGGGGATAATTTCTGTTTATTATTTTACATCTGTTGACAAAAAAATATTTGTACATTCTCTTAAAAAACTTTCTGTACTTTAACTTAACAATTATAATTTTCATAAAAAAGCATTCATATTTTCAAATAATAAAACATTGGGTTGCAAAAATGTTAACTGGAAGGTTTATCTTAAAAAACAAAACAAAAATGTAAGTTTCCTTGAAAAAACTTTCACCTAACAATTTACAGTAATAACTCTTTTTTCTTGCCAAAATCGACCTCTGTTGACGAAAAATTGGGAAAAATATTAAATATCTATAAACAATACAAAATGCAACATTTTTGTGCAATATATATATATATCTATATCTAAATATATATTATATATATATATATATATATATATATATATATAATTTCTTTATATATAAAAAATAATTTCATAACGCGTTTCATGTCTTATTCAGCTCTCTTCAGGTATTTTTATATAAAGTGTTTTTTTTTAGGTAATGTCTTTTTGGAAAAAATTTTGTCTGACAACTCTAATTATGTTTTTAAGAGAAATGTCAATCTCAGATTTTTGTCACCAATAGTCGGTGAGCTTGTAAAATGTTCAATTAGTACGTATTAAGTCTATTTAGTGGGTGGGGAGGAGGTTTTATTTTATTAGGCAACTGGTCCCGACGGCATTCCAATTATAGTGTTAAACAAATTACAACCAGAACTTGCCTCCTTACTTTCCAAACTCTTTAAGCGTTGCCTTAAGGAGAAGTGCTTTCCAACACCCTGGACAACCTCATCAGTATGCCTTGTATTTAAGAATTCAGATGATATGTCATCCCCCCTTTCATTACACACCAATAAGTCTCCTGTGTTTCCTGAGTAAGTTGCTGGAATCCACAATAAATAGAGAAGTAGTCAACCATCTAAGCAGAAATAACCTTCTTAGCGACACGCAATATGGTTTCCGCTCTGCTAGATCTACAGCAGATGTGCTAACGTTTATATCCCATAGGATTAGCGAATCTCTCAACAAAGACTTCATTTCTAGGCCAATTGCTCTCGACATATCAAAGGCCTTCGATAAGGTTTGGCATAAAGGTCTACTACAAAAGATGTCCAGCCACGGTATAACTGGAAATGTTTTCTCTATCATTAAATCATTTCTATCTGAGAGGCTCATAAGAGTAGTAGTTGATGGGTAGAAATCAGAGGCCGACAGTATTAATGCTGGAGTCCCCCAGGGGTCCATACTGGGCTCAACTCTCTTCCTGATCTACATCAATGATCTCCCTAAACACATACTAAAATCTTTCATTGACATCTATGCTGATGACACGACCATCTACGGCAACACATCAAAGGCAGTAAATGATGATGTTCTCTCTGATTCTCTCTCCTCTGATCTTGAGCGCGTGGTACAGTGGGGAAAGAGGTGGCTGGTTACCTTTAATGCATCTAATACCAAGCTCCTATCTTTACATCATAAACGCTCTGATCCCTAGTTCGCATCAATTGAAATGGATGGCTCTCGTCAAAGTGAGGCCCCAGGATTTGGTAAGCTCCTGGGTTTGACCTTTACACCCGATCATAAATGGAACACATACATCAAGTCTGTGGCCAAGGTCGCTGGGAAAATAATGGGATACTTCTACCGCTCCAGAAGATATCTCACTAATGATGCAATTCTCTATCTATATAAGAGCCAAGTACGTCCAAAGATGGAGTACTGCTGCCACATCTGGGCGGGGCTGCAAAAACAGCCTATTCTACCTTGACAGAGTACAAAATAGACTTCGTGGCTTCGTGGGGGATGCCCTTTCTCTACCCTGCAACCTCTTTACCACAGAAGAGACGTAGCGAGCCTGTCATTATTATATCGTAATTTCCATGGCAGGTGCTCGTCTGAGCTCCATTCTCTGGCCCCCCTCGCCAATCCTTCTAAAAAAAAACACCCGACTAGCTGAAACCACCGTCAATAATTTTCCCCCCTCCCTATCTGTGCCTAAATCAAAACGTAGATACCATGAACAAAGCTTCTTTCTTAGAACTGCACACCTGTGGAACTGTTCCGCTTGCCTGTTTCCCTCCCGACTTCAACCTGGATGTCTTCAAGTCCAACACAAACAAATTCCTGATGAACCGCCCCCCCTAAGTAATGACACCTTATCCAATACTATTGCTACACTATCCCTTTGATTACTGTAAACAAAATAACCCTATCCCTGAGTCGCCATTGGGCCTTGATAAGTGGTGACCTCCATGTAAAAGAAAAAAAGGGACATGTTTTTATGGTTGTTTATGATTTTCTTTTTTATGTGTGTATTTGTGTGTATGTTAAGGCGGGGGTTGTGTATTGTGCGCATGTGAATGCATGTGAGTCAAGATATGTGATTCTTTTCACATGTGGGTGTTTGTGTGAGCGTGTGAGCCCGCGCAAGCCCCCCCCCCCCGCGTGTAAGTCGGAGAAATAGGCAGGCTACCTAGATAGGAATAAAGTCGATTCCCAATATAAACATGCATACATACATGTATTCAGTGACCCAAACAGAAACAGGCATACAAACAAAATGGAAAATAGCTTATATATACACATATACCCGCACATACACATACCCATATACATACATACACACACATACACATACATATACATATATGCAAATACAGATGCACATATACATATATTGACATACGAATGCATGCATATATACACATGAACACAGAAATATAAATGCAGGAATATGCATACAAAAATACATATATACATACCCACACGCACTCACCCACACGCCCTACATATACAAACATATACACTCACACACGCACACACACACTCACACACGCACTGACACACGACACCCGTAAAGACAATGACGTAGTAATTATCAAGAAATAGGTCGAACATAAAGAATATGGTAAATCATATTGTAGCCACGTTTTACCGGAAGTTCGGGTTAGCTGATCGGATCTGCATGTGAGTAACGTGATCAGGTTAGCTGGAGTCTGTGAGTTTGGGTGTGGATGTAAATAAGAGCGGATGACTTAGCAGGCCGTCTCTCCCCTTCACTGGTGTGGGGAGGCTGACGTGTGTGAAAATAAGACCTTGAAGTAACCACGCAAGCAAAGGCATTCACTTTTCATTGTTCTGCGATCGACACCTGCAAGGTAAATTAAAAAAAAAACTGTACAAAACCAATCATCGTCTTGGAGTGAAGGAATATCTAAAACAGGTTTCCAGTTTCCACTACAAGAACAAGAAGAATTCTAGGTGGACAAAATCAACGACGCATGAAGTTAATGTATGTCCAAAATACATGTATTACACACTGAAGTGCATATGAATAATTCGATATGAATATATCACAAATATACAGCAATATGTCGACGATCATAAAACGGTGCTTCTTTTAGATACCAACGATACAACACTAATCATGGACAAAACTTATTATAAAACAAAAAATTTACTACATGACAAACACTACTATAAACCCATTAGTACCAACATAGACTACATCACCATTTCAGAAATCACAAACCACAACAGCAACATAACGAAAATACTCACGAATATCTTTACAAAGATAAACAACCTCTATGCCCAAAATATACAAAGCCAACGAAATTAAACCCAGAATATATTAGCGCTCAAAACCCTAGTGACCTTACATTTAGGCTCATTGTAGCAGAACATGCAGACTTATCAACTTAATAGACATCCTATTACAACCCTTTAATAATAAAATCAAATGCTACGATATTCACTTCCTTACTACCTAACCACATACAGTAGAAACCTATTAGTTACATTTGACGTTAACAGATTATATAGCAACATACCCATGAATTAGGAAGAGAAGCAATAATATTGTGGATCAACAAATACACACCGACACTACATCCTAGATTCACAAAACAATTCAGCATCGATAGTATAGGCATACTCCTAAATATTAATTACTTCGAATTCAACAATGGTAACTACATACAAATACTAGGAACAGCAATGGAAACGAAAATGGCATCAACATACGCAACAATTACATTAGCCTACCTGAAAGAACAAACATTTGGTCGCAACACTAAAACACTGTTTATTAAATCCTGGAAAAGATAACTTGATGACTGCTTAATCCTGTGGAAATCCACATGCGGGGACATCAAGGACTTACACACCATACTTCAAAACCTACACCCCCCAAAAAAAATTCACCCTCAAACCAAGGTCTACAGAATTACTCTTCCTTGACCTGATTATGAATGACAATAATATTATCACAGTCATATACCCCAAACCTACAGATGCCCAACCATACCAACCTTATAAAAGTCATCATCTTAAAAGCTGCATAAATCCATTCCCAAGACCCTAGCACCTAGAATCTTTACCATAGTCACAGACTTCGAACAATCCGACTCAAGGAACTACGAATGAATCTAAGAAAAAGAAAATACCTACCAGACGTTATAGCCAAAGGGACCAAACTAGCGATAAATATACCAGTAGAAGATTTGAGAACCCCTAAAAACCGAAAGAAAGAACAAATCCTAAAATACGTCTCCATACACAATTAAAGAAGACGAAACCGGACATATTCTTTCTAAGTGAAACTGACATAAGGCCAACCCCTAGAAGAATTTATAATTAAAGGATACTCTAACTTAACATCTAAATCTGACCCTCAAGTTTGCCATTGGCATGGAATATATGCCTACATTAAAGATGGCTTTCCATGTTGTAAGGATATCTTCAAAAAGACCCTAATTTACCTCATGTGTGCTTCCGAGTTGCAGTAGCTTACACCATTGCATTTATATTTGCCCTCTATCACCCGCAGGACAGTAGCGTTATTAACTTTAAGAGCATATCTGAGAAAATCGATCACATCATGTCTGCTAATCCTTCGGCTAACATTCACATTTGCGGCGACATCAATGTCCATAATGTGAAATGGCTGGCCCACTCAAATAAGACTGATGACGAGAGGAGTCTCTGTCATGATTTTGTCACTGCCTATGATCTCACTCAGGTTGTTGACGAGCCCACATCTGTGCCCGATACAAACAGTCAGGGTGCACGCATTGTAGACCTTTTCCTCACAACTTCCCCTGAGCTATGTTCATGTCCCGTACCATCTCCTCTGGGATCCTCCGACCATTCTGTTGTAGCAGTTAAGATAAAAATGAAATGTAATAAGTCTTCAGACGTACCTCTCCACCATACTTTATATCGATATAACATGTCTGACTGGGATAGTTTCCGTACATTCATATCTGATTTACCTCTTCATTACATGTTTAAAAAGGATGTGTCCTCGATAATATCAGACCTGACCGAATGGTTACTTGTAGGCATAGAGCGATTCATGCCATCCAAAAAAATTCAAGCAAAAATCTAACAGTCAGCCATGATTCTCCCCAGAATGTGCAGCAGCCATTGCGCACAGAATTCACCTTTTCCGTAGCTTCCAACGTAATAGATGTACTGAGACTAAAGCTGCTTTCAGAACTGCCAACACCTACGGTGAATGAGTAATAAAAAATGGAAGAGAGATATATGCTCAGTCCGTTAAATCCAAAGTAACTGACCAGCGGCTTGGTTCCCACCAGTTTTTGGCAAATAGCAAACAGTATCCTGAACAGAAGCGTGCGTACTATCCCAATCATCACCAAGGGGCCTGATAAAATCTTGGCAGCATCAGAAAAGGCCCGACTATTTGCCATGAACTTTGCAGCTTATTCTACCCAACGAAGACCATCAACTCCCGATATTTCGTCATATAACAGACAACACGCTATGCAACATACAAATATCTGTGCGTGAGATCTCCAAGCTAATCAAGAACCTTGACTCCAGTAAAGCAACTGGACATGACGGCATTCCAGTTATACTGAAAAAGTTCCAACCAGAAATGCCCCCATACTTACAAAACTGTCTATGTTTTTCCTTAAGGATAAGTGCTTTCCAACTCTCTGGGAAACCTCATCAGTGTGCCCTGTATTTAAGAATTCAGGTTATAAGTCATCTCCCTCTAAGTACAGACTAATAAGCCCCCTGTGTGTCATGAGTAAGTTGTTGGAACCCATATTAAATAAAGAAGTAGTAAACCACTTTAGCTGGAACAACTTTATTAGTGACATGCAATATGGTTTCCGTTCCGCATGATCTACAGCAGATATGCTAACGTTTATATTTCATAGGATTAGTGAATCTCTTGACAAAGGCTTCAATTCTAGAGCAATTGCTCTTGACATATCGAAAGCCTTCGATAAGGTATGGCATAAGGACGTACTTCACAAAATTTCCAGCAATGGTATAACTGGAAATGTTTTCTCAATCATTAAATTTCTCTCCGATAGATTCATAAGATTAGTGGTTGATGGGCAGAAATCGGAGGTCCACAGTATTTATGCTGGAGTCCCCCAGAGAACCATCCTGGGGCCAACTCTCTTCCTTATCAACATCAACGATCTCCGAAAACACATACTTAAAAGGCCATAAGTGAAAAAAAATCTCTCTAATTCTCTCTCCTCTGATCTTGAGCGCCTGGTACAATGGGGGAAGAGCTGGCTGGTCACTTTAAATGCATCCTAACCCAAGCTTCTATCTTTACATGATCAACGCTCTGATTCCCATCTGGCTTCAATTGAAATGGATTGCTCTCGTCTTGGGGAGGTTCCATATTTTGACAAGCTTCTTGGTTTGACCTTTACTCCTGCTCTGAAATGGAACACGAACATCAAATCCGTTGCCAGAGATGCTGGGAAAATGGTGGGATCCTTCTACCGCTCCAGCAAATATCTCACTACTGATGCAATTCTCTATCTGTATAAAAGCCAAATGCGTCCGAGGATGGAGTACTGCTGCCACATCTAGGCAGGAGCTGCTGCCTATACTGCGTTGACAGAGTACAACATAGACTCCGTGGTTTGGTGGGGGAGGCATTTTTCTCTTCCCCGAAGCCTCTCTCCCACAGAAGGCTTGTCTTTGTTTTATCTTTATTTCAATGGTAAGTACTCGTATGAGCTACAATCTCTCGCTCTCCTTCGCCAATCTTTCACGAGAAACACCCGTCTGGCTGAAACTACTGTCAATAATTTTCTTCACTCTTTATCTGTGCCTAAATCCAACCGTAGATTCCATCAGCAGACGTTTTTCACAGAAGTGCACGATTGTGCAACTCTTTCTCGTTCGCCTGTTTCCCACCTGACTACAACTTGGATGTCTTCAAATCCAACATAAACACATCCCTGACAAACCGGAGCCTTAAGTTAGACACTCTAACAAATATCCAATACTAATGATTACTACGATACTATATCATTGATTACTGTACACGCAATAACCCTTTATCCCTGAGTGGTCTCCGGGCCTTGATAAGTGATGACCCCTATGTAAAAAAGGGCTCTCCATTTGAAAGTTGCTGCCAGTTTGATTGTTTTTTTTTACCGGTTCCTGAATTAAAATATTTTTGTTTTGTTTACACACTACTTAAAAATACAAACCAATGAACTTTTCTACAATAAAATAACTTTTATTGACTATGGTAACATTTATTTCTTGTAGATTTATACTATTATGCATATAACATTTTTTTTTTCTTTGTAAGGAAACATCATTTATTTTGTCACTCTTGGCTACGAGTGGAAAAGAATTTGATATAAAAAATATATTGTCCCGAAAATTATCTTTAATTTCCTTATATTTTGCTTACGGGTAAAATTTGTGAGTACCAAAACCTATCTCATTACAACCGCCTCCTTTTCATAACCCATCATACTTTAATCAATCACAGTTCATTTTCTGTGGCTATTTTTGAACCAAGTCAACGATGGGTACTTCTGCTAGTATATATATATATATGTATATATATGTGTATATATATATATATGTATATATATATATATATATATATATATATATATATGCCACAAAGAAGAAAACAAATTAGCTAGGTTTCTTGAGGTTTTCGATAAACAAATTGTCTTCTAAATTATTGTCAATTTATTCCAAGCCTTGGTTATGCAAAACGATCTCTTGGTGTAAAATATTATTGATGAGTGTTTATAATTTTTTCCCAAATATATGACACGCGAACTCTTATATATTATTATTATTATTTTAATTTTACCTTATTTTTCTCATGTTTTTTTATTTTAACTTATTTTCTATAGATCACTTCGTAATAATATGTCTTATATGCTTCTTCATAGAGATTGCCATATATTTGTATAATATTTACCTAGAGTATTTTGATTAGGCATTAATTTAATTCCAATATTGAAGTGAATATTATTTATCACATTTTATTAAACTTAATATTCACAAATACCTTACCAGACTTGAATTGTGTAAAGACTTTATCTCGACCTGGTAAGAAATAATAAACACCGTCTAATGACGCGTTCAGCCCAGTTGACAAGAGTCCAGGACCCTTGATTGTTCCTAGTTTCTGATTACGTAGACAACCTTGCATCACACTGACTTTATTCTATATTATAAAACCAATACCAACAAGTTCCCTTCTAATCAGTTCCTTCTTGATGTTTTATAGGGATACTAATGACACGGTGATTTTTCTTTTAAATTCTGGTTATATACATAGCTTTAACTTTAGTTCTGCAACTAATCACCTACATTTTTGTTAGCCATGTGTAAATAATCCTGTAAATTATTTGTTCGCGATTAAATTTTCTGTTGCTGATAAAATTAAATTCTGCTCTTCTGCAGAACGTATATATCGGTAAATTGAATTTATCCACCAAGTTGTGTGATGTAAACGTTTTGGGTGTGCTTAATTTTTCCCATGTATTTCATTTAATATCTAAATACCCAAACCGGACTCTAATTGCATTTTTATTCGTCAGTCAAGAAATTTTACTGTCACATGTTGTCGAAAACTTTCACATGGTTTTCTGTTTCCATCAGACGCACCCGAATTTTATTTCTAATTTTATTCCTGCAAAAAGTTTTCACATTTTCTGATATGAGTAGTTTCTAACCCAATATATATTTCCGAATCAATTACAAGAGAAAAGGTTGTCTTTTTGTGTGGTTACTTACTAGCCTGCTTTTACCTGAAATTGTCCATAACAAGATCTGATAGATTAAATTAATTGTAATCTTTTCTTCCATCGACCGGATTATTAAACATTAACTTCTGTTAGGCTCACCAGACCGAAGCATTTCTATCGTTTGGGAAATAGGGAGAATTTTTGACTATGTGCGAAGATAGCTAAAAAGTTTTCTGTGTCAAAAATATCGGCAAATGCATTATGTTAAGTAGTCTGTAATATGCCTAATAGTTTGGTACTATTTGCTTGGTGCTACTCTCAGCGTAGTGACACAAATACGTTTGCAGAATGATTGGGCCTGTTGTATAAGGAGTAGACAATAGATTTTCATAATCCCAACTTTACAGAACTTTTTCTCATTCTTGACTGCCTTGCATGAAGTAAGCACACATATTTTACTGTCTCTGTTGAGAGAAGATAGGATAGTCGAGCAAAAAATTAGCGAAGGTAGTCTAGGCTTAGATAAAAAAAGGTAATTTGTAATTTAATCCTGTTTTGTGTTAAAAATGATTATTGTAAAACAAACTAATTTAGTTTATTTTTTTACAAAAGTGTGTCGCATGTCATTTGTCACTATCACTACCCGAAATCGACCGCAACCAGACATCACAACGTGAAAAATTCCAGGAAAGGATGATCTGAACTGGACATCAACCAAGCAGAATATGTTCACACCATTGAGGTATGTACTATCGTATTTTGAAAACCATTTCCGCACACCGCTGGAGCTAAATACGTCCCACCGCAATAAATACCTGCCACCCATCGAACAGATGTTTTATTATAGCAAACAAACTATGATCGGTCTAATGCTGACAGTCGATATTAAAGTTCTTTATTTTTGTTGTACATAGCAAAATACTTATTTTGTTCCCGTGCATAGTAGAAGTTACCAATCACATTGGATCTTGTGAAAATGAACTATTATTTTCGGCGGACGTATAATTTCTTAGGCTTCGGAAAGTATCTGTTATATCTGCTGTTGCTTTTTAAATAATTGTGTTTTTTAGTTGTTTAAGCTTTTCTATATTTCGAACCTGTGATCATTCGTGTTTTTCAGCTGTGCGTTTCTGGGCAAAATATTGTTGTGATTGGTGTTTTCATTCATAAGCAATATGCTAATATAAAATAAGATGTAAGTAAAATAATATCTACACTAAACTAAGTCACTTCTTAACACAATGGAAACAGAATCCGGGGAAAAGAACAAAAGGAACGTATGTATAAAATGTCATCTCTACCTTTCGCTTATAGACGCCCACCCATTAACTGCGATAAATGTGCCCCGTTTTACGTATTTTATATTGTAGAACAACCGAACTCGGAACAGTAGTTCGTTTACTACTAGTTTTCTTTTCCTCCAAAAAGGGATCGGTGTACTGTGTTATACCTGCATGTTTAATTACCTATTTTGGTCTGTAATTATATTTATTCATTTAAAAAAGAAGAAAAATTCTTTCAAAGCGATTCCTTTCGAAATATGCATATATTGTCTTTTTTTCAATGACAACTTGCTGGCGATTAAACCTTGGCGTTTATCGTAGACAAACAGGGAAAGAAAAGAAAACAATATTCGTTCTCCCTTTTTTCCCCTACATGTTACTTAGTTTTTCTATTATTGTAAAAGACGCACTATATTTTTTATCCTAAAGGTTCACTGTATGTAACAAAATCCCTGCTGTTCGTGACGCTATACTTGAGTTTGAGTTTCAGGTTGAGTTTATAATTAGTCGCCAAAAATGTTGATGTGCTAGATCTTCGTTATCTAATTTTATAGCAAAGTTGACTGAATACATTTAGATTATCAAATTTGCGAATTTTAGTCAGCACGTATAACGACTTTTCTTTTGCTGGGCACGCACTTCGAATATTCACTCGACAGTTATAACCCTATTTAATCCTGGTTAGTTTTACCAATATAGATTTTGCATCAATGCCTCCTCATCCGGTAATTATTGTATATTAATCTGTTCATATGTAGGTAGCACAGTGAAATCCACCTCAACACAAATCTATGACTGTGTATGCTGCTTCATGAATCGAAGGCAATTTTCTTATGTTTAAGATTAGTTCTTACTTATCCACCAATTTCATCTGAAGCTTAAAAGTTCTCTGAAATGATTAAATGACGCGCTTTTAATCCTATCAGAATAATCGAAATTACATAATACTGTGCATTTACTAATCGAATTACTTCTTTTAAATTGACTAATGGGTTGATTAGCAAAGACAATTTCTTGATCAACGGTTTTCATTTCCATCACCAAAAAATAATGAGATGTTCTTGTCTATCGTCAAGCTCACTCTCAAATAAAATATGTTTTAATAGAATACAATAATCTGAAATGCTCCATAATATAATTTACTTGAATTAATTTGCTCAACCGATTTAGATTGCCATTTATTCCAGCGAAACGTAGAACATTTAAAATATTTCAGAAAAGTGCAACCCTCGTTTATAACAAACTTAAATTCACCAGCAATCATATTTAAGAGACTGAAAAATATTATAGCTTTTCTATACAATTATATTCCCTCGCGGTCTTCGTTCAGATTAAATGCATTATCAAATACACTTACATTTTGATTTATCAATTACATTTAATTTATCGAAGCATTTTATAGTTGATATTCAGATATCTATCCCCCAATAAAAAAAAAAAAAACTAATCTAACCATTTTATTTGATTCTTGTGAACATGTGTTTAAGAACTTATGCACTTCCTGTTTTAATGAGTATTATTTATCCTAATTTAGACATGAGTATTGAATGTCTTTTTTTGTCATAACTATTTCTGGCTTTCGCAATCTATAACATATAACATTTGTTTGTTCCTTACTATTTCCTACTTTTAAACTCATTTTGGATCAAAAATTCATATGGCTACATTCTTTAAAACATAGCACACGTTAGGTCGAACACTATCTAATTTTAAGCAATTATTTTATTTTGGGCATAACAGAGTAATATCTAATAGAGAGAGTAATCCTAACATGTACTTTTCTCATAACATTCTTATTCATTGTGACGTGATTGACCACATCTAACAGATAAGGTTTATTTAGAGATGTTTTCCTAAGTTTGCTGCTAATGAGGATACGTTTCATTCGTTCTTATTATATGTAATTCGTAAGCGCACAGTTTGTACATGATTTTAATATATTTACTAGCGGTTTTCACTTCAAAATTTTGTATTGTGCGTACTTTACTGTTTACTTTTATTTCAAAATATGGTTAAATCTGCCACTTGAACTTTTTAAATCTTTTATATATTTTCTGCCAGATCCTGCCATGGTTAAGCTTAAAAAAAACTCGTTATAGCTGTTAAATGTTAACGGAAGTCTTGGGTTGCCCTATGCAATCGGTTAACTTTACTGACCCCTTTGCACTCTTTGGCACACATATTTTGCATTCAACCCAGCCTCGTGTTTACTGCACTATTCACGTCATTAATATTATTACCACCCTCCATAATTTTATCAAAAATATATCATACATTTTCCACTACTAACTATTTTATGACATTGACGGGAAAGGTTCATTGGTAGCCCTTCACAACCTGCCGAGCAAAGTAACGATCAGAAAAACATATCATATATATTTCTGCATTTTATTTCTCCCAGGCATTCATTTTCTATGAAACTTTCCAGTATAATATACTTCCCGCATTTTTCATAACCTCTCTTTTAATGGCGTGGGTTACTCCTATGACTGACATCAATTGTTTTTATTTCCAGCAATATTTTACATAACAATATTTCACATAATTAACTCAGGATCGACGATTCTGTCGTCCACAAAGTTGTTCTAACTCGGAATCTCTCTCAAAGTCTCGATAATTTCTTCGTCCATCAGTTTCTAACCCTTAGTCTCCTCCGGGCGTTCATTCAAATCATATCATCAACCGTCCATTTACATCTTGGAAACAAAACAGAAAGCCCCCTACTCCGAGTATATATTAGTGATGGGACGATTTCAAAATGTTTCCGATTCTGATATAATTACCGACTCCGTTCTAAATTCCCGATTCGTATTCTTTTAAAATTTATGCTCATTTAATTAGTGATTTGTTGTTTTTTTTTTTTTTTGTAAATTTTACAAAATCTCCAGGTAATTTTCGAGTATATTTTTCTCAAATGTTTTTCTTTTAATTGATTGCAAATTGTAAGACAACAAAATAATTATTTTGAGTTTGAAACAAAGCCAAACTATATCATTTCGTCGTTAGTGTGCAACGTACTACTTGAAAACTTTCATTAACAGTTGAAGATAGATAGACAAAATGAGAATTTTGTACCTTCTCTCTATGGATGAAGTAACGGTTTTATTTTTATTCTAAACATTTGGTGGATTATTACATTGATTTGCTTTGCTGTACAAAAAACGAGATGCAAGCGATGATGATGGTGATCATGACAGATTTGAAGGTTAACACTCTCAGCTTAATTCCCATTACAAAATGAAATGTTACATTTATAGGTGATTACATGTGAACCCCTTAAGAAACTTGTCAGGAATCAATCATTTTAGTATTAAGAGCGAAAGATCGGGTTCTGTAATTCTTTTTTGAAACACTAGCAGGCAAGGAGGCTCACAGGCTAGACATTTTAAATAGGGGCTAATCACGGTCAACTTAAAACTGAAAATGCTTTCTGTTAGTTTGAAGGATTTTTTTAACAAGCCAGTGTGAAATGTTATTAAAGAAGTAGGGATAAGCACTATAAAATGTTGTTGCTCTTATATCCACTCTCTTTCTCTATTTCTCTATTCGTTTGATTGTTCATCATAATTAATAACCCTAGCAAACCTATTATCATAACACAAGCGGAAAGCCAGGGATACAAAGTCAACAGTAGGTTCTTTGATATGATAAGGGCGCGTCTAGAATGAATGTTCTATTTAAAGCAGAATTGAACCGGGATACTTGACTTTTGCGTTTAAAACTTTAATTGAAGCCATTATATAAAACTAATTTTATAAAATCAACATAAAATTCTCTACTTTGTAATCTGGACTACAATGCATTGTGGACCAAGTCACTGCATTAAGGCCTGTAGGCACTGCCAACCGAATGTGAAGAATTGTAAAAAAGGAGCACATGATTCCGTGACGTCAGACTTCTGTTAACAATACGAACTATGTAAAAGCAGAAGCGACTTAATGATTTTTTAAAACATTTGTTTATCTTTTTCAAACTACAATTAATAATTAATCTTTGATATAATTTTGTTTAATAATTAATAATATTATAAGCATGTGTATATTAAATATGAAATTCGGTTTTACTGAATGTTCATGTTCGGCTTCCATACTTTTGTTCGGTAAAAAGGGACAAACAAAATATGAAGGGGGTCTAAAAAATACGTAAGATTTGTGCACAAATATTTTCAAATAGATTTTAATCTGGCGATAAAATATCTGACTTAATATTTAAAAAAAATAATATACAATTAAAAATCTATATTGTAACGGAACATTTTGAAAAAAATGGTATTTTAACGGTTTTACTCTTTTAAAAATTAATTAATTTTTAGGAATTTTTTTCTTAGCAATTCAACTGATTATCGTACATATTAATTTCAAAAAACGTTATTAAAAACATAATGAAATTATATTTATATGCATTTTAATTGCAAATTCCAGGTAAGTTTTTGTTCATTATGTGTATTTAAACTTAAAACATTTTTTTATTACTTAGTTGAACTCTTATGTTTCATAATAAATAAAAATTACGATAGATTTAAATATATTTTGTTCAAATTTCGAAAAAATGCACTAAAAAATATTCGTCCTCGTATATTTTAGGGAAACTGCATTTTATATGTAATTTAATTTTAAAATGGATAAGTATCGAAAATCTCACGAAAACCCGATCTATTGGTTGATTTTTTTTGCTAAATGTATTAAACACGGGTACGTTTTCACGATCGAAATGCTTACTTCATTGCAAGGTTATTTTAAAGCGTCATTATGTAAACACAATATTCGTCTCGCAATTTCATTGTTTTCGTAGGATGATTTTTTTTAATTATTGCTAGTTTACTTTGCCTCTCTTCTTTTAAATGCTATAACATTTATACTGATAATATTAATTCATAATAAAGCTGTATCGTTTAATATATATAGGGGGGTTAATTATGTGGTGACATCTGGAGGTGTCTAAAGGCCTGTGAATCTTCCTCCCGGTGCACCGCGATGCATCTCCAACTAGAGAAGGCAGTCACTCGATTTGATTAAAAAATGAACGATTGCACCGATTTGGATGACAATAAAAATATAGGAGTGTGAAACATTCGTAGATCATAATTCAATTTCGGGCAACGTCGGGTATTTCTGCTAATAATAACTCATGTTCTTTCACAACAAAGCAGTTATGATTGCGAATTGGGGAAACCATAAACAAACATTAACAAAACAAAACCAATCATAATTTCATAAATATTTGAAAACCAGAGCAGTACCATTTTAAAAGTTAGCAGCAAGATGCTTGACCAGATAATTTTCCTGGTATTAAACTTCATCAATAATATAACATTCGGCGAGATTTTCCATTTCTCAAGTTTATTTATTTATTAAATTGTTAAACTAAAGTACAGGATAGTTAAGAAAGAACATGTTAAATGTGGCTTTCCAAATAATAATGTTATCATTTCAGCACGGTCATTAAATTTTATTGGGTTAATTTATAACAGTAATTTGTTTCATTATTTATTTTTAAATCATTATCGAGTCACGAAATATATGACCCCGTCGAGGCGGTCATTTATTTCTTTAATCTCACGTAACGCTCGACATTTCTTGTGTTTTCGGACCGATTAAACGTTATAAAGTCTTTTGTAAAACACATTTGTTTTAACTAATTATTTGTAAATGTAATTTTGTACTCTAATTTTGTCAATTTTCTGTATAATAATATGCATTTTTGTAAGTAAAAATCGATTAGGTAAGGAAGAAAACTGAAAGCATTGGCCGCCAGCGATTAAATCTTTTAATTAAGTTTCCATTTTCAATACTTAAAATATAAATTTAATTTTGGTTAATATAACAGTGGTAAAATTTTATTTAGACTTTTTTCAGATTATTATACATAAATATTTATGAAAAAATAAATATTAAATAAAAAGTTATAATAATTTGTCGGTGCTTCTACAGAATTTGAACCTAACTAAACCGACTATTTCCAATCTAAAGCTAAGGGTGCCTAACCCTATTTACACCTAGGGGAATCAGAGCTTAGTCTGCATTTCTCAAACGATCCTACTTTTCCGTTGTCAAATTTCTATTTTTACCTATATATTCACGTTTGACATTTTTACCGCTTCCATTTTTACCGGTGCCATATTTACCGTGCAATTTTTCGTCTGCCATTTTTAACAAGCATAATGAAAATATATGTTCATTTTTTTAAAGATCAAACTTATATTCTAATCCACCTAAAATAAAACACGATTCTCTCTTTTAGAAGATTACATGTTATATTGAAAAATTCTGTAGTAAAACTAAAATAAACAGAAAATGATTTGGTCAAATTGTGAATGAATTAAAAAGAAACGATTTGAAATGTAGAATAGACAGAATGACTGCAAAAGTAATGACTGTAGATACTTCACGGGTGTGGCAATTGTTATTCTAAGCATATTTTATGAAGAACACCTCGAACGAAAATTGCAAGAAAGAAGTAGCAGCAGCTAAGAGTAAATATATTGAAACCACCAGGAAACGCATTGAAGCGCAAAAATTAGAAATCTTGATTTTTGGAAAATCTACAATCGTGTAGTAAATAATGGGCAATCGACAATAACCCCACTATCAAACAATCACGAGGCTGTTTGCACACCAACTGAGAAAGCTAACACACTTTCCGTCAGTTCGCCTCAAACTCTACATTGGACCCAGCAAGCCATTCCGTCCCTGATTTACCTCTGAGGGCAGTAACAACGCTAGATGATCTAAAGATCACACCCTCCCAAGTACATGCTATTATAAATAACCTAGACACCTGAAAAGCATGTGAACTTGACGTCATCCTAGCTGTGCTATTAAAAATGCTCCGATGAGATCGCTAATATTCTCTTTAACCTCTTTAACAAATGCCTTAATGAATTTTGCTTTCCTGGGTGCTGGAAATCTGCTTCTGTTGTACCAGTATACAAAAACTCTGACGAAAGAACTGCCCCATTAAAGTATCGCCCAATTAGCCTCCTCGCTATTTCCGCCAAAATATTTGAGTCCTTAATTAATCAAGCTCTAGTCCACAACCTTACAGCTGCTAAACTTCTGTCAGACCACCAATATGGATTTAAGCAAGCCTGTTATACTGCAGATATTCTAACTATAATATCTGAACGTTTATACCAATCACTGGACAAAGCAGGGGGGGAGCAGTAACCTTAGATATATAGTCTTGTCATGAAAATAAAATCCAATGTTATTACTAGACGAATGTTTACCATAATTAGATCCTTCTTAAATGAGAGGATAATCCAGGCTGTCCTCGATGGGCGCACATCCTAAACATTTGATATAAATGCGGGTGTACCTCAAGGATCGATCATTGGAGCTTTATTATTTCTGATATTCATAAATGACTTACCTGATAAAATTGTCTCTTAGACGGGTATATTTGCCGACGACACTACGCTCTATCGCAGCCACGTGGAGAAAACAAATGAGCACATATCTAAGGTAAGGACCGAACCCCTAGAGGGAGATCTTCAGTTGGTAGGGGAATGGGGTCATAAATGGATGGTAACATTCAAGGCTACCAAGACAAATCTAGTTTCCTTTAATAATTACATGAAACATTACCAAGCACTAATAGCTATGACTAAAGATAGTTTACCTGAGAGCATTCTTTCAAGCTCCTTGGCATAACTTTAACGGTAAACATGAGTTATAGGTAGATAAATTGAGATCATTGGTAAGGCTGCTGGAAAGAAGGTGACCTCGCTCTATCGTGCTAAAAAGTTACTAAGGTCTGAAAGTATCCTGTATCTCTACAAAGCCACCATTCGCCCATGTATGGAGTACTGCTGTCGCATTTGGGTTGATGCATCCGCTACTAGTATCTCGATCCCGGACAGGGTTCAAAAGAGAGTCGCCAATTTAATAGGTCATGAGCTGTCATCTAAAATTAAGCCCCTGCCCCATCGACGAAATGTTGCATCCCTCTGCCTGTGATACATGTATTTTAATTGTGAAAGCTCTGATGAAAATACCCGCGACAAACCCGACAAGCAGCCATGCCCCACCCCTACACAGTTGAGATCCCTAGATGTATGCAAACCTTTTACTCTAATAGCTTCTTCCCCACAACTGCAGGACTTTGAATTCTCTTCCGGTTTCCTGCTTCCCCAACTTTACTGACATGCAGAAGTTTAAGTGTAATGTGAACGGATATCTTGCTGCTAAACTCCATACATAGTACCCCTGGAACTTAGGTCCCTGATAGTAGCCCATGTAATTTTTAAAAATCCAATTCCTATGTATAGCTTTGACTGTCCAAGCCTAATTTACTTTTTTTCATTAGTTTTTATCGTATGCAAAGTAAATATTCTAGAGTCACCTGCCTATTCAATGTCACAGATTTTAAAAAACCTTTTGCACCTGTTTGATAAACGGTCATGTAGTGCCTATCAGGGACTTCACAATTTAATATCAAAAGATTTTAAATGCTTAGACATTTCTTTCTGGCGTTACTTGACCTTGGTATTGTTTGATTATCACATTCTATAAAATATTTAATGTTTTCTTATAGTTTGTATGGTTTTGGCACAAGTCAAAAATATAGATGAATATCTCATAAGATTGCCAAACCTTGGATAGAGTATATGAATACCAACCATTTAGGACTTTGTTAATTAAAAATAATCTTTTATTTACATTTAAAATACCCCAAACATATGAGATTCTACTGTTTAGGCGATTATGCGTGAGCACACTGAAATGTTATTTTAGAATTTAAAATGAGGGTTCAGTTTTGCATATAAATATATAATGCAAAATGATCCCATTTCCGGTACATTCTAACTTTTTAAGCAATCAAGTAATGTTTAATTGTAAGTCCAGTCAGGAAAATGACAAAATTACATATAATTGGTTTATTTTTCATATTACCACCAATTGGTTTATTTTTATATTACCACCAATTGGTTTATTTTTCATATTACCGACAATTGGTTTATTTTTCATATTACCGACAATTGGTTTATTTTTCATATTACCACCAATTGGTTTATTTTTCATAAAGTGGAGCAGATTAATGTGATTTTTTGCCAGAATCGTTCATTTGGTGATACAAGCATGAAATTTGGCATCAACAGTCTCTGTAAGTTACTTTTTCAGAAAAAAGTGCTGGCCATCAAAAATTCCAATATGGCGACCATTTTTTCAAGATTGCCGCCAGCAAACCACAAATTTCCATAAACGTTCATTTTTTCCAACTTTTATGCCTAAAAAGGACTGCTAATGCAAGGATGACAAAGTGGATAACCTGTTTTTGCCTATAAAATGCCCCCAAAAGGCTTACAAACCATGCTAGCCATCCTGAAGAAATCAGGTGTTCTTAATTCCGTTACCTTCTTCACTTCATACAAGCCCCTGAATCAACCCATTGAGAAATTGTGACCAAGGCGGCACATCTCACGAGGACCAAATTAAGTACCACTGTTTTTTCCACAGAAGGAGAATTTTGCAGAATATTATGACGAGAGTGTATGTCGCTCACTACCAGGGCCCACTGGTGACAGACACTGCTGTGGAACTCAGTATGGCGTTCAATATCAGCTAAACTCCAGTTTAGTATCCCAAATGCTATCTAGCCAGCCCCTAAGGTTGGATAGCCGCACCTGGATTGACAGGATGTGCCAGCGCGGGAGAGCCGAGCCAAGGATGACAGGGGTTTTATTGCTATCCGGATGGTGTACAGATCGCACGGGATTTAAATGATATTGGATGAACGATCGGGTTAGGTGTAAGGCAGCAGCATGAACCTAACTGTATCCCAAACATCAAAGTGAGCAAAGGTGGTAAGGTGGTAAAAGGATAAACCCTCGGCCTACACCACTTCAACGACTCGTACGATGGATGCCAAAACTAGACAGCAAACTGACTGGAGTAAATGTTGCCTTGGTCAGGTTGACAAAAGAGATAAAACTCTAATTTCACCTCTTAGCTCATTCCAGAGGAAACAGGACTATGCTGGATATGCGAAAATTGCAAAAAATGTGCCTTTGTTTTATGCCCTTAATGATATGCCAATACCCTTTAATCCAGCACGGTTAGATGAAGGAGAAGGGAGAAGGCATAGAAGCCACACTGATACGAAATAAAGCAAAATATCACCAAAGCTGCCGACTATTGTTCAATAACACAAAGCTGTCAAGAGGACAGAAAAGGAAAATAACCCCCAGTACATCAGGCACAGAAGAGAACCGTGAGAAGAGACAAAGGACCTCAGACCCTCCAGAGGTACAGTGCTTCTTATGTGAAGAAGAGGATGAAATATCAAATTTAAGACAGGCAATGACCATGCAGCTGAATAGAAGGCTTAATCAGTGTGCCCGGACCCTAAACAATGGAAAGCTCCTAGCAAAGTTAAGTGCTGGTGATGTTGTTGCCCAAGGGCTGAAGTATCACCCTCGATGCTTGGCACAGTTATACAACTCAGAGCGAGCACATCTTAATGTCATGACGCAAGAGGAGAATGACAGCGGTCAAGAGAAAGACGTTTACCCCCTAGCGTTTTCAGAGCTTGTGATCTACATCATGGATATCATGGTTACCGGTACAGAAACAACACCAGTGATATTTCGACTTGCTGATCTAGCCTCACTTTACAAGCGTCGGCTGCAACAACTAGGTGTGTAATCCCCAGAGGTCAATTCTACCAGATTAAAAGAGCAGTTACTATCTAGGATCCCTGAGCTTGAAGCACATAAGAAAGGGCGAGATGTCCTTCTTGCATTCAGAAAAGATGTAAACACCATTCTATCTGATGCTAGCAAGTACAGTGAAGCCATTCATCTGGCTAAAGCTGCTGATATCATCCGGAAAGAGATGCTGGCTCACAAAACAAAATTCAGCCAGGCATTTCAAGAAGGGTTTGGAGAGGAAGCCGTTCCCCAGGCACTTCTGCAGTTTGTTTGCAGTATTGAGCATGGGGTGGAACTAAGGTCCCATCTGAATCATGGTATTGTGCAGTCAGATGTGGCCATTGCTCAACTACTGCAGTTCAACTGTTACTCAAAGTACAGGGAAGGTTCGAAATCTCAAAGACATGCCAAAGACCGTGAAACACCATTTGCTGTTTATGTTGGAATGAAAGTTTTTGCAAAGACAAGAAAGAGACAACTGATCGACAAGCTGCATGAGAATGGAATAAGCACATCTTATGACAGAGTTTTGGAAATATCAGGACAGTTGGGTGAGACTGTTGTAAAGCAATATGTGGAAGATGATGTCGTGTGTCCACCAAATTTGAGGAAAGGGCTGTTCACAACATCTGCTGTAGATAACATATATCACAACCCAACAGCAACAACATCAAGCACATCTTTCCATGGTACAAGTATTTCAATGTTCGAGCAACCAAGTTCAGATAATGTAGGAGAAGCACGCATCTTAGCCAATGTTGCAGAAGGTCGGACAAAGAAGGTCCCGGATCTTCCAGAGTCATATACAAATATTCCACCAGCCTTCTTCCGTAAGAAGAATCCAGAACCAATCATCCGTGATTACTTTTCACTTCGAGATCCCAGACATTTCCAAGAGGAGGTCAAGCTTGAAAATGAATGGTTGGAAAAGGTCCATAATACCACTGATGTAGATCGTTCACCAAATGTAACATGGTCTGCCCATCATGCAAGCAACCAAAGAGCAGAATTTGTGACTAGTATAAATGCTTTGCTGCCCCTTCTGCGAGATCAAGCACACAGTGTTGCCACCATAAAGCATGCTATGGACAAAATCAAGGAAACTGTGTCGTTCCTCAACCCAGGACAAACACCCGTTATAACAGAAGACCAACCACTCTATGCACTGGCGAAACAGATACAGTGGCATTGGCCAGACATATATGGGGAGGACAAGTTTGTAATAATGTTTGGTGGACTACATATTGAAATGACAGCCTTTAAATCAATAGGGTCAATGTTAGAGGGCAGCGGATGGACTGGTGCACTTGTCGAGGCAGAAATAGCATCTTCAGGCTCTGCAGATTCATTTCTATCAGCTACAAATGTTACAAAGACTCGCCAAGCTCATCAGGTTACAGCAAGCAGTTTATTTAAGCTCTTGAAGAAAGGTTACAGTGCATATCTTGTTGAACAGGAAGACAGTGATGAGAAAACTGTCACCTTTGAAGAGTGGTGTGGCTTCCGCAGTAAAGAGAGTCCTCTGTTTCAGTTTTGGTTCTTGATTCTAGACATGGAGCTGACCATTCTGACACTGATACATGCTTTCAGAGAGGGAAATTTCGCATTGTATCGTGAATCTCTGGCAGAACCGATACCCTATTTCTTCGCAAACAACAGTGTTAATTACGCACGATGGCTTCCAGTTCATCTTCGAGATATGATGAGCTTAGAGAGATAACACCCAGAGGTCGCACAACAATTCCAAAATGAAAACTTTGTAGTTCACAAATCTGACAGGCATTTCTCATCAGTCGCCATTGACCAAGCCCACGAACAAAATAATGCTAGCATCAAAGGAGATGGTGGAGCTATTGGGCTGGCAGAAGATCCAGCAGCTCTTCGAAGATGGATGGTGGCTGGGCCAGAAATAATGAAGTTGGTGGCCGACTATGAAACAGCATCAGGGAGTAAGGATGTGAAGAGTGACACTCGTCACCATGAACAGTCACCTGCAGCTCAGAAGACATTCCTTGAGAAGGTTCAAAGGCTCACCATGGTCCTAGAGGAAATGGGCAATCCATTCACTGAGGTGACAGGAGATCTGCTGACCCTTGACACAAAGGACATAGCAGAATCATCTGCGGCTGAACGTGTTGCTACACATCTTCAGAAGGGGAAAGAACAGTTCAAAACGTTTATGGATAAACTTAACGATGGTCAATATTTCTACCAGTCCATCAAGAAGAACAGCATAGATTTCTACAAAACGGGGACTGGCCAAAGAAAACAATCTGAGAAGAAACTGCTAAAGGAGGATTCGGCAAGGGGGAAGACACCAGGTGGATTCCTATACATGACCTTGTGTCCAATCTAGGACCAGAGAAATCCAAGGGAATGTTGTTGTCAATGCCTTCACAGGGTGTGATGTTGTATCTTCTTTCAATGGCAAGGGAAAAAAGACAGCCTTGCAGACATGGAATGTATTTAATGAAGTCTCAGACACATTTGCAAAACTCAGTCTCAGCCCATCTGAAATTGAGGAGTCTGATCTACAAGTATTGGAGAAATATGTAATTCTCATGTATGATAGGTCCAGTGCAACCTCATCAGTAGATGACGCAAGACTTGACCTTTTTGCACAGAAGTAAAGGTCATATGACTTAATCCCATCAACTCAAAATGCACTCAAGGAACATGCCAAAAGAGCTGCCTATCAAGCAGGTCATGTTTGGGGACAAAGTGTCATACGTGATCCAGAACTTCAGTGTCCTTCAAAGTGGGGATGGTCAAAAGAAGATGACTCTTGGAAAATTGTGTGGACTTCACTGGAACCGATTTCAAAATGCTGCAGTGAACTGACAAAATGTGGATGCAAGACTGACTGTGGTGGAAGGTGCAAATGTAAAAAGACTGGGTTGCATTGTACTAAACTTTGTAGTTGCCCTTGTCAAGCTTATACAGGAACACTAGAACACTGAACGAGCTTAAAGTGAGTAATATTATGACAACAAAACCAACTTAAGCTCGATAAACACACTGTATTATACAATAATATGCTGAAATTTTTCAAAATTTGGACTCCTATGGCGGCCATCTTGGAAAATGGCCGCCATATTGGAATTTCAGGTGGCCAGCACTTTTTTCTTAAAATCTACTATCCAGCGAATATTTATGCCAAATTTCATGCTTGTATCATCAAATGAACGATTGTTTGGGTAATCTGCTCCACTCATATTACCACCAATTGGTTTATTTTTCATATTACCACCAATTGGTTTATTTTTTATATTACTACCAATTGGTTTATTTTTTTATATTACCACCAATTGGTTTATTTTCATATTACCACCAATTGGTTTATTTTTTATATTACCACCAATTGGTTTATTTTTCATATTACCACCAATTGGTTTATTTTTCATATTACAACCAATTGGTTTATTTTTCATATTACCACCAATTGGTTTATTTTTCATATTACCACCAATTGGTGTATTTCCTATATTACCGTCAATTGCTTTATTTTTTATATTACCGACAATTGGTTTATTTTTATATTATCACCAATTGGTTTATTTTTATATTACCACCAAAACTTAAGGTTAGTAGTAGGAAAGGCGCGTGCGTTATATGACTTTTAACAGCCACATATTTTATACTAAAGTTTTATTTGGAACATTGACATTCCAAAGATTTAACACAAATAAAGTTTGTTTCATGTCCTTAAAACATTGTCCGATCCATAACGTGTTATCATTTTGCGTTAAATTTATATACGAACTTATGGTTTGGTAAAATAAAATACGCATTAAGTTCGCTTAAAAGCCAAATCACAACGCAGTATTAGAAAAAACAAACTCATATTTTATTTGCTTGAAATTTATAATTTAAATTTATATCGGAGTCAAACAACATACTCAGTATGTTTTTGGCTTTCTTATTTCTTCTTCTTTCTTGCCATTTGTTGGAGAAAGAAAAATATGTTTGTAAAGATTTTCACGTTGTCTCTCACCGGCTGTTTTTGAAATGTTGGAACGTTTCGTTGGCTACGCAAGATTAACTCCAAAAGTGTGAGTTTCATTCTGAAAGCGTTGATTTAATTTGATTAAAATAAAATACGCATTGAAAGCCAAATCTGAGCGCAATATTAGACACATATTTTTTCTTTGCTTGAAATTTAAAATTTAAACAATATCGTAAAGATGGAGGTTTACGCCAAAATATAGTTTAATTATTAATGTCAAGCAAGTAATATGTCTGTTTATTTTTCTAATATTGCGTTTTAATTTTACTTTCAAGCGCTCTTGATGCGTATTTTTTAAATTCATATAAAATCAACGCTTTCGTAATAAAAAAAACACACTTGACGTAATTGTTTGTTATTTTATTGTATTTTAAACCCTTTTTTCAAGCTGTTTACATGTAATCGCCTATAAATGGAGAATCGTGTTTTTTTTGTTAGGTGTATTAGATCCTTAAAAACGATATACATGGTTTTTCGTATGTAATTTTAAGTTTATTAGCTGAATAAATGTATATAGATGCTTACAAAAATAAACTGTATTCATTTTTATTCTGTATAAAAATAATTTCCCGTATGCCACACAGAGATTTATCCAAAAAAAAGTTATTTTTGGTTTGAAACCAAATCATCGAGTTTAGTTCCGTTATTAGTTTTAAACAATAACAAATGTGGTTTTTCATATGTATTTTATGTTTATTTGCTAGAATAAAATATAAAAATAAGTTTGTTTGTTTTTTCTGTAGAAATTTGCTTTTATAACGAAAAGAAACGTGGCTCACTGACGTACTTTTTGTCGAACCAAAATGACATATTGAAATCTGGCGTGCTGGCGTATCAAAAAAGAATTCCCCGACGATTGCTCTGCAAAATAAGAAAACAGTGTAGAGGGAAAATACTTAAAAAAGCTCGGCGCATGTCAAGAATTAGTTTATACATAATTACGTACTATAAAGGAAAAAGATCATTGGTTCAAGGAGGAATTTCTATTAATTATTTTGTATCTTCATAAGTTCTTCTTACAATTATACACATTTGGTCGATTATTAGATTGAAAATTGTTACGGTGAAAAAGACAAATTACAGATACTATTAATAGTACGACCGCTACTACTACTACTACTACTACTACTAATAATAATAATAATAATAATAATAATAATAAAAGCAGCAAATACTAACGAAAACACTTTCCCAAAATGGGATTCTATATTTTTAAATGATTATGTGGAGGGGGGAAAACAAAAATAACAATTATTTAGACATTTCGCGTAGGAAAACTGTTTCGAACATCAAATTAAAGTAAAATAATAGTTATTCCCAGCCATTCTTGCTTAATCACTCAAAATTCGATAAGTAAGCAAAATACTGTATATCATAACATTTTCGATCGATTGTTTACATTTATTTATGTGTTTCTATCAGTGTGTGTTTGATTTTCAATTTTGAATGGATATCAATGGTCCTTTCGTTATCGAGAAGTTATTTTTTAATTCTAACTCAAAGAGGAGACATTGTTTGTTTTGAACCAAAAACACACGAACAGAATGTTACAGAACAGTCGCCTGTCCTTGTAAGTAAGTAAATATGAGATAAGATAGTCCGAGAATTCGAACCTGGGAAGCTAGGTTTGGAATTAAGATTCAGGACAGTTAAAAATAAATAATACAGATATGTTATTGAAAATTGAAATGTAGAATCACCCATTGTTTAGTTCTCATAAAATAGTTTAGATATATGTTTATGTGAAAAAGGAAGTTGATGATCAAGTTCTGTTTATGAAAATGAAATGAAATGAAATTTACGTTATCTAGATCCGAACAATAAAGAATGTTAAATATTATTGTAAAATAGGTTAGTCGAAAATTAGGTTAGAGAATTCTTCTTTTCAAGCATGTGTGAACGATGCAGGTGTTTTGGGTATGCAATGACGCCATGAGTAAGAAATGAGTTATCAATATTGTTAGAACTTTAGGAGAAAACCGTCAGTCAGTCAGAGAGAGAGAGAGAGAGAGAGAGAGAGAGAAGTCACTATCAAGGCAGGATCGAGTGAGGGTCGGTCAGATCTGACATGAGTCAGAAGGAACCCATATTTGGAGGCGAAAGGTTGAAGTTGAAACAATGTAGAAACTTTGAATTCCTTGATGCGAAACCATTGACCAGTCAAGAAACAAAAGGACGGCATCGTCATCTTGTAACAACTGCCTTGTGTTATGTTATTCTACAAACAAAGGTATTGTGAATATGTATTTATAAGAACTTATGTATAACCTCATCTAAGAATGTCTCTATCATCTTACGAATGCGTTTCCCTCTCAGTATTAAGTAATGACTGGTTCCTTCTTTATATAAAGGAACTGAGAATCATCATCTCAAAAATATATCTGCTAAGAAAATATTTTATAGAAACACTCCCATTCAGAACTGTGTAAATCTTTCTGTCTATCTATCTATCTATCTATCTATCTATCTATCGCTGTCTCAAAGTGTATTACATGTTTCCGGTCTGTGTTAAAATGTACACTGCCTCTATCTCACTAATATGAACAACAGCAAATATATAATATACGCCTCGCTTTTAAATTGGACCCTGTCTCTCTCTTTATATATACCCTGCCTATGTCTCCAATATGAACACTCTAAGACGAAACCAACAACAAATATATAATATACGTCATCCCTTCTAATATAATCCTTATGCAACAAGAAGTTTAAACCCAAAAAACTAATTCGGGTATGTAGAAGGGTCTTGCGTTTGGTAACATTGATTTGTTGCATATTTGTTTATCATTTCTTTTCTGTTTCTGTTAATTATAATAATGACCTAATCCAATTCTTATTTTTGGGGTACGTGTATAAGTTTAAAAGTACATATAATTTCTTTTTAATTAAGAAAATCTTCAGAATACTTTCTGTTTATGTATGTTGTCCAAGATTTTGGTTATCTCGTCGGGAATTTTAATCTATATTTTTTACATGCTTCTAAAAGAAGTGTCATAAAACTTTAATGATTTCAGACGAATCCGATGCCAGATACTGCCACTATACAGCTGGCCCCAACGAAATTAAAAAAATCCCGATCAGAGCAATTGGAACCTTTCAATAATCAAATGTACTCCCTCGGATGGGAACATATTGATATTTAGCGATTAGATGCGAAAAATGTATAAATGGAGTAAGCAAGTTATCTCTCGATAAATGACCAATAAATATAATACATTAAACTCTGTGAAATTTGAAAATGACATTCGTAACAAATTCTGTGACCCCTATGCCTTCGGTTGCAAATGAACAACTTCTAATAATAAAAAAAGCACTATTTGTGTCTGTTCATTGTTTATTGCCGAAAAAAAAACAAATTTAAAAAATCGGTATCGAATCGGAAACTAGGCTATAATTTTCCGATTCCGATTTTTCCGATACTCCAAAAGATTCCGATTTTTCTGATTCCCGATTCCGATGCCGATTAATCGTCGCAACACTATGATATTCAGCTCTGCAGCTAGACAATATGTTCTACCGTACTAATTCCCTCGGATTTCGAAAGCTTCGGGACTACAGCTTCCGGCATAGATCTTGAAAAAATGTCACACCCCTATCTAAATTAATCCTTCTTTGCGTTAGTTTGTTTCTTCAGCCATGGTTCAAAGGGCACCTTCAGAAAAGCTATGTAAGCATTTGATGTCATTTTGACGTCTTCTGGGACTTTCCATGTGACAACTAAATTACCTCCAATTATACCAGCCCATATCATTATCCCACCACCACCACCTTGCTAGCGACTAAAACACTGATGAAGAGGTCGTCCATCTAGGACCCATCCCTTGCGATAGCAATCTGGGCCATCAAGAGTGACACGCACTTCATCTGTAAATAAAACTTTGGTAAAATCCGTTTTCATGTTGTCCTCTGTCCATTTCAATCGGTTTTGTATGTGATGTTGCTTTAATTTGCACAGGCTTAACATACTTTATCACTTCTTTCAGAAGGCAACACCGCGTATTTTTTTTAGACATTCTTCAACCCGACTTGATCAAAGACTTTTCGGCTGCCCAGGGGTCTTAACAACTTCACGTTTAATTTGGAGTAGAGAACGGCGTGAAACAACTCTAGATGTATCTTTATCGGGTAATATAACTAAATACAAGTATAAAACATGTAAATTAAGATAAAATGCATCGTTATAAAATATGGAGTAAAATTATAAAAGTGGATAAAGTTGGTTTTCTAATATAACTGACACATAAAGCATGAGAAGTAATGTTAGATTCCTATTTATACCTACTCTAATTCTGTATATAATATGATTGAAAGCTGTACGTAGAAACGTTTCAATTCGGACATTGGCAAAAGAACAAAATTAATAACTTTCATTAAGCGGATATACAAAAACCTTAAGTAAATACTCCGGTTTGGATAACATGGAAAACAGTACGTTATATTTTTTCACGGCGTGTTTTTAAAAATTACTCTAGGATTCCGAAAGATAATAAAAAAGTTTCATTTTCCTGCGAGGAAAATGCTTACTTTAATATGTTTTTCATACATATAAAAAAGGAAAACGTTTGTGAAATTTGGTAAACGAATTTGGTACCGTATTTTCTTTCACGTAATTGGTATAAAACACTTAAAATATATCAGAATAGCTGCTCATAAAGTGTAATGGAAAAGTATTATCCAGATGTATAATGAAATAAAAAAATACGGCGTTAATCTTGTAAGGAACATTATTCTCGCCTGTAAAATGTAAACATATTATGGAGAATTATATATATATATATATATATATATATATATATATATATATATATATATATATATATATATACAAGATACAGAGGAACAAGTGAAAATTACCACAAGATACAGAGGAACAAGTGAAAATTAAAAAATCCCTAAGTATTTCAAAACTTCAAGCCGAAATCGACATACGGGAAGACAAAAAAGTACACTCTACGGAGAAGTACACAGAAATTGACAATAAAGTATTTAAAAAAAATCAAGGAACTCTGCCCCAAGGAAACACACCAACTCCTCTTAGAACTCTGGGATTCTGAATGCAAAAAAGAGGAGGAAAAATCCAGGGAAATCATTGGACGGAAAATAACCTGGCTAAAAAACCTGCCGGAAAAAGAAAAAAAGCAAACAATCGACAAACACATACAAGGACAACCAGGAACAGAACACTCTTACACGATATCCGCAAACACAGAGATCACATAACAAAGGTAAGAAACGAAACATACACCATACACAAACACATCCACACAACAGATACAACTACACACAAAGAAGCAACCACAATATATTCACATCTTACACAAATTCCCAACAACTGGCCCAGCCAACACGCACACTAATAACACCTCAAAATTACACAAGAACCCGCACCATTAACAAACACAACACACCGGACAACATACCACACAATACATCTCCACAAAAATACCCACTTATATACAATCCTAAACAATACAAACCTAACTATTACCACCCAATTCAGCGAACACAATCAAAAGTCCATTCCCACAGACACTACATCGTTAACACAAACAACGAAAAAATACCTCTACTAAACAACCCCTACCAAAACACCCCCACAATGCAACACAACTACCTGAGACATCACATAATTCAAAACACTACCTACAACTCTCACCCCTCATATCCCACACAAAGAAACAAACCCCTAAGGCACCTCCCCCATCAACGGGAACAATCAGAATATCCCATGCAACACCAATCCCAACTAACAGACCTCCCCTACAACAAACTCCGACAACACAACCCTATACAACAATGCATGTATCCTCAACAGCAACACCAATTCCAACTGAAACACAACTATCCAACACAAAAAACATATAACGATAACCCATTCAACCATTTATCACTGAACCCTCACAATATTGTACACGACACTCATTTTACAAGGAGACATCACACCACCCTAAAACACACCACTCCTCGAAACAAGGAAACAAACAACTCCCAGCATTTTTTAGGAAGCCCCCAGGGAACAACAATTCCAGGTTAGAAAAAATTAGACCCAAAATCATCAATTTATCCACATACTCCTTATCAAAGAACGAAATGGAAATACTGAAGCTGGGCCTCAAATTCTGCCCCACCCCTAAAAGCAATATAGCAGAACTAAAAAAGGACCTTAAAGAATTCGAACGGAAATTTAGACTAATAGAAACACTAGATAACAAAGGGGACAAAGATGATTCTTTAGTAAAAAACAAATCAACATATTTCCCTAATAAACAGAACAACACAAAAGAACTAAACAGCTACTTCGAAAATCTCTGGAACCTTAACCTCCAAAAAAAACACAAAACCACAAGCAACCTCACACATAAGCAAACACAAGCACTCGAAAAGATCCGTAATAATAATGACATAATAATAAAAGAAGCAGACAAAGGCAGTGCCATAGTAATCATGGACAGAACGTATTATGAAACAAAAATTACAGAATTACTGGATGACAAACACTACTATAAACCCATTAGTACCAACATAGATAACACCACCATCTCAAAAATCACAAAACTTTGTACAACACACAACAAAATATTAAAAAAGAAAGAAAAGGACTTCCTCACAAATTTCATTACAAAGACTAACAACTTCTACGGACTTCCTAAAATACACAAATCTGGCACAATAAAACTTGCCATTGGTACACAAAACTCAGAATATATTAGCGCTCCAAACCCTAGCGACCTTACATTTAGACCCATTGTAGCAGGACCAGCCTGTCCGACAAGCAGACTTAGCAACTTAATAGACATCTTATTACAACCTTTCACAGATCAAGTTAAGAGCTACATAAGGGACGACATCCATTTTCTCACTACCTTACCACATACAGTAGAAAACGGGACACTATTAGTTACATTTGACGTTAGTAGTTTATATAGTAATATACCCCATGAATTAGGAAAAGAAGCAATACTATTTTGGATCAACAGACACGCACAAACACTACATCCCAGATTCACAAAGCAATTCATTATCGATAGTATAGACATAATTCTAAATAATAATTCCTTCGAATTCAACAATACCAACTACATCCAAACACTAGGTACAGCAATGGGAACGAAAATGGCACCGACTTACGCAACCCTTACATTAGCCTACCTAGAAGAAACCCTATATAAAAAAATAGAACAAAAATTTGGCCACAGCACTAAAATACTGTTTGTAGAATCATGGAAAAGGTACTTAGATGACTGCTTCATCCTATGGAAACCCACATGGGGGGACATCACAGACTTACACACCATACTCCAGAACCTACACCCAAAAATTAAATTCACCATAGAACAAAGCTCTACAGAATTACCTTTCCTAGACATACTGATAAAGATTAAAGACAATAACATTATCACAGACATTTACCGCAAACCTACAGACACCCAACAATACCTACACTTTAAAAGTCACCACCCTAAAAGCTGCATAAAATCAATTCCCTACACCCTAGCACGTAGAATCTGCACCATAATCACGGACAATAACCTTCGAAAAATCCGACTCAAGGAACTACGAATAAATTTAAGAAAAAGAAAATACCCATCACAACTTATAGACAAAGGGATCCAACTTGCGACAAATATACCAGTAGAAGATTTGAGAACCCCTAAAGAACGAAACAAAGAACAAATCCTAACATACGTCTCCACACACAACACAAACAACCCTGAACTTTTCACAGAGATAACGAAAAACCTCGTCCTACTTAACCAAAACAGCAAACTAAACAATTTCCTTAAAACAACAAAAATAATAAAAAGCAAACGCCAACCCAAAAACCTAAAACGCATTCTTACCTCATCCAAACTCAATCAAGACGCAACAAAAGGAGTCACAAAATGCAACAAACAACGATGTGGAGTCTGCAACATAATATTAGAGGGAAACACATACACATTTGCGAACCCCATACAAACATTCAAAATTAAAAAAACCTAGATTGCACCTCAAAAAACGTAATCTATGTAATAAAATGTCCAGCATGCGATAAATCCTACATAGGCGCTACAAAAAACCTTAGTAATAGAGTAGCCCTACACCGATCCAACATCAAAATCGCGGAAAATAGACACCTACATGTATCACAACATATACACACATGCAGTGGAGGCAGATTCGAGATAATGCCCATCTTCCAAACTGACAACTACTTCTACTTGCTAACTCAAGAAAAAAATTTCATAACAAAGTTTAACCCCGCCTTAAACGTCTCTCCATAATTATACACATAAATAGGCAAAACACAAAATACACTTACACGCATGCATGCTTGGGTAGGTGTGAACCCTCACACACAAAACAACAAAAAAGCACAATAGGGCACACGCACACTTTCGCGGGTGCGCGCGCCCATACCCAGTACAGTACCATTTCTCTTAACTAAACAAACAACTAGAAATTAAACGTATGTGTGTGTGTGCGCGCATGTGTGCGTATGTATATGTGTATGTGCGTGGGTGTACGCATATGATTGTGTATGCGTGTGTGTATAATTATATATCATCTGTTATCTATGCTACATCTTGTTTGTATGTATACGTGCACTTATGTTTGGGTGACCGAATCCATGTATGCATATGTGCATGGATTGGAAAGGAAACTTCAACCAATATATACATAAGGTGGGATGTATGAATATGTATGTGTGTGTGGGATTGTGAGTGCATGTGCCCATATATATATATATATATATATATATATATATATATATATATATATATGGGTGGATGAGTATATACACATCCGTATGTATGTGTGTATGTATGTATATATACATATGTATGCACATGTATGAGTGAGTAAATGTGTTCGTGTGAATATGGATATACGCGTATGTGTGAGCCCCTGCATATGTCTGTGTGTGTGCATGTGTGTGTATGTGTATGTGCCTACATAGTATGTGGATGTTTGTGAGTGTATGTGCACATACATATATGTGTGTACATATATGTGCGTATGTGCGTGTATGTGTGTATATATATCTTCTACCTATTATTCTCCATCTTACTTGTGTGTGTGTGGGGGTGCGTGTACATATGTCTGAATGATTAAGCGCATATATACATGCGTGTTTTGGTGGAAAAAAAAAGTGTATATATATATATATATATAAAATAAAAAATAAAAAAATAAAAATAATTATTAGCGGTGGATGTATGCGAGTACGTGTGTGGGTGTGTAGGTGGTTATGTATATGTGTATATATGTATGCTCCTACATATATTTCTATGTATGTACGTGTGTGTATGTGTGTGTGCCTGTGTGCGTGTGCATGTGTACATGTACATGAATATATATGTATGCGTAT
>NC_136486.1:171935439-172120439 GCF_053919585.1 Euprymna scolopes | reverse complement strand
GAGATGTTCCAAGAAAAAGCAGACATCGGTTACGAGGATTTGAACACTTTTTGGAACCATGTCAGTGTAGATTAGACTTTTCCTAATGGCTCCTACCCAGATGTGGAAACAGCACTTTATTTTGAAACATACCTGGCAGTTATCCAGGTAGAAGATTGTCTCTAGAGTGAGATACATTTTGTGGCGGTAGAATGTGCAATATTTTTAAACAACAATGGACACAGATTTGACGTAGGTCTTCCGTTTCAGACCAGCAATAAGGTCAGCCGTAAACGCTTGCCGAAATGAGAGTAAGTCGTATTTAGGACGAATGGGGATCAATGCGCTCGTGGTGAAAAAGAGAAACTTGTCTTTGACTGCATTAAAATACACCAGCCCTTATTTCGATGCCTAACGTGATCACGGTCGGAGTACAAAAACTCTGAGTGATTATAGGGGCTAATAATCTTGCAGGCATAGATTGTAAGCTATGTGTTAATATTTTGGCAACTGATCTTAAAATACGATTTTGGAGGTCAATGATGAGGAAAATGAAGATAGTTGGGTCTCTCTCTCTCTCTCTCTATATATATATATATATATATATATATATATATATAAATCCAATTTTTGGTTCGTTTTTAAAAAACGCGAAAAGGTGATTACTATTATTGTTTTGTTTTTGCTTTTTTTGTCGTTAGTGTAAGACGCAATCTGCGAGACTAACCGGATTTTATTTCCGGTTTTACCGACTCTAACCCTGAAATCTTACTATGAGCTTTATTTATTAGTACTTTCAACTCAACATTTATTTTGACACAAAGATTACAACGCAACGATATCGTGAATTCACTTGCGTTACACTTACATTAAAATTAAAACAAATAATTTCATTTAGAATTCGAGAAAACAACACATTCATTTAGAATTCGAGTGTGATGTGACTACTTAAACTAAACTAAAACAAACCTCACTGCGGAATTGATATTTGACCTAATTCACTTTTTAGTTAATTCATCAATGATTCGAGTTAGACCCCCCCTCCAAACTGATTTTGGATTTTTCAAACACACGGGCACCGCCGAACCGTTTGTATTGCATCACGTTCAAAGTCTATTGAACCATATTTCTACTTTACCAATTTAATTGAAATTTTCAGAAAATCCATTTTTAAAGTCAAATAATATTTGCATGTTATTAAAATAATTTAACATTGCGAATTATAAAAATATTAAATTATAAATGAAAATATTTTTCGTAACTGCGAGATTGTCCCCATTTAATTTCCGGTAGAAATGAGCTTTTCACTTATTGAGATAAGTATTATTTGTATTAATTTTTATGATACTCATGCAGAGAGTAATCCGTGCTGAAATAATAACGTTATTATTTAAAAAGCCTTTCTTAACATGGAGAGGGGAGGGTGTTTTGTACATATTCTGTACTTTAACCTTACAAATGAATAAAAAAAAACATATAGTAAAACTTTAATTAACCGTGGGAATACGATTTCAAAAACTAGCGCGGATCACTCTCTGCATTTTTTATCTTTTATTATTCTGTAAGAGTAAAACTTTTCTTATCCATGAAAAGAGTTAAGCCTACGTAAATAAATAAATAAATGTTTGTACACGTTACATTTTTTTTTCACACTTTATTTTATTTTTATATTTTATTTTATTCTATTTTTACTTACTTATTTTATTTTATTATTTTTAAAACCAAACAAATCTAACCCTCACTTTTTTCGTTTGTGCTCATATCATTCTATGTAATTTTATCTTATTTCTCACACATCTTGACCATTCTTGATTCACTTATTTTAAAACAATTTCCTGACAAATTTTTCTTTTTTACCATGCCACATCGACGTAGTAATGGGGAGGGGGAATCCCTATTTAGCTTACTTAGATGACAGAAGAACTTTATTTAAGTACAATACTTAATATTAACAGCCATGGTAAGGTGCAAAAAAAAGTGCCGCCCAATTTAATTCTCACTATTCTTAACCTAAATAAGCAGTATCTTAGCTGTGATACTAGAGCTATTCTTCCTGAGTTGATGCTATGCTCTGTGCGTGACCTTAATGTCTGCCTATAAATACAAAATACGAATTTCCGATCCGCCATGAACTAGTTCTTGTAACTGGAACAAACACTAAACTGCTAGCTACGAAATCCCAATATACATTTTATTTCCAAGACGATTACCTCTGTCTAACCTGCATGCGCAAAAAAAAAAAAAAAAAAAAAAAACCTACCTGCCACTCTAAATCCTAATGGAGATCTGTTTCTTGTAAATTAATAACCCCTGTCCCTTGAAGGCTAACAATCTGCTCCTTCCCACAAAACCGCCACCTAACTCCTACATTTCACACCGTTTTGTACTGGAATCTTTAACTTCCAGCCCCCTAACCCTCACATGCTAACTGCTTAGTCATCACTACACAACTATACAATTCTACCCTTTAGACATGCATTGGAGTTCATTCCTATTCCAGTTGGTATTTAACAGCCAAAGTATGTACTCGGAAGCAATGCACACCGCACTGCATTACACAACTATGTCTACTCTTAGATAGCTTTGCAACACTAATACGAAACTGAACCAATGCTCCTTGCTATTCTAAATGTCCATAACTCTTACTTGAAAGCTTAAAACATATTCTCCCAATAATAGAAACTGACTTTGTACCTTCAACTTTATTCGCACCTACTAAAACCAGCCCATATAACTATTTACCAAATTACACATGACTCAAAACTTACTGTTTTATCCGTACTATAGTGCACTCGCATCTCATGCCCTGCTGTCATCTAAAATATAGTTTGGGCACAACTCGTAGTTAAATTCTTAACACCTACTCACACTTTAATGTTATACTAGACCCAAGCTCACATAAATAAAAAAAATAAAAATAATAAATGTATATATATAAGAAAGTCTCAAACCACATTATCTCCTCCTAACAAGCCTCCTTACAATCATAGTTGCTTACACTGCATGAGCTCTACTCAACCCCTTTATCCAGTAACAATGAAATAACAATGTCTCTAATTCACTTTGAGGAGTGTAACTATTTAGCAGATATATAACCTCTACAAAATAACCCAATAACTTTAACTAACAACGCGGGGTCGCAGAAATACCTGTATTAGAACCCAGGCGCGGAGCAAACCCTCTCAGTGGTGACGGACCCAGGAGATCTTTCCAGATAATCCGTCTAGGAGAAGGAAAACTCTGAAACTAAACCAAAGAGGAGGAAGGTCTCTTCAGTCTTGGATGACAATCTTCCTAGAGCTGGTGACTCAAACAAATTACCGGTTTGCAAACCTAAATTGCTAAAGGAGTAGATAGGTCCTGCCTATCGCCCGGCTTCCATACTCCTTCTTTGCCTATTAGTCAGGCGCAGAGATACTATCACAGGGATCCGACAGAAACACCCATTGGTAGATCTTGTTTCTTGTCTAGGGCAATGAACGCCGTTCCCCCCACTCCCGACACACCCCACCCCTAAAGCTGGTCACTTGAGAATGCTTGAGTACCATATATGCCTGAACAATTAGATTGGGTTGACCTTCCTCTGATGGATTGAGGGTACCGGATTGACAGTTCCTGGCTGCTGTTCCCGACTGGTAGTACAGGGGCCCGAACTCTTTGGTAGCGCTTAGAGCGGCTGCTCCATCAACAGTTGAATAATATCGGGTTGTTTGTAGTGCCATGACGCGCATGGAAAGGGACCCTGCACTCATCCCCGGTGGGCTTTCCTGAGGCAACAATCCTAATTGGAGAAAGGTCAGCTGATGGTCTACTTGTGATGCATGTGTGATATTCTGCATAATCTCCTGTTCGGCTTCCCCTAAAATAACTGAAACTCGTTAAAAAATGATGACAATACAATCTTAAAATAAGCTTAAACCAGGCTTAGGGTCAAACAAATCCAACTTGCCTCCTCCCTTGAGGCTTGCATTCACAAATATCCGTGGGCTTAGAACAAATTTAGCTGATGTTGAAGCATTTCTCCTAACAAATACCCCGGATATCTTAGCACTAAGTGAGACTAACCTACACTCCTCCATCCCCTCTAACTACTTTAACATGGCTGGATATCTCCCACTCTGCCGTAAGGATTCTGAGAGACATATGCACGGACTTGGAGTTTACATTCGTAATACCCTTCCCTTGACTAGAGAAACAAACCTAGAAACGGATGATCAAGCCTTTATGTGCTTTAGACTAATCATGCAACACGACATTAGCTACTTTTCTCTACCGCTCTTCCTCGACCTAAGACTGCACCATAATAAACAAAGTATCTGGCAGCATAGACACAGCACTCTCCTTCGACACTAGCGCCCAAGTACATGTATTTGGTGACTTTAATGTTCATCACAAAAACTGGCTTGGATTCTCTACTTACACAGATGCAGCAGGCAGCGCAACTCATAGCTTCTCTGTATGTCACTCCCTATCGCAAATTGTTACTTTTCCAACCCGCTTCCAGGAAGAACAATGCGCATCACTATTAGATCTGTTTTGACCACAGTGCCTGATGACTGCATAACGAAAGCCGACAGCCCACTTGGGAACGCTGATCATGCGGTGATAATGGTTGAAATCGCCCTAAACTCTAGATCCAAAACTGAAGAGCCAGTGCTCAAAACAACGAGATATTATAAAAAGGCTGACTGGGAAGCCATCAGAGATCTTATCAGAGACCCCCATGGGGAAATATTCTTTCTCTTCCTGCTGAACAGTGTGCAACCGAGACCACTGAATGGTTTAAAACTGCAATCGAAGCGCATGTTCCCATGCGGAAATTCTATAACAAGCCCCACTCTCCCCAATGGTTTACTTCGACTTGCGCAACTGCCATTGCCCAAAGGCAGCATGCATTCCGCAGGTTTAACCGACATAAGTCCAGTTCAAACAGACAGAAGTACATAGAAGATAGAAGTAACGTTAAGAAAGAAATAGCGACAGCTAAGAGGGAATTTACGGAAACCACTAAAAAACGCATCGAAGCACAAAAACTAGGAACTCGTGACTTCTGGAAAATCTACAACAGTGTAGTAAATAATGGGCAATCAACAATTCCCCCACTAACCAATAATCAAGAGGTTCTTTGCTCAGCAACCGAGTAGGCTAACATGCTTGCCAGTCGGTTTGCCTCGAACTCCACACTGGGCCCTCTAAACCACCCCCTACCTCAATTTCCTATGCGGACAGACGCCACGCTTGACGATCTAATAATCACCCCTGCTCAGGTGCATGCTATCATAAAAAACCTTGACACTTGAAAACATGTGGACCCGACCTAATCCCAGCTGTGCTATTAAAAAAGTGCTCAGCCGAAGTAGCTCCAGTTCTCTCTAAACTCTACAACAAATGCCTTAATGAATCTTGCTTTCCGGGCTGTTTGAAAACTGCTTCTGTGGTACCAGTATTCAAGAATTATGGCGAAAGAACTGACCCATTTAATTATCGCCCAATTAGCCTCCTCCCACTTTTTGCCAAAATATTTGAGACCTTAATTAACCTTGCTCTAGTCCAGCACCGTATAGATGCTAAACTTCTGACCGCCCAACAATATGGATTTAGACAAGCCCGTTCCACGGCAGACATCCTCACTGTAATCTCTGAACGCATATACCATTCACTGGACAAAGCGGGAGAGGGCAGAGCGGTAGCTCTAGATATATCCAAGGCTTTTGACAGGGTGTGGTATGAGGGCCTACTCAGGAAGATTAGATTATACGGTATCACTGGGAGAATACTTAACATAAATAAATCCTTCTTAGATAAGAGAAAAATCCAGGTTGCCCTCGACGGTCGTACATCTAAACAATATGATATAAATGCGGGAGTGCCCCAGGGGTCTATCCTTGGACCTCTGCTGTTCCTGATCTTCATAAATGACCTCCCCGACGAAATTGCCTCTGAAATGGGTATATGTGCTGAGGACACCACACTCTATAGCAGGCACGACAGGAAAACAAATGAACATATATCTAAAGTAATGGCAGACACACTAGAGGATGACCTCCAATCAGTAGTGGAATGGGGACAAAAATGGATGGTAACGTTCAATGCCGCCAAGACAAAACTGGTTTCATTCAATAATTACAAGAAACCATCTCTACCACCTATAGCAATGGCCAACGACTCTTTATCTGAGAGTACGTCTCTCAAGCTCCTTGGCCTAACGTTCACAGGAAACATGAGCTGGAACAATTACATCGAGAGCATTGCCAGGGCCGCTGCGAGGAAGGGGGGGTCTCTCTACCGTGCTAGAAAACTTCTAACACCCGAAAGTATCCTGCATCTCTACAAGGCCTCTATCCGCCCATGTATGGAGTATTGCTGTCATATTTGGGCTGGTGCATCGGCTACTAGTCTCTCGCTCCTTCAAAAGAGAGTCGCAAATCTTATAGGCCCTATACTGGCATCTAAGCTTCAGCCTCTGTCCCATCGTCGAAACGTTTCATCCCTCTGCCTGTTCTACAATTATTATAATGGTGAATGCGCTGATGAACTGCAAGCACTTGTGCCCCCACGACGTAAACACCCTCGACAGACCCGACAAGCTGCAAAATCCCACCACCACACTGTAGAAATCCCTAGATGTAAAAGATCTTTCTACTTCAGTAGTTTCTTCCCCAGAACTGCTAGACTTTGGAATTCCATTCCAGGTCACTGCTTCCCCAACTGTACTGACATGCATAAGTTCAAGTGCAACGTGAACCAACATCTCGCTGCTCAAATCCCTATATAGTACCCAAGTAGATTTTTCCCCTGATAGTAGCCCCCTACACTAAAATGGCAATGTGCCTTGTTTGGGGTGAAAATGTAATAAAAAAAAATTATCAATAAATGGTTTAGTTACTTTTTTAAAAAAATTATTTGTGAAAAGAGTTAACGTAAATAATCTTTGTAAAAGTAAGAGCAAAAGTGCCGTAGTTGTACTCCCATGCGTAATTTCTATACTTATAGGTTTTTGGAATTATTTTTCGCTAGATTATTATTGATAGGACACTAATTAAACAGATTATTAAAAAAATTAAAAAAAAAAAAATTATTTCGACATTTGAAAGTGGTGCTCACTTTTTAGTTACAATGTTCTGATAAATCAGTCACTCATTTTGTAACCAATAAAACGCGGTATATCAAAACATAAAAAAAGTAAATGTAATATGAGTCTCTACCGCATTTGTAAGTCAGAAATATATTTGTTTCTCAAAGAAAAAAATAGATTGAACATGACTTTTTTATTGTTTTTATGAAAATGAAGTTTCGAGTTTTTTTTTAATTTCTTTTATACTTATTTAGTTAAAATTCAGTTTGTGGGTCTTTTTTTTGTGTTTTTTTTTAAATAATTTGTTTTTATGAAAGGTGAGGGTTTTTAGTGTTTTTTCAAAACTTTTATTTTATTTTTTTTTTAAGTATTATAAATTTCACTAACATGCTGGAGAAATGTTGGTGTTAAGGCAGAGAGTGATCTGCGCTATTTTTAAATCGTATTTCCACGTTGAATTAAAGTTTTATGACATGTTTTTTATTCAATAGTAAGGTTAAAGTACAGAATAGGTACAAAACACCCTTCCTCTCTCCATATTAAGAACGGCTTTTAAAATAATAACATTATTATTTCAGCATGGATCACTCTCTGCATGAGTACCGAAAGTTTAATAATTTGGTATTTTTTTAGATTCGGTCCACCTCCACAATTTTCCTTTAAATGACGACATTTATAATTTTTCGAGTATGCTGAATACGGAAATCGCATTGAAATTTTGCGGAAATCAGAATACAATGCATAATATAACTTTTTATATCTTGATAACCACTTATTTCTGCAAAATTTCAATGCGACTTTCGTATTCAGCATAGCCGAAAACCATAATAAGTCGTAATTTCAAAGAAAATTGAGGAGGTGGACCTAATCTAAAAATTTACCAATAATTTTCCATCCCGTACGCCTCCCGATACATTGCGTCGCCAACATTTTATATGTCCCGAAGACACTTCCGTATTTAGCAAAAAAAAAAAAAGGAAAAAAAAAAGGGTGACCGATTTACCAGAACGTGGTAACTAAAAGGTGAATACCCCTTTCAAATGTTGAAATTTTTTTCTTCAATTTGTTTTGATAATCTGGTTAGTGTTCAATAAATAATAAGCCAGTAAAAACAATCAAAAAAACCTATCAGTATAGAAATTCGCATGGGGGTGATGATTGTATAACTCCGCCACGTAAGTAAATACATAAAGAATGTTACGTGCACATGCGTTAGCCTTGACTAGAGGGGGACTAAGGGAACGGCCATCAAATAATTCTGCGGATCGCCATGAAAATAAACGCCAAATGAGTACCAAAATAGTTTTCATAATATGAAGAATTTTTTTTCGAAAAGTGCGTGATCACTTTTCCATGTAAATTTAACTTAAAATGAGCACCCACTTTCTGGCCACCCCGGGAAGGGGCATTTATTTTCGTGTTTATTGGCTTAAAGGTTTTTTGACAAGGCAGTTTGGTACGCGAGTGCATATTTAACAGTTTTCGTTTATGCTCACGCGTAGCATAAACAAAGGCTACGTCTGTGAAATGGAAAATCGTCCCAGAGTTCAGGGGTTATTACCATGTAAAAGAAATCAAACAAAAAACTTTTTAGCCAGGAGACACACAGAAAAATATAAAAAAACATAGCATCCATTTTTTTATCGAATTCATTTGCTGTTTTTATTGAAAACTATTTTCCCCCGGATTTTTGATATAATTTTCCATTAAGGGGCGTGCGTCTCACTTTCGTATATAACAACATTTTTTGTAGAGTTCGGTATGCTAAAAACGAATCTGCAAACCGTTTCCGTTGCAAAAAAATAAGTTTTATGATATGAAGAAATTACTTTTTCGAAAGGGGCGATCACTTTTCCATGTAATTTAACTTAGAATGAGTACCCACTTTCTAGCCACCTGAGAGAGGGGGGATTTTTTCCCATGATTATTGGCTAAACAGCTTTCGTTAATGCTCACGCATAGCGTACAAAAAGGCTACGACTGTGAAATGGAAAATAGTCCCAGAGTTCAGGGGTTATTACCAAGCAAAAGAAATCAAACAAAAAACTTTTTAGTCAAGAAACACACAGAAAAATGCCCCTCTCGCAGGTGGCCAGAAAGTGGGTGCTCATTCTAAGTTAAATTTACATTGAAAAGTGATCACGCACTTTTCGAAAAAGTAATTTCATGAATATCATGAAAACTTTCTTTTTGCTACAGAAACGGTTTGCAGATTCGTTTTTAGCACACCAAAATCTACAATAAAATATTTCGTTATATACGAACGTGAAACGGGCCTTAAAGTTAAATAATACCGGATTTTTTGGAGCAGATTTGCCGTTTAGTTGTACAAATATCCTCAAACCAGGTAATCACTAAAACGGACTCTTAAAAGTCGTCACCTGTATCGAGCAAAAGTTTAAAACCACCGATTATATGCCAGCCTACGTCATGATAACATATATTGAGTGAGTTCTAACAGTATTTTGTATAGTTTTTTAGTTTAAACTCATTTTCCCAAAATTTCCCCAAACTTAACATGTTCGATACAGTCTGCCGCCATTTGTATTTTTCAGATATACCGATAAACATTGAATGTTTTTAACCGATTATACATTACATAAAAACACTAAAATTTATCCAGTTAGGTAGAACATTTACTTTTCTCGCCTTTGATATCATTTATTTGTTATATATTTATTTTTTGACAACTTTTTTGTATCTGTGTTTAGTAATATGAACCCTTTTCATTCAATGTAACGTTTAGTCGGCTTGAAAGCAGTGTTTATCGGCTACAAATGGTGGCTGACACTGTTGATTACTGTAAGTTAGAGAAAGTGAGTTAAAACTAAAACAAAACTATACAAAATACTGTCAGAAACCCACCGATTATGCCAGCCTATGTCATGGTAACATATATTTATGGGGTTTCAGACACTATTTTGTATAGTTTTTAGTTTTCAACTTATTTTCCCAAACTTAACGTATTCAACAGCGTCTGCGACCATTTCTGTTTTTCGAGCCGATTAAACATTTTACATTACATAAAAACACTAAACAATTATCCAGTTAGGTAGAAACGTAACTTACCTTACCTTTGCTTTCATTTATATGTTTTTGGACAACTTTTTCGAATCTGTGTATAGTAACCCCCCATCAACCAAATATTAATTACTAACTCACATTTTTGTATACAGAAAACAAAAAAAAAAACAAAACAAAAACATTTAGCGTATCAACATTTTTGCTGCGTTCAGCTTCATCCACTGATTATTGGTCGAGTCCAAACCATGAATGATTGACAGAAACTCCCGAGGATCCAGATCAAAGTTTGCGAGAGTACCATTTTTTTTTTTTCGCCTTGTTTTTCACTTTTTGGAGTGGATTACTGTACTAAGAATATAAGAAACATGCATTTTTCTCTTTTTATTAAATTTTTAAATTACACAGAATTGAGCCACTGCAACGCGTGGCAGGGTACAGTTATTATATATATATATATATATATATATATATATATATATAAATATATATATATATAAATATATATATAAATATATATATATAAATATATATATATATATAAATATATATATATATAAATATATATATATAAATATATATATATAAATATATATATATATATATAAATATATATATAAATATATATATATAAATATATATATATATATAAATATATATATATATAAATATATATATATATATATATATATATATATATAAATATATATATATAAATATATATATAAATATATATATATAAATATATATATATATATATATATATATATATATATATATATATATATATATATATAAGCGAGATAAGACACAGATTAAAATCCGATGAAAAATCCTGATAGATATTACTAGAGGTAATACTTTCAGGGTGATCCTAGCCAAAAAGGAAAAGCCCAATAATTAAGAATAGAACAATATATAAATTTAGTTGTTAAATTTACATTCTGAAAATCAAAATATAGACATATATTCGAGTTAAGAATTTATTGTTTGACAATATCTATGCATGCATGGGTGGGTGGATGATGTATGTGTGTATATACATATGAGTATATACTGGAGTATGTATGCATGTGTATGTGCATGTATGTATATGTATATATATATATATATATGTATGTATGTGTATGTATGTATATGCACATGGACAATTTACGGTTTTATACACATTTGCCGTAATTTACTGCGCTTCACCTGTCTGCATCTCCCCGGACCATCTGTATACGTAGACAAATGAAGTATTACTCTCCCACTCTAGAAGAGAATTATTAAACTCGATCAATTGTTGATTCGTGTATATGTTTAATTGAGGTGCATACTCGTTGTAATTGTATATGTATGTACATCGATATGCACGCCTTTATCTCCGTATGGACATATCACTTATGGAGACATGCTGATTTATTGTATGTATACGCTGGTATGCATGTGCGAGTGTGATGTGCATGTATACACATGTTTACGAGAATGTTCGGTCGTATACATGGACTGCTGTACACTTGGGAACGCGCGCACGTTTGCGCGTTCGAATGCATTTGTAGTTTCCAATGTATGTGCATTTATTCACATGTGTGCAGGCGTGTGTGTTTTGTGATATGGATATATGTAATTGTGTATACATTTGGAAGAGTATATGGATACGTGTGTATATAAGTGTATATGTGTGTGTGCATGGTATAGATGGATATCTATGTGTATGTGAACGCTATATATATGTATATATGCATATATATATATATATACGTATAAATGTGTACGTGTGAGTGTCTATCTGCTTGTATCTGCGCTTATGTGTATGTTTGGCAGATATATATACAATTTGTTATGTAAATAGTTTAATTCAACCACGTTTGGACAACTTCACACTCAGTCTAGCATATGCATCAAGTCCCTCCAATGTAAGAATAGCTAATAAACCACAGTATTTAAAGCATCTACTCAAAATTCGATTCCAACCCAACGTACAGCAAAGCATATTTATCCATAGATCGCCCCCAAACAGAAACATATACGTTTTAAATAAATTTAATTACAGCAGATCACACTACGATTACAAACGTAATGAACAAACCGTATCTCAGTAAAGCAAGTTACTTTTAAATATACCCTCATAATTAAAAATACCCAATTTCCAACTCACTTAAATAAGTAATCCCCCAAGCATTTACAAACTTCAGACCATGACTCTTCTCCATTTCCACTTCAACTACTCACCCACGTACACAGCAAAAACATCACATCCAACCCATATCATACCCACTCCCATAAAAAAATCACAAGCATGTACATTTGAACCTAAAATTAAGATATCAACACATTTTACCGAAAACTAGCATACAACCCCGCGAAGAAATTCCTTTAAGCACATACCTCCTCGCCCAAATCAACCGTTCCCCTTCTCTCCTTACCCTCTCTATCTCACCTCATCCTCCTCATTCCTTCATCTAAAAAGCGTCCCTCACCCCTTCTCAACAAGAAAGCTGACCGGCAGTTTCACCAAGTATCAATCTCATATTAGAAGCTATTCGTCAAATACATCGCTTCTAGAAATCATCTCTCGGAATGTACTGCTTCCCAGACCATTGATTGTCGAGGTCCATTGGACCATAGATATGCATATATAATTCCATCACCCATGGGAATATATGCACTGGAGTGGTATATCCATCCAATAGCTGATAAACTGTGCCAACACCAAAAAAATCTGGATTACATATACAAAAACGCATTCAACATACCAACGAATAGGGCCGCCCCGTATACCTTTCGGAATATCAATAAGAAGCAACCACGCAATTTTGTTATATGGGATTAGTGCTTTCTCCCCTGGATCAATATTCTACCTACTTGGAAATAAAACACCGGAGGACATTATACTCCTTCCGATAATGGACTGCCCAGGTTGCATGAAATTCCCTCTTCCAATAGTTATTTTCATATAAATATGATTCACCATCAAAAAAACTATTTTCAATATTTGTGCTGAAAAGCAAAATACGTACCTTTTCACAGCTGAACAGTTTCATAACCGCATTTCATTTCCCCTGATAATGTGAGCCATTATCGAAAATCCATGGATTAAGGAAATTAATTAACTTCTATATATTGCTTATATCAAACAATAAATTCTTACTCGAATATACGTGTCTATATTCTGATTTTCAGAATGTAAATTTAACAACTAAATTTATATATATATATATATATATATATATATATATATATATATATATATATATATATATATGTTCAGTTGTATTAGATACAAATATATTACTTGTTATGTCTGCGACAATATCCATTATTAATTTCGGAAAAGGGAGTTTTTAAGAAATTTATAATGGGTATTGTCGCAGACATAACAAGTAAGATATTTGTATCTAATACAACTGAATAAATATATGTATATATAGACATATATGTATTTATTGTAAATCGCGACTGGTTCTCATCTCCTTTCACCAACAACGACTATATTTCGTTCCTCGCATTGTGATAGCCTTCTAAATCTCTACTATATACATATATATATATATATATATACATATATATATATATATATAAGCGAGATAAGACACTGATAGAATTCAAATTAAAAATCCTGATAGATATTACTTGAATTAATACTTTCAAGGTGATCCTAGAAAAATGGGAAAAGCTCAATATTTAAGAATAGAGCAATATATAAGTTTCGTGGTTAAATTTTTACTTCTGAAAAAAAAAACACATAGAGACATATCTTTGATTTAAGAATTTATTGTCTGACAAAAGGAATATATAGAAGGTATTTTCTCCATATAATTATCCACAACCACTCAAAAAATTATTTTCAATAATTGTGTTCTGAAAAGTAAAATAGCGTTCATTCGCAGCTGAACATTTTGCTAACTGCCTTCCATTACCTCTGATGACATGGGCCATTGTTGAAAATCCATGGATTAAGGAAATTAAAATAACCCCTTCTATATATTCCTTTTGTCAAACAATAAATTCTTAAATCGAATAATATGTCTCTATACGTGGTTTATTGAGAATTAAACATTTAACCACGAAACACACACACACACACACACACACACACACATATATATATATATATATATATATATATACTGTAAGAAATTTCTTTCCTACACACTTAATTTCTTCCCTGCAGAAGCAAATGAATTTCACAAACAAAAGCCATACCTTTAAACTCAAACTTTATTTATAATGAAACGCTAATTCAAGTTGGTTCTGGTAAATCCTTTTGCAAAACGGTGGCCCGTTTTGCTTCCATACGTATGCAACCTTTAATTCAAATTCCTATTGTTGGAATGTTAGTTCATTGATCATTTGGAAGGATCAGTGATGTTCATGGAGAAAACGGCAGAAATGATGGCGCCTATAATCAGGCATAATGTAAGCCCCTTCAGACTCAAGAAGAAATGAGCTAAGATCCAATATTTCGACAATAAACATGACGAATAGTATCTTGAATGTCATCCTTAATCTGAATAGATTCAGCAATATAAGGTGTCTCTGTCTGTAGAGATGTGTCCTCCGTTCACCGACTGTTTGGTGTCCATGAATGGAATTGCCTTGGTTCCCTAGAGAGAGAACCGCTGGTCGAGTTTATCTCGCTCCGTCTTTTTTCAAATGTTAACCAATCACAGACCGGCTACTAGAGCTATATGGCCGGCCTAAAAGAAAGATGGCGGTTGTATGTGGACATTTTTATACACTGCCAAGGAGGAGAGAAAAAAGTAATGGATTATCATTACTTTTTTCCCAATACAAGTTAATTCATAAAACGGTCGGTTAAACGACAAATAGCAAGTTAATTCAATAAACAGAAGTCTTAACTTCGACAATTTTTTATTTCAATATATTTTGATTCAGTTAAATGTCTTATCCTTACTATGTTTGTTGACAATTTAAACTGCGATTAAAAAATTATAACTTTAATTCATTTTTTATATTACACTGCCAAGGAGGAGAGGAAAAAGTAATGGATAATCATTACTTTTCCAAATACAATTCAATTAAACTTTTTTAATATTAGTATATGTGTGCCACTGTCTGTTGTCAATTTTCAGTTTAAACTTCAAAATTCTCATGCATCCAGACATTAGCTAATTGCCACTATATGGACTAACCTCAGGAGCTTCATCCTTACAACTAGAACAAAATCACTCCTCTAAGGTATCTTGCCGATTAACTCCTACGCAGCTGTAATTGTAACCGGCTGTCACATGATTCGCAGCACAACATTGGCGATGTTCCATCATTAGGAACAGAATAGGTTCGACAGAAAAAGGGGTCTGCTTCTCCTATAAACTTAGTTGATGCAATATCATCATTACCCTTAATTTCCAAGAGCACAAGATTTTTAAAGGAATGGACCTATTCGCACCCACCCTTAAGAACAACTGCGGAACAAACAGTATCGTCACTTCCAGTAATTAATTTGATTGCCTGGTTTTATTGGGAGTCTTAATAAGTACTATCTCTCAAAAATATAATTTGGGGGCACAATTGCTCCTTGTTTTGCCATCGATTTCTCTTAATGACAAAAGGTAAACATTATGCCAGATACGATTGAATTGTTCAAGACATTAATTTTGTATTTCGAGGGAACGTAATAAGGCAGTTCTATTTTGAGGATCAGGATATAATTCAGCATTATTATTATTAATAAGCAAACGAGGTTGATATCTTGTTTGAAGAAAAATATTCGGTGTTAAAATACTAAAGTCTTTGTAGGCAGAAACAATGTAAGTGAGCGGTCTGTTATTTATTGGCTTTTTGCACATCAGAAAGTGCAGTCAAAAATTCAAAATAATCCAACTTTCTTCTGCCCAACAGTTTCCTCAAACATTGTTTGATCGTTTTAATTAGTCTCTCACAGGCCCCCTCTTCCAGGCAGAGTAAAGGCTAATTGTTCGATGGACGATGTGTATGGATTTAAATTGTTTCTTCAACTCTTCTGATTCGAACACGTTCGATAACAATATTCAAATAACAAAAGATTTCACGTTATCGGAATATACATGCGTATGGATACCAAATAAATTGGTCAACCTAACGACGGCCAGCATAAAAGAGCGGATGCTCATATCTAGCAATAATTCCAAGTGAATTGCACGCAAACTCATGCATGTAAAGAGTAATATATACATTTTAACTTCTACCCCTCCAACTTATATAGAAAATTGACCAGTGAAATCCACACCGATTTGTTTGAATGGGGAAACAAAGTTCACCCTATGAGCCGGCAAAAATTACCCTGCAGGTGCCTTGCAAGGCAGAACAGTTATTTTTACATATGGTGCAAGTACGTACGAAGGCTTTTACGGCTCGTCTCCCCTGTGGGATTCAAACCTCAGACAGCCTTAACTTACTGAGGTTGAATTAATCCAAATGTGTCAACAGTTAAGATGAGCTTCCTTAATCGCCAGATTTGTTAAATTATGATTTTTCCCAACAAAAGAGGAAACTTGACCTCGAAGAGCAGAATATCAGAATGCTGTATCATACCTCAGGTTCTAACAGACCCATCTTTAACAAGGAATAACCCTAAGGCAGTTACACTAGGGGGGCGCACTTTACCAGAAGGTTGTTTCAAGTAACCTAGTTCATGAGAGAAGGCCTCCATGTGCATATTAGAAAATAGCAACTATTTGGCCCTATAAAAATTGTCAGCACTACGGTGACATAACAACTCATAAAATTCCAACACTTTTTCTAAGACGCTGAATACCTTAGATAAGCTGAAATACCTTGCAATATCCAACGGGAAAGTATTTTCAGAAGAACATGCCTCCTGAGAATAGAAACATGATGCAATTTTTTTATTAGTTTCGTTTAGAAAAGTTAAGGGTGTGATTTGCCAATCAATGCCATCTCTATTGAGCCATTTCGGGCCATACATCCAGAAATTGAATAACTGGGAAAATTTAGAGGTATTGATTCTTCTAGTTAGAGGATCTGCAGGATTTTCCGAGGATGAGACATATTTTAATTTCGGTAGAACATTAAATTTAATATTAATATCTTCTGAAACTTTTTTGAATTCTGCGATCCTTTTTCCAATAAATATATTTTTCTTGGATCCTTTACCGTTAAGGACCCAAGAGAGGGCAACTTGGGAATCAGATATCAGCAAAAATATCAATGTTAAGGGCCCCAGAGCACCAAAAACCTGAGGGGCCACCTTAAGGTCTAAAAATACAGCCAATAGTTCCAAAGTGGGAAGTGACTTCCCTTTAATTGGGGTCACTCTGGCCTTTGCCAACACCAGAGAACAGTTCTCTCCCTGTTTCGCATACAGGGTGAACCCGTACGCGTTTTTCGACGAGTCACAGAAACAAATAAATTCGACAGACTGATTTACTGACAATACACGCCTGAGAAATTCAAACTTCCCCAAGTCATTTACATCCTTGGCATGGGTTTACCACAGCGTATTTAGCTCTTCGGGTATCTGCTCATCCCACGACAACTTGCTTTTGCAGGTCGAGATGACAATGAACTTCCCCTGTATCGTGACAGGGAGAGGGGTATATAAAGGGTCATATACTTCTGATATTTGCGAAAGAATCCCCCGTTTGGTACTGACCTCAGGGCCCACTAAAGTGGGAGAAAGTTTTAACATATCCCGAATAGGATCATATAAGAATCTCAATAGCTTCTCAAAGGCTGGGAATGGAGAAATAGTTTCATCCTTCAACATTTTATCTTGTATCTTAGAACAGTTCGAATTGCAGGATAGTAAATCGAAGACTGCGCCTAACAATCTGCTACGAATATTGTTATATAAATAGCAAGTAGGGACTCTCCGTCACAACTTCTGGTGACAAGATAATCCACATAAAAATTGGTGGAAATAGCATGCGATGCTGCATCTTTTACATATTTTTCCGCATGGAATTACAAAATGAAGTTCGGAATGAAGGGGCTAGCTTCGAACCAAACTATAATTGTTTTGTACCAGTAATTACACAATTTGTCACGTTTTATAAGGAACAAACAAAATCTGTTTTTATCCTCTTTCGATTTAAGGTGACTTTGTAAGAAAGCCTTCCTTATATCACCTAGATGGACATATTCGTTTTTCCTGAATCCCAGCAATAAGTCCAATAAGTTACTAGATAAGTGCACGTCCATATAAGCAGCGTCATTAATTGATGTTCTCTCTCGACCTTTAAGAGAATAGTTAAATACTGGACGAATTTTTTTCGTCACTCCAATTCCCTCCTTAATAACGGGTCTACGAGAAACACAAATATAGGCTGGTAAATTCTTTTGCAAAACGGTTGCCCGATTTGCTCCCATACGCATGGAGCCTTTAGTTCGAATTCCTATTGTTGGAATGTAAGGTCATTGTTCCTTTGGAAGGATCCATGATGAGCATGTAGAAAACGGCGGAAATGATGGCGCCTATAATCAGGCATAATGTAAGCCCCTTCAAACTCAAGAAGAAATGAGCTAAGATCCAATATTTGAACAATAAACATGACAAACAGTATCTTGAATGTCATCCTTATCTGAATAGATTCAGCAATATAAGTTGTCTCTGCTTGTAGAGATGTGTCTTCCGTTCACCGACTGTTTGGTATCCATAGAGGAATTGTATAGGCTCCCTAGAGAGAGAAGCGCTGGTTGAGTCTATCCCGTTCCGTATTTTTTCTTAGACTGAAAAATAAACGCATAAATACAAAAAAGGCGCCAATTCACATAAACTGATACATCACAGATCGGCTACGAGAGCTGTATGACTGGTCTGAAAGAAAGATGGCGGTTGTATGTGGAATTTCTCACAATATATATATATATATATATATATATATATATATATATATATATATACGAGAGGTGTTCAATAAGTAATGCCTCTGACCAACTTCCTATAGGAGTAGAGCAACTAAACTTTGCACAGTTATTAGTCATCGTCTGCATATGACGCACCCAGAGTTATGCATTTCTCCTATCGTTTGATTCAGCTCTGGAGAACGTTTTTGTAGAACACCCCAGGTGTGACTTCAGAAATCAAGGCTGCATCATCTGGGACACGCTTTCCTTTGAAAAACAGCTTCGTGGCTGGGAAAAGACGGAATTCAAAGGGTGCAAGGTCAGGAGAGTAGGGAGCGTGGGTGATAATTTTATAACCACACGCCCCTGCTTCTGATCTGGCGACATGCGAGTTGTGGACGGGAACGTTGTCTTGCAGGAGGAGGGTAACTTTTGCTGATCTTGCTCTGCCTCTTGATTTTGATAGCTTTCCTTAAGTTCCTCAAAAATGAAGCATAATAAGCTCCTGTAATTGTGGTACCCTTTGCCAGGAAACCTGTAATCACTACTCCATCCTTGTCCCAGAAGAATGTGAGCATGACCTCTCCAGTAGAGGGCTGCACCCTTGCCTTTTTTGGAGGTGGTGAGTCCAAGTGCTTCTACTGCATTGGCTGTGCTTTGGTCTATGGATCATAGTGATGGACCCATGTTTCATCCTGTGTAATCAGTCTTCTTGGCACATATGCAAATTCATCCTCGAGCACTCGCCGCATTCTTGCTTCTGGAATGGTGTGAGCAATCAATCTGGCAGACAGCTTATGCATATGCAAATGGTCATGAATGATTGTTTCCATAGCCCCTATTCTAATCTTGACATCTTGGCGAATAGTAATGTGCCGATCTTCCAAAATGGCAGCCTAAACTTGACAGACAGATGCCTCACCAATGGCAGCAGGGGAGGCAGATCTGGGAGCTGTTTCCACAGACTTCCGGCCATGTTTAAATTCACGATACAAGCGTTTTACTAGGTCATATGATGGGGCATAAATTTCTTTCGGTGCATCAAAAGTCTCATGTGGTGTGCTTCCTTTCAAATACAAAAACCGAATCACTGTCGACATTCAACAGACTCCATTTCACGCCAAACTGAATTCAAACACCGGTAAAACAGAAATCACAATGAGTTCATAGTTGTAATTTTCCACATAACCCGTAGAGATATAATTCATTGCACATGCAAAATTTCAGTAATATCGGACAACGGAATTTATTGTATTTGTTGTAGTTTTTTGTAATGTTTTCTGTGGTTAGTTTGTTATATTCTTGTTTATTTTTTAATAAAAATGTCTAAATTTATCTGCTATTACAAATATTTTATTAGAGTTGTTTATGTATCTAACGATTGTGTGTAGTTTCAGTTTGAAATTGTTATGTTGATTGTGGAATTCTAAATTTGTAATTGCGTTTAAAATGTCATTTTCCAATTTTGTCAAAAGGTCTACTCCTTTCGCAGTTTTTAGCGTTTTAAAACCATAGGGTTCTTTTTTGTTAATGTGTTTATTTTAAAGAAGAAATTTGCTCGCAATCACATTCAGCGTATTAGTTCACCTGTTTTTTTTTTTAAATTAATTTAATAATATTGTTATGCTAACTACGTGTACGGATGTTTTTAGCGATGTTTTCAAATTAACCCTTTCCATATTTATCTTTTTGCTCTAGTGAAATAAATTCTTATCATCCTAAGGCCCGATTGATGTATGTTAGATGTATGAAATATATCCAAAGAATAATTTCCCGACTTATAAACACAGGGACCCCCACATATATATATATATATATATATATATATATATATAATATGTATGTATATATATATATATACATACACAATTATATATAATTAATAATGGCATCCACGCATTAGCTGATTTATTTTTAAATATTTATGTATGTAAATCAAAGTATCTAATTATAATTGCTATCGTCACCATCGGAGATAAGTAAACACAGAATTATTATATCATACTATGCATTCCGTTTTAATAAAATGTCATTTAATTCTTATTTACGCTTCTAATCACTATGTGTGTAAATCTTTAAAACACATGGTAAGATCTACTCATTAGCTTGGTATGAAACAGTAGTTATTATACAATGGACGGTACTAGTATATACTTAGAGAAACCTAATATGCATCATTATATGCATGAGCTGTATTGAAGGAACTAATAATGAGCTAATGTGTTATATTTTCCAGAGTATATATATATATATATATATATATATATATATATATATATATATATATATATATATAATTATATATATATATATTGTTAGAAATATATATGAATTCGTTTTGGATAACATTGTGGAAATCGAGTATAATCTTTTGTGTGTCATGTGGACTCAAGAATAGAGATGGTTGCGCCCAAAACATTTATATTAATGCAGTCTCGCAAAGCGACGCAAAATCTCGCGACTCGACCGCATAAAAGATGGTCACGCGGTGAGAGTCGCTTACAGACAGTTATGAGAATCCTTAGAGACAGATGCAAGTATCCTTTTACGGGTTTATACGATAATCCTTTCACAGGTGTATACGATAATCCTTTGAGATTATTGTTGCGTGTGACTGTGTCACTTCGCTCTCTTTCCCTTTCTAGCTTTTCTTGTTTTCTGTTTTATATTATTCTATAGTGCGGTGCTATTGTTTGGATGTGTAAATAAGAAGGAGAATTCCCGCTATACATTAACCCATAATGATAAAGAGATCAAAATAGCAATGCGTACCAGCGCGAGCTGAACATAAGTTTTTTACATTAACTTTTTATTTGAATACAGATTAATGTTTGAAAATATATCATTTTAATTTAAACAGTGACAGGAAATTTAAGTGAAAGGAATGGATAGTGTGAGCGACTGTTAACGAGGAAAATTACCCTGCATACCCACAATAATAAAAGTGATATATATTTTTTATGGTTACTGTGTACTAGTATATACTTAATTAAATTATACTTAATTAAAAAGGTGTCCTGTAATAAGGATGAAATTTACCGTAGCGAACTGACAAAAACAAAATTTAAAAAATAAACTGAAGAAATAACGGAGAGACCGAAGATTCGCGTCGATTGAAGTTAATTCGCATATACAGGTATTTTTATAGAAATGCATCCTACTCGATTTAAGTAAAGAAACTATGTTTATATTTATGAGGGGCATCTTTTCCTGAACGACTATACTTTTGCTTTAGAATTGATATAGAGTAATTTACTGTTTTCTTCGTGTTCTAATATTTTTAGTATTTTTATAATGATCATTAGTTGACACAACGCTTATCATTTTCTTTACACTAACTTGTACAGTCTAAGCTTCTGTTATATATAAGATCACATCCATGATGGATGATATATGTAAATGAGCCCTGTGTTAGATGTGGTTGTAAGAAATGCTAATTAGGATGGTTTGAGACGATTAGAAGCAGACAGCATAATCATCTGGAACCTTTGTTCCCATTATTGAACTTGGCAAAAGTAAACATATATCAGCGTTTGAGATTAGAGTTTTGATAAGATTATCGATTGAGGCTAATTCACAGATGCTAAATTCGTAACAGGTTTGAATTGCCAGCATCATCAATTAAATGGGCAGCTTTTACCTATGAAGGATTAATCAAGTTGGTGATGAAAAGCTATAAATAATGAATTTAGTTGCATTTTATGTGATCTCTATGCTACGAAATTTATAATGGCGTTTGGGTAATAAATTACATTAATTAAAATATAATAAGTCTTCTTTTGAGAATATTTAATAGTTGAACTAGATAAATTTAAGATACAATGAATCTAGTTATTCTAAAAATTCTTAACTCTAAATCAGTCGTATAATTGTATAATGGTATTGAAATATAGAATAGTCTCCTAAGATTGTAGATCCTGAAAAATATATGAAAAATTAGAAAAGTCCTTATACAGAAATACGTAAAAATCAAATATAAGCGCTTCATCATTACCTGTACAGTACTTACTTTGAAATAAAATTACTTTAATGCCAAATCACATGTTTAATTATTGTTTTTATGATCACCTAGTACAAATGCACATTTACCGAGCTTACTAAGCAATCAATATAATTTTAAAACTATATATATATATATATATATATATATGTATGTATATATATATATATATATATATATATATATATATATATATATATAAAGCTGTGTGTGTGTGTGTGAGTGTGTGTCTGGTCACGAATAGGCTCCTATGTAGTTGACTATTTAAAAAAAAACACTGATTGCATATTATGATGGAAGATGTATTGAGACACAGGAATGTGTATGTTTGATCTGGCAGAACGGTGGTTCATTAAAATTGTGATGTCTACGTTCGCGCCTGGTTCATAAAGTATCAAAATAAAAAAAAATAAATATTAAAGAAAAAGGTTTACAAGTGTTTTTGATATAGATAATAATACTTTGATGAGTATGTTTTAACTTAAATAGGGAGTGTATAATAAAATTGTGCGATCTGCTTTCACGCCTGGCCCCCATAGAATGAAAATAGGCACAAACTTTAATAAAGACTTTTCATATCTATCTGAGTAAGTATACTTTGATAGTTGTGTTTCAGTTTGAAGAAATATGGTATGATATAATTATGGGGTGTTCGTTCGCAGCTGACCTCCATAGAATGGAAATATGTCACAAAGTTTAATAAGGTTTTTTTAATATAGATCCACAGAATATTGTGATAAGTGTTTCAGTGTGAAAAGATATGGTATAATAAATTATGGGGTTTATCTATTTTATTTTTACTTTCATCATATTTTGCTTTGGTTTTGACACCCCCAAATTCAACCGAAATTTTGATACCTCCTTCCTTTTCATAACCTATCATACTTTCATAAATCAGAGTCCATTTTCTGTAGGTTGTTTTTGAACACAGTCAACGAGGGATACTTTTGCTAGTACACACACACACATATATATATATATATTTATATATATATATATATAAGTGATAGCCATTCCTATCAGCTTAGAGTGCTCCCTAATAAAGAACATAGTTCCTAAAGGAACTGACATAATTATTACTATACTTATTTTTTAATACTTGCAGAAACTAGTGTTTCATTTTTTTTCGGAAATAATCAGTCAATAATGCCAGGGGGTTAATGCATTAATTAGAACATACTATACTCATTGATATAGAAATCATATTTATTACTAGCAAGGCCCGTTGATCGGTGTTGTCCGGCGTGTTGTGTAGTGGGGTTTATATTGGAGGCACATAATAACGGGGATATGTAATACAGAGATAACGAAGATGCTGACAATACTGAGGGAGATATTTATAACAGACTGGCATGATACTTGGGGACTTCTTATTATTATTAGGATACTGGATATGTATACAGTTCTTTTTAATAAAGAGGAGGGAACACATTACGTGAGGGGAGAGTTATACACAGTTCAGTAAAGATGATCACAAAACACATTTACCTTTTCAGTTGTAAGGACGACTAACACTTACAAAATATAGATGATTTCTTTATTCATCGGTTGGCCGATTGATGCAGTCAGGAATTCAAACTTGTATAAATACATGGTGTCTCTTCTACCCTTCACCTCTAAAGGCTTCCCGTCTCCAACTGACTGTACCATTGCCTGTGATATCTATAATCAACATCAATATATTGAGAAATTATTTCATGACGTCAGAAGTCTACTGCCTACCAACGTGACTATATCACGTTTTTTGCATATATCCGTCCAAACACACTTTTAGCAAATAAAGAATTTCTAATTTTAATTGTTCAATACCTAACCTATTTTTAATTCATAAACTCACATTGCCCATTCTTTTAACTGACATATTTAATATTCAGTTATTCTAAAAGAATGGACAATCGCTTTTTTCGGACATAAATGATGGTTAGTAATTTCTAAAAGAATTAACACTGGACTGTATTCCTAGGATTTCAATTATCCACTTGTATACAGTGTTCGAGTCTAGCCTTTTTCTTATATCATTTCCACTTCGAAAAAATCGGAGGCCTGCAATATAAATGCTGGAGTCCCCCAGAGGTCAATCCTAGGCCCAACTCTCTTCCTGATCTACATTAATGACCTCCCTAAACACATACTTAAATCATTCGTTGACATCTATGCTGATGACACAACCATCTACGGCAACACATCAAAGGCTGTAAATGACAAAGTTCTCTCTTATTCTCTCTCCTCTGATCTCGAGCGAGTGGTGCAGTGGGGGAAGATGTGGCTGGTTACCTTTAATGCATCCAAAACCAAACTCCTATCCTTACATCATCAACGCTCTGCTCCCCATCTGGCATCAATTGTGATGGATGGCTCTCGTCTGGGTGAGGCTCCGTGTTTTGAGAAGCTTCTGGGTTTGACCTTTACTCCTGATCTGAAATGGAACACGTACATCAAGTCTGTTGCCAAGGTCGCTGGAAAGATGGTGGGATCCTTCTACTGCCCGAGAAGATACCTTACTACTGTTGCAATTCTCTACCTATATAAAAGCCAAGTACGTCCAAGGATGGAATACTGTTGCCATATCTGGGCAGGAGCTGCTAAAACAGCCTATCCTGCCTTGACAGAGTACAAAATAGACTTCGTGGCTTAGTGGGGGATGCCCTTTTCTCTACCCTGCAACCTCTCTCCCACAGAAGAGACGTTGCGAGCCTGTCCTTGTTTTATCATTATTTCCATGGCAGATGCTCGTCTGAACTCCAATCTCTGGTCCCCCCTCGCCAATCTTTCACGAAAAACACCCGTCTAGCTGAATCCATTGTGAAAAATTTCCCCCACTCTATATCTGTACCTAAATCAAAACGCGGATTCCATGAACAAAGCTTCTTTCTTAGAACTGCACGCCTGTGGAACTCTGTTCCGTCTGCCTGCTTCCCTCCGGACTATAACTTGAATGTCTTCAAGTCCAATGTTAACAAATTCCTAATGAACCGCCCCCTTAAGTAAACACTTCAGCAAATTTCCTCACTAACTGAATGTACTTGCAATAACCCTTATCCCTGAGTGGTTTCCGGGCCTTGATGAGTGGTGATCACTGTGTAAAAAAAAAAAAAAAAAAAAAAAAAAAACGTATCCAATCTGTCTTCTTACTTACCTGAGAAGAGGGCAGCTCTTCCTATGTAAAAGTTGGAAGAAAGACAATACAGAAGAGAATGGTTTAAGGATTCCCCTCGAAAACAAATTAAAGTACGATTGTTTTTGGTGACAACTGCAGTCCCTGGAAAATAACAGACACTTGCGGCTATGGCCCAAATCTAAAAATCTGGCTTCTGCTGTCAGGTATTTTTTTCAGTGGCAGCTAGGGAAATTGGGTGTCTGTGAATGTCTGCATTGTTGGTTTGGCGCGAAAACATGAAGGCAAATGACTGATTATAAAGAAATCATTTATTAACACTTTAGAATGAGCGAGAACAGAGAGAGAGAGAGAGAGAGAGAGAGACAAGTGCCTTCTACCGCAGATAGTATCTTTCCAGTCGGAAAGCATCTTTTCCCGTTATACTGCACGCACGTTTTGTTTAAATTAGCTCTATGACATATTCTAAATAACCAAATACTTCACAGGAAATAACTGTGGCAAGGAAAAAAATATATAACAAATAGTTTAATCTTGAATAGTATATAAAAGTGGACAAATCAAGTTTAGCAACATTACAGTCTTGATAATCGCTCCATAATCTAAGATTAAATAGTTTTATAGCCGGTTTGGAATAGAGGATTGTGGCATGTCGGTATTTTGTGCATATTTATATTCTCAAACTAATGTTGGGTTTAAATTTTGAGAGTGTTCCGCCCGGGAAATGAAAGAGAATATGTGTTTCATTACATTTTATATGAACTTTATGTGCAAGGAAAGAGTTAGCAATGCATGTTAAAATGCCAATAAGTCTTAAAACTTTAGTAGAGCTCACTTGGTTTGAGTAAAGACCATTAATCTGATATTCTGCCACTTGAAATATTATTTCCAGGACAACAATATACACACCAAGTATCTTTGACTTTTTTAATATGCACATATTAAGCAATGTATCATTTTATTTAGTTGATAAGAAATATTTAAATTCTAATATATTAGCAATTTTACTTGATAGTGTATATATATATATATATATATATATATATATATATATATATATATATATATATAATATTTTAAGCACTCATCCATATGAAACGTTTACTGGGTACAGAAGCGGTCAGTAGTGGCCTTGACTGTTTAGGTAAGAGCTTGTCAAAAACGGATCTAACTTTCCGTTTCTGCATGTGAGACTGCTGTTAGTGTGTTGGGTTGGGTGTAATCCTATACGCGTGTAGAAATTGTTGAAGTGCATCGCTTTTTCCGATAGAGACACCAGAAGTTATCTTATTGTGTTGCCCATTATCGTTTTTATTTCACCGTCCGTCCGAAGAGTAGCAATGATGGAATCTTCAAATGGAACCCTTGTAAATGGTATCAGCCTTAATATGCTATCCACATGGCTAATTTGTTTCTCTTCAGTTTTGTCAGCATCCTTAGGTTGCTTTAGTTTGGGGAATTCGTTTGGCGCGGGTTTTTTAGCTTCCGGCTTTGCAGTTTCAGTCTTCGCCTCCTTTGGCAGATTCCGTTGACGCTTCCTTTTTATCTGCTGCTAAAAAATGTCACGTTTCGATTTTTCTTGAAAACGGGTAGAGTGTTTTCTTTTAGTTCGAATCTTGCTAGAACCTTTATACATTTTCCTAGTCCTGGTGAGAATACTTCTGGAAATACCACTTTTAACTCGTCCTTCATTTGTTGCGCTTCCGTAGACGAGTCCTCTACCCTATGACAGACTTTATTCATAGGTTGATCCCACGAATCGAATCGCTCTCTCCAGTCAGTACCGAAGAGGTTTTAAGTGGGCGATGTACATACTTTTCACTCTTTTAGTAAGACGATTTAAGGTCACCGGGATTGTGAGCTCTCCCTCAAATTCCAATTGTCGCCTGTTACAGCTCAAGCTAATTTGTTCGTCTTACACATGGTTGGTTTACTTAGCCTTTCTCAGGTCTTAAGGTGATCAATGTGCAGGTCTGATCCGAAAATCGAATTGTAGATATAAAGTCTTATTTGCCAAGTCGAATCTAGTCCGTCGGACGCTGTTCTTTTCTTGTTCCTCCTGAACTGGGTCTCTTTGTGACCTTCCTGCCAGATTCGTTGCAGTACTTACCGTTGTAAAAACATTGACTCGACCTATGTTTCCCGCCGCAGCGATAGCACGGGCTTGTAGGCGATCCGGGTCTTGTCACTGGGTAGTACTTACTAGGTGTAGCCTTTTCTTACTTCCAGCTTAGCTTTTTCGGGGTAAATATTTATCCAGTGTGAAGGTCGTTCTCCTAATGAATGTTGCGCTTGACTCCTCGACATGTCTCGAGTTGTTACTTACGCAGACTACCCGTTGACAATCCTCGGCCAACTTTTGGAGGGTGGGGCACTGTTCGCTCTCAAGTCTAGAGAGAACACGTTGTCTTAGCTCAGCGTTTTTGTATGAGACTAGATCCTGCGCAAAAAACACTTGAAGTGATCTGCCGATGAGTCGGAAATTATCGGAAATTGTTTATATATAACGGACGCGAAGGTAAGTAATCGTCGTCGTCGCATTTTTGCAGGTTCAGGCACTTCCATCTTCTATGAAAGAGCGTAGAATTCGGGCTGAATAGTTCGGATAAAAGTTTTACAACTTCAGAAAATTCCAATTCACTTGTCTTCCTTGGGAGAATGTAATCCGCAAACGTGTTATGTTCTGTGGTCCCTAATTTCCTCAAAAGTAGATGAACATTTTAGCGGTGGCCCACTCTGGACAATCCACGGTGGTCCTCATATCTCCATTAGAAAGCGTCAAACGTCCCATCCAACTTCAGGTGGATGTTGGACGTTTCTATAGCTTTCCATATTGGACTTTGGAAAAAGCAAAACTGCCGTCCCTGTGTTCCGTTCTAGCCAATATTTTTAACAATAGCTTTTCTTTTCTCTGTTGTTGAAGTAGCATTCTCTCCTGCAACGTTTGTTGCCTCTCCTTAAGTTGTAAGTTGAGCTGTTTATCACGTTCTTTTAAATTTTTCTTCGGCTTCTGCTGCTGGCCCATCTAGCTGTATTAATACTGATTTGACCTCCTCCATCTTGTAATGGCTTTTTCAAGCGCACGAGAAAAAATCCGTTTTTGATTGGAGAAGAGAAATAAAATAGTAATAAAAAAAACGGAAATTTTCTTTGTGTGTGCGTATAAGGAGGGAGCAATTTATCTTTTGCTAACGTGAGAAACTTTAGAGATACCCTAGTATGAGGGTGGAATAAATTGATTGCGAAACAAAAACAGAAAAAAATATACTGTGATACAATACAGTTTCAAAAAGAAAAGAATAATTGTAGAATTGTCCGGACGTTAATCAAAACGGCTAGTTTGTGTTTTTTGAGTTTTCCCCACGAGGAAGGAAACATTCACTTTAGAACCAACAGTTTAAAATAGAATATTTCAGACAATTCAACTAAATAAAAAAGTATTTTCTTTAGTCCAAATAAAACAAAAGGGAAAAAACATTTCTCTCCCGTTAAAATATAACAAAGTTAACAGCAAAAAACAAAGGCAAAAAAAAAAGAAAAAATGTGACTTCATTTGAAAAATGTCCAAATTCGCATGAGTATAAACCGTAGACGAGTTACACTTATAATTGTTCTCGCGATGAAGTTGGGTCAACATTTTTCTCTTTTTTTTTTCAATAAGCAATAAAATTAATTTTTCGACATTAACCAAAATGCGTTTAGTACAGTTCTTTTCTATTTAAATATAGATACAAAAAGATTAACTTACAAATGAGTCGAGCGCTTTTCCATGTGTTCGTTTGCTTTTTTTAACGTAATTGCCAGCCGAATTCTTAGCTTTTAAATCCGGAGTTCTTTTGCAGTCAAATTGAATTATTTTCCTCTTGTGTGGAGTTAACCCATGTGAAAGTCGAATCGGACGTCGCCAGTTCTTGTGATGTTAAATCGTAATAGAATGAAGGAACACAACGCTTTTTAGGAACGATCATGAGTTCACATATATTACAGGCAAACTCAGGTTGAGAAATACCATTCCTCAACTGTAGGGTGTTTGCACGCGACCTCTTTGGCCGTGTGCCAATCTCTGACTGCCGAACACCGGTACTCAATACAGGAAGTGACGTCACCAGAGCATGGGGGACGTCTCCATTTATTTAATTCGGTCGTATACGTAAATACGAAAAGTCTAAAGGAGAAATAATATAAACAACAAAAAGGTTGGCTGTATTCTTTAAACACTCCTGAATGAATATTAACTGTTACAAAAGCAATATTTAAATCGTAATCAGATATATAGAAACTGAAATTGTATGGTTATTGGAGTAATACTAAATATTGGGGTTACTTTGAGAAAATGTATTTCAGTATTACTTTAGTTCATTATTTTTGTCAGTATATAAACAAAGATCGATATATTTCCTCAATGTAGTGTGTTCTACAAAGCTGTCCCAGCAAATATAGAAAGACCACTTACATAAAATGTGGTATTTAAATACAATACTGAAATACATGATTTATTTAAAATGTTGAAACACATAAACCATTTATATCGAATTTATGGTTACACTATATGTCTAAACTATCAAGATGCAGCAATTATTCATCGTCGTCATCATCATCCTCATCATAATCAAAATATCGCAAAAATCCAAAGTGTCTATTGCTGGCATTGTTTCCCTGATATTTTGCTAGTCAGATTTTTCTTCTGAGAAGACATCAAGTACTTACGGTAACACTCACGAGAATGTTATTTACAATCTAAGTGTTGGTGATTTTTGTGGAATGAACACGATTCGAACGTTAAACACCCAGTTCTTCATGCCTCGTCGTTTACTATTAGACAAACATCACATCCAATATCGAGTACTTAAAATATATAAGCAAGATATTACTATACAATCAGTCATTACATAATGATAAAACTTCTGATTAGTGTGCAATTTCTTGTAATACTTATATATCAAAGAGGTTTGTTCATGAAATTATTTCATCCATTTTGCTAAAAGATATTTCACTATCTTAAACATACATTCTTTACGTTTATATATTAAGTAAAGTAATTATTTGAACGGGTCAGTAACAAAACCGAAAATTTATGTCGCCTTATAAATAGATATTTATTGCGTAGAGACAGGAATTTGCTATGTAGTTAACGATTACCTTTACTTAATTCCAAGGAGGATTAATAAAAAAGAACAGTTATTTTGCATATACATAACAAGTTTGCCGATCATTATCACAGATGAAATCAGACGGATATCCTTGAATTTACGTGGAAAGCATTTGCTACATTTCTAGCAGTCATTAGCTTTCAGAAAAATACATAAACTTGCTATGAAGATTGCATTTTATATGGTCGGCATTGAAGAACCGCATTAATTTAGAAGTACTTACACCCATTTACGTATTGTGCATAAAATGTAGCTGAAGTTTATTGTAATTCAATGCATGATTGTATGTAATTAAACTTGTAAAGAACTTGTAAGGTGGCACTTTTCGATTGAAGAAAATAACAACTTAATATGCTTGCACAGCTCATGAAATTTATATATAAATAAAAAAGACAATCCCAGAGGACACATTATCTTTTAAGAAATTTATCTTAAATTCTTCAGATCCAATACATATTCTAATTTACTCTAAGACTACTAAAATGTAAAACGACGTTTTGCCGCGAGTAAAAACAAGATTTAACGAGATTATATGTATTACATTGCAATACATTGATAACTGTTGCAAGATTTATAATTTCTCTCTTGGTGATATCCGCTTATAAACTTGTTATGAGACTTTGCATTAAGAACCTTAAGAAGGGAAGATAGACATAAATATACTTAAAAAAAACTATAACTATTTTACAATTGCTCATTTTCCTGAACATGTGAGAAATTGGAATATATATATATATATATATATATATATATATATATATATATATATATATATATATATATATAGATAACCATTATAAATATACTCGCAAGCATCTATGCAAATGCTAGCACATAAAATTCCCGGTTCTAACAGAATAGAAGTATATATTATTTTGACCTGAATTGATTTGTATTCATTGCATCTGGACAATATATTTTCATACATTTATTCCAGATCAAAGGTGGAAATTTAGCATAAACCCTCGTTTAAATCATTGCACGTATTTTACGACATAACTTACATGCTTAGAATAAAATATAGTCACCCTGACTGTATTCCCGACAATACGCCCATCATGTTAAAACTATTTACGCTTGCGTATAAATATCAGCGTACATATAACGACGTAAAAAGTTGTTATTGCTTCTTCATGGCAATAAATTCTTGAACTTGCAAAAATTATTTCATCTAAGATATCAACTTCCTTGAAGAACTTATATATATATATATATATATATATATATATATATATATATATATATATATATATATATATATATTTATATATATATAAAACAGTAGATGTATGTGTGTATAAATATTTAACATGGACACTCTTACACTACCGGTCACATAACACGGAAATTAAGAAGGAATAGTAATTATACACCAATGATAGTTTATAACGAGTAAAACATTTGCTTTGTTTTATGAATAACGCGTACAGACATATGTCGGTAAGTTGAAATACGGAATATTCATATTAACTGACCGGCAGCGTTTTACTTCTTTCTGCGTATGATCCCATATAATGCATTTGTTCAAGTCTTTTAATATTTAGACTTTATTATGTTTCTCTCGATAACAACATCGGTAGATAACATCGGTAGAATGCTGAATGTTTCTGTTTTCATTCTAGCTGATAGCATCAAATCATTTTATTTTTATTTTTTTTACTTTAGCCATCACGCCTTTGTATTAATAAATGTGAATATATGTATAATCTTTAATATATTTACTCGTATTTTACGGCAAATGGAATCAAAATATTTATTTGTAGGCTTGTAAAATAAAACTTTTCTTTTAAATTTCGTACGGTCATTTAAAACGATACATAATTATTTGATAATTATTTTTTCGCCGGAAGTTCCAAACGAATGAAGAAAAATTCAGTGAAAAAAACATCAAACTTTTCTTAGCACATCTCTCTCGACAGGAGACAAATTCCAAGTACAATTGTGATAGAAGAGCTTACTTGGGCTAATGTCATGTTTCTACGTTTCGTTTCCTCTTTCTTCTTTTTATAGGTAATACGTAAATATTGCTCGAGATTCTGAAATTAAAACTATTTATAGTCTAGCCTAACACTAATAATGTTATTTTTCTTTTAATTTAATTATTGCTCCTGTTCTTTAGGTACTTTTTCCCCTAAATAGATTTTCCTTTATTTTAAAATACTTTCTCGTGCCTATAAATAATTGTATTCCTTTTTTTGTAACGTAATAAGACGATGCCACCCTTATATCTCTTTTCTTTGTTATGCTTCCATTGATTAAATCAACAGATATGTATTCTAAACAAAAATTCTAAAAATTTCGAATGCGTGTCTTGTGTTTTTAGGCAGTGTTTCTTATCTAATTTAAATATTAAAAAAAAAATATGACAACATAAAATAGAGATTTATTTTAATGTGACATCGGAATTATAGTATGCTGGTAACGAATATTCCAGTTGAATGTGGGGCTGATAAATAGTTTACCAGATATGAAAATATTTGTATGAAAATATTTGTTATCAAACCTAAAACCTAATGTAATACCTACCAACTATTTTCTAACAACGGAGGAATTAGTAATGCGTATGCGTAACGGTTTTCCAATAAAACACGCCTAACCTCTCCATGTTAAGAACGGTTTTCATAATAAACACTCCCAACCTCTGTATGTTAAGTATCACTTTCGTAATAAATATTACATTTTTATTTTTTGCGTTTGGAGAAAAGTATTTGCTTTGTCATCTGCTCTAGGTATACGCATGCGCATTACTAGCTACTCGCTTGCTAAAACAAAATGACTACCATGGATTGCATTAAATTTTACGTTGGGTATCATATGTTTTCATATCTGGTATACAACTCATCGCCCTTAAATTAAACCGTGATATTCGTTGTCAGCGTATCAACATAAGTCGAAATAAACAGTCCAAAAACCGCCATGAGACTTAAATCAACCAACGGAATATGCAACGTAAGCAATCATTTCAACATAAACGGAATTTTTCTCGCCCAATATTTTAATCGGATATCTATAAAAGTTTTATTTTCTCCAAAACAATAAATTTTATTAAGTGGATGTCCATTCACCCCGCGTCAGTAGAAGTGGCAAGCGGCAGTTGCTAGCCATTACAACATTGTATGTATAATTCTAATATTTTTTACATCGCATTCCAAAGTCATCCTACACCAGAAATTGACATTATAAACATTTATTTATGATATCACTATAAGTAACCTTTAGAATAATAATAGTAAATATTCGAAACAAATTGCTGCTGTCATTTGTAACCGAATGTGATATATGGTCCTGAATTATTCCTTTCCATTTAAAATATGATATGGAAATCCGACACATCTGCAATACTGCATGGTAAACAAGTGTTTAGTTTTCAGTTTAGAGACTATTATTAAGAGAACACATTTATTTTAGGATCAGTCTGCAGCACAGTTTTATCTCAAATCACCCTTTTTTATCAGCACTTGTTCAATAAGATTGAATAGAAATTTAAATTGCACACATTACCATGTGGCAAGCTGGTAGATTAAATTGGTGTTCTCATCACTAATGTTTCCCAGATACTGGTCAAAACTTCCGCAATGTTGAATAGCTTTGTGTAAGAACAATCTCTTCTCCTAGAAATGATGCTGTTGATATAATCAATTATAATCTTTTGCAAGAGTTATCAATCCATTGATTGTGTTATTGATAAAGATCAATCAGTAGAATTTTCTGTAGAAAATTCTACAACCGTCTAGAATTAACGACGTAATCTTCATATTAAAAGAAATATCTCCAGTCGCATTATAAAGAAATCTCGATTAACCTAAACTGGGTAATAGCACACAGAAATAAAATATTTGAAAATTAAGTTTCTGTAACTCATATATTAACTAGAAATCTTAAAGGTGAAACTGTATAAGTTCCTCAAATTCCCCTTTATTCCTTCTTACATGCCATTTTAGTTCAAGTGTTTTCAATTTCCAATCAAAATTATTTTTGTCATATCTAAAAGCCTCAAAGTTGTTGGACTTTATCTTCATATACGTCGCTTTTGTCATGGTCACTTTAATGCTGGTTGCTCACGCATTAGAAGTTCTGAAAAACTCTACATTTACGCCCAATTTTTAAGTCACACGCTATGTGCTGCTTATTTACAGGTCTTTAAAAAGTAATGCTAAAATATATTTACCTGTGTTCTTATATGCACTGCTGGAAACTAAATTTTATTGATTACCGTCTTATATGCTTTTGTTCGGTGAGAATTTTGAGCTGCATAGATTTATATCACTGCGAAGTGAAAATTAGTTGTATTGCCCTATCCTAATCTAGTACTGTTATAATAATAACATATTTTTTTATTATATGATTTTAAACTAATATCGGTGTGGAAATTATAGGCAATATCATATATATATATATATATATATATATATATATATATATATATATATATATATATATATGTGTGTGTGTGTGTGTGTAGTTGTGCGTATACATATGTGTGTACAAATGCGTATGTCTGTATATTTGTGTGTTTAGCCAATAATAGGTGTTATATTATACATTGCGTGATCTCAAGCTGTATGCATATCCCAAATATTTGAGACCATAATTAACCATGCTCTAGTCCATCATCTTACAGATGCTAAACTACTGACTGACAAACAATATGGATTTAGACAAGCCCGTTCCACAGCAGACATCCTCACCGTGATCTCTGAACGTATATACCAATCACTGGACAAAGCGGGGGAAGGCAGAGCGGTAGCTCTAGATATATCTAAGGCTTTTGACAGGGTATGGCATGAGGGTCTCCTCAGGAAGATTAGATCTTACGGTATCACTGGTAGAATACTTAACATAATTAAATCCTTCTTAGATAAGAGAAAAATCCTAGTAGTCCTCGACGGTCGCACATCTAAACAATATGATATAAATGCGGGAGTGCCCCAGGGTTCTATCCTTGGACCTCTATTGTTCCTGATATTCATAAATGACCTCCCCGACAACATTGCCTCTGAGATGGGTATATATGCTGATGACACTACACTCTATGGCAGACACGACAGGAATTCGAATGAACACATTTCTAAAGAAATGGCAGAAACACTAGAGGAAGACCTCCAATCTGTAGTGGAATAGGGACAAAAGTGGTTGGTCGCGTTCAATGCTGCCAAGACTAAACTAGTTTCATTCAATAATTACAAGAAACCCTCTCTACCACCAATAGCAATGGCCAACGACCCTTTATCTGAGAGTCCATCTTTCAAACTCCTTGGCCTAACGTTCACAGGAAACATGAGTTGGAACAATTACATTGAAGGCATTGCCAGGGCCGCTGCAAGAAAGGTAGGCTCTTTCTACCGTGCTAGAAAACTACTAACACCCGAAAGTATCCTGTACCTCTATAAGGCCACCATTCGCCCATGTATGGAGTATTGCTGCCACATCTGGGCTGGTGCATCTGCTACTAGTCTCTCGCTCCTTGACAAGGTTCAAAAGAGAGTCGCAAATCTGATAGGTCCTGAACTGGCATCTAAGCTTCAGCCTCTGTCCCATCGACGAAATGTTGCATCCCTCTGCCTGTTCTACAAGTATTTTAGTGGTGAATGCTCTGATGAACTGCAATCACTTGTGCCCCCACGACGCGAGCACCCTCGACAAACCCGACAGGCTACTAGATCCCACCCCCACACTGTAGAGGTCCCTAGATGTAAAAGATCTTTTTACTCCAATAGTTTCTTCCCCAGAACCGCAAGACTCTGGAATTCCATTCCAGGTCCCTGCTTCCCCAACAGTACTGACGTGCAGAAGTTCAAGTGTAACGTGAACCGACACCTGGCTGCCCAAATCCCTACATAGTACCCCAGTAGTTGTTGCCCCTGATAGTAGCCCCCTACACCAAAGTGGCAATTTGCCTTGTTTGGGGTTAAAATGTAATAAAAAAGAAGAAAAAAAAAAGCATAAAAAGATAGTGTACAACAGCAAACATCATCAAATAGAAACCAATCTTGTACTGGCCAAACTCCGCATCGTCTTATACCGGTTATATCAGGTTGTTGCCTTTGTTTCCATCGTTTCATAAACATTTTTGTTCCAAAACATGTTTTGATATTTTGCCATGTGTTATATATAATTAGAAAACGACAATTCTGTTCTACAAAATAATGGTCATTGTTTTTTGCTAATATAATTTCCTTGTTTTTCAGAACCGTCAAATAGGATTGTCAAATAGATAAAAAATCAGCTTTTCAACACCTCGTTCATTTCGCCATTAATCAAAGTCAAGAAGCGAATGAAATAACGAAGAATAATTGTGCTGTATATCGAAGAAAACGGTATAGCTGCGAGAACTGTTCGAGATTGGTTTACCTCAGTGACGCTCCCCGTTCCGGAAGACCAATCAAGACAGACGAAGACAAACTAAGTTTTTTTTTTAAAGGAAGACGGCCATCAGATATGTAGAGAATTGCTACAATTTTACGCCATTTTTAAACACAAGAACATAGAACCTTAATCCGACACGAAATTAATTTTGTTGTATAAATTCATTGATTTACTTAAGTAAAAACAGCAGGAACTTAAACAAGAACATAATATAATGAAAACTACTGCGTTGCTGTCATACCGCGATATATATATATATATATATATATATATATATATATATATATATATATATATATATATATATATATTAAATTTCAATTAACAGTTTTTAAAAACAACTGTTTTATTTTCTGCTAACAGTATGTGTTACAGATCTGTTGCCTTATAAATCTACAAATATGTTAACAACGTATGTTCCAATGTATCAAATTTTTAAAAACTTCTATGATGAAAAAACATTCAAACACAATCTTTAAATGTCACAAACAGTAAACTCCATAGCTTTCTCCTTCGACCAAGGACTGTAAGCTAACCAACAAAGTTTCTGACAGCAGACATACGCCACTTTTACTAGAGAGCCATGTATTCGGTGACTTCAATGTTCACGACAGTACATAGTTCGGATTCCTTACGTACACATAATCAGCTTGTAGCATGACATATAGTTTCTCTATATTTCATTCCGTATCAAGGTGGTTACGTTTCCGACACGTTTCTCAGATCAGCAAGATAAACACACCTCACTGTTAGATCAATTTCTGACCACAGTTGCTGATGATTGTGTAAAGGATACTCATATCCCACTCGATAATGCTGATCACGCTGTGAAAATGATAGAAATCGATCTTAATTCTCGACCCAAAACTAAAGAGCCAGTATTCAACACGACAAGGTCTTACATAAAGGGCTTACTGGGAAGTGTTCAAATGACAAAACTGAATAATTCAAAACGTCGATTAAACCACACGCAGAAATTCTACACGAAAATCCACTATCCCCAGTGGTTTACTTCTACTTATGCAGCTGGCCTTACTCAAAGGCAGTATGCATATCGCAGATTTATCCGTCATGTCCAATAAAAACAGATGCATATGTACAGAAGCTAGAAGTTATAAGAGAGAAATAGCGATAGCTAAGGGAAATATACCGAAACCAGAAGACTCATTAAAACACAGAAACTAGGAACCCTTGCTTTCTGGAAAATCAACAACAATGTCGTAAATAATGGGCGATCAACAATTCACACACTATCCATCAATACAGAGGTTGTTTGCACGGCAACTTAGAAGGCTAACATGCTTTCCAGCTGGTTTCCTCCAACTCCACATTTGACCAATCAACCGTCTCCCTCCAGGGCGTTCCTTTGTGGATAGATGCCACGCAATATGATTTGTAAATTACCTCTTCTCAGGTGTAAAATATCATATAACACCTTGATATTTTAAATCATGTCGAACTGATTTCATCCAGGTTGTGCTATTATAAAATGCTCCGCTGAGGTTGCTTTAGTTTTTTCCAAACTCTACAAAAAATGCCTTTGTGAATCTTTCTGTCCTTACTGCTGGATATCTGCTTCAGTGGTTCAAATTCACAAGAATTCTAGTGAACGAACTGCCCTATTAAATTATCGCCCCATTAGCTTCCTCACGATTTTCGCAAAAATATTTGAGTCAATGCATAACCAAGCTCTAGTCCATCACCTTATAGCTACTAAACTTCTGACTTACCAGCAATATAGATTTAGGCAACCCCGTTATACAACAGATATCCTAACTGCAAGCTCTGAACGTGTATACCATAACCTTGACTAAACAAGGAAAGGTAGAGCAGTAGTCTTATATATATATATATATATATATATATATATATATATATATATATATATATATATATATATATATAATACTTTTGAAAATGTGTGGCACGATGGTCTTCTCGGGAACATAAGGTCTGGCGGAATCACTGGACAAATAGTTAACGTAATTAAATACTTTTTAAATAAGAAAAGAATCCAGGTTGTCCTCGAAGGTCATACATCCAAACAACATTATATAAATACGGGTGTACCTTAAAAGTCGATATTGGACCTTTATTTTTCCTAATATTCATAAATGACCTTCATGAAAAAATTATCGCTGAGATAGGTATATATATATATATATGTATATATATATATATATATATATGTGTGTGTGTATATACATATGACACCACACTCTATAAAAGACATGGATGGAGGACGAATGAACTCATGCCTAAGTAACTGCCAAACGCACTAGAAAACTACCTTCAACCTGTAGTTAAATGGGAACAAAAGCGGATTGCCACATCCAATGCTTCCAAGACTAAGTTTGTTTCCTTCAATTATTACGAGACGCCTTCTCAATCTCAAATAGCTATGCCTAGAGACATATCACCTTAACGTACCTCTTTCAAACTGCTCAGTTTAACATTCATAGTCAACATGACAGATAAAGTGAGAGCATTGCCAGGGCAGCTGCGACGAAAGTTGGTTCTATTTTACGTGCTAGAAAATTACTTTTAATTGGAAGTATCCTGTTCCTCTACAAGGCCAGCGTAAGCCCATGTATAGATAATTTGTTGTCTCATTTGAACTAGTGCACCTACTTCTACTTTCTCGCTCCTGGACAGGGTTCAAAGGTTAGTCGCCAAACTAATAGATCCTGAATTGTCAGCTAGGCTCAACCCCTGTCCCATCCAAAAAATGTTGCATCCCACTGCTTGCCCTCTAAGTATTTAAATGGTGAATGCTCCGACGAACTACTAGCCCTTCTACCTCCTGAACGTGAATGCCCTTGATAAACTCGTGAAGCAGCAAACTCCCATCAATATACACTAGAGATCCTTAGATGTTGAAAGCCTTCTACTTTAATGTTTTTCTTTTCCGGAACTGCTAGACTTTGCAACTACATTCCGGATCCTTGATTTCCCAAATGTACTTACATGCTGAAGTTTAATTGTAATATGAAGAGACATCTTGCTTCTCAATTACTTTTATAGTATCCCTGCAACTTATATCCTCGATAATAGCCCCTTACATCAAAGTGGCACTGTGCTTGTTTTGGGTGAAAATAAACAAAATATGTATATAAACCTTTGTATCTGACTTAATATAAACTTTTAAATATAACTTAAAATAAATTGTATAGATATTTCCATGCCCTAGAAAGTTTTAATATATATATATATATATATATATATATATATATATACATATATATATATATATATATATATATATATATATATATATATATACTCTTCAAAACTTTTCACTCGACCCATGAAAATTCTGCTGGAAATAGTCGACGTTTTCAGATTCTACCAAACTCACCCATCAATATTTGGTCTAAATATTTGAAATTTCAGATGTCTGCGGTCTCTACCAAATTTTCTCTATGGTAATTAAGGAAGCCTGTTATATAGAACAGTATTATTGTATATATTCACACTGTTTAATATATACATATGCAAATAAAGTTATCAACATACAATGGGGCCGACCAAAGCCGGGCGGAACTGCTTGTATTATTATATACCGTGGGCGGAATGTGACCGAAATTAAGCAACGCTGAACCTGTCCAGTACCAGATAGATGATCATATAAGAATATGGGGCGCTGTATGTATCAGGAAATATAATACCAGGTTTGGAAACTGACTTAGTCTTTCATTCTCCCGAGAGTCGATGGACCTCTCTTAAGCCGTGGTAGGCAACTTATCTAGTGATCGATAAAAAAATACGCATGATAACCCTAGCCAATTATCAAGATTTGAATTACACTACAAACTAGTGAGTTCAATATTGTCTACGGCCGTCTGTTTCGTGTTACTTTATTATAATCTGTCATTTTTATTTTTTGATATACTGAAGTGTGAACAGTTATTTGTTTTGTAAATTATCGGTGTAAATGTTTAACACCTCTTTTTGTCCGGCCTATTTTTCTGTGATACCGTTATCCATTGTATAAGTTAACTAGTAAATAAGTGTTGTTTTGCTATGCTCTTCGCATTACTCTTGACGTAAACATTATTTTTTGACAAAACCTTTATATATCTGTACGCATTATACTTGGCCATGTCTAATCGATAATGTTGTTAAGAAAATCTATGTTCTTAGTCTTTTCCTTTTGTATTCTGAATGTGACCTGAATTTCATGAATATATATTCTAGCTGTGTTTATCAATTTTCCTAAGTTGGTTTTGGAAAGACCTACGCGTTTTATCAAGTGTGTGTCCAGTTGTTGTGAATTTGTATCCATTACACTTCTTAGATGTTTTATTATTATTATTATTATTATTATTATTATTATTATTATTATTAATAATAATAATAATAATAATAATAATAATAATAATAATAATAATAATAATAATACCCTGAACGACAGCAAAACTAAATATTGCATATAGCATACTCGGTATAGAAGACCATGTAAATAAAAAAAAACAGAAAGTCTAGTCTATTATCTAGAACAATTGAAAGTTAATCACACTAGGAGTGACGCTCTTAAAATGAGCAAAAAAGAAGCAACGGATAGATCAAGACAAGAAAAAATAGAGGAAAAACAGCTACATAGATAATTCATATGGACTATAAAAAGGAGACTCGTAAACACATCTTACAATTATGAAAAAAATCCACTAAAGGGATAAACAAGGTAATTAATAACGGTCGCACAGGATAAGACGTTTAGAATGGAATTTATCAAAGATAAGATCTACACCACACCAAAAGATAATGCAGGCTGTGTACAAAGGGTCAGGACAATTTATTTTTCAATATTATCATACGTGATAAAGAGAACTAAAAATCTAGACAATATTGTCACTCAGATTTTAAGACAAGAAGTTTAAACTGACCAATCTCTGATCATGATCTGTGTAAACACTTTTGGTGAGTGAATAGAAATGGTATTTTGTAGTTGTGTCAACTGACGATGATTTACTCTCCTTCTTTTCACATCCAACCAATTCACTCTCGATTTTAACAATTTTGCAACTCACTTGAAGTGTTCGAAAAAAGAGCCACTTTAATGAGGTTATAATGTATTTTAGATATGTTTGAATTCTCGCATGAAAAAATAAATTTAAAAAAACACACTAAAGACCATAACCGTGACAGAAACCTTTTTAAATCACTCTAGACACGTCCCCGTAATTCGATGCAATCCATTTTTAGAGTTCTGGTCATTGTGTTGTCGCCATAACTTGGATCGGTAGAGAGCATGAGTTCTACAGTGGCACATCTCCGATCTAACTCGATGTAAATTGTTTCACTTTAAGGCATGATATCACTCTTGGGATTTGTAAACAACTGACCAAATATTAGATGGTTTTCAACAAGAAAAGAAAATCGGCCTTCATTAAAAGGAAATGCAATCATGTCGTCTTATCTAGGGCGATAATTTCATCGTTCTATCATGTATAAAGAAAGTTATCTTTTATTTGGGGGAAAAGCTACTTAAATTAGAACTGTTTAAAAACTTTATCAGTTCGTATGCGCATATTTCCAATAATTTTGTATTGCCAACGTTTTGCACTACTTCTGGCGTATGATTCTACCATTTAAACGTTGTTGACAAGTTGACAAGTTAATAAGGTTCATGCATATTTTAGGATTGAACTGAGTAAATTTATGTCTCATTTTTTATAGAAATATTGTGCTAAGAATCATTATGATACTAGACATTTATTATTATTATTATTATTATTATTATTATTATTATTATTATTATTATTATTATTATTATTATTAGCATGAATATTGTTACTCATTATAAGATGTCACACACGAAATAATCAGCAATTAATCATTGAGTATTACAAGTTGTAATCGCTAGATTTTGGGTGAGAACAGGCTTCCAAATTTAAGGTATGCTTTATCTATTTCAATATTTTGCAAGTGATTTTGCATTATTGAAGAATGTGGCTGCCTACCGATTTTTCATCAATAATTGCCACCAGTCTTTCATGGGATTCTGGTACCAAAAAGTGTGCTCTCGGTCACAGTACCATTCACATAATTCCAATAAAGTATTGGTTGTTTTTATCACTCGTCGATTTTTTCACATCTATTTGACCCTTCTGGAATTACTATTTATGGCGTCAGCTGAGTTTGATGTTTTTGAGAAATAAAATATTTAAAAACAGTCGTAACGATGTGCTTCTCTCAAGTATTTGTGTTTTCATATTAAAAGTTCCAGGAGGTTGTTAGTGTTCATTATGTGAGTTATATTTCCGCATTAGAGGATTTACCTCTAAATTTCAGTTGTAGTGATTGCAGGGCGGTTCATAGCCTAAATCTCACCCTTAATATTTATTTTATGTTGTTGCTTTTGCCATTTGTATCGATTTTATTTCAAGTGGTCATACGATTATTCGTATTATATTGACTTCATGTACATGCTCCTGTAAATTTGTGTGCCAGTTCTGTACGTTAACTCTGTTTTATCTATGATATTGTTAAATTATGCTGGCTATGACGGTAAAACTACAATATAACTTCTTAATTTTGGTTAACTTCTATGTACTCCGGTGTCTTTACTTGTGTGGTTTTGTCTCTTTCTACATTATTTTGTATGCTCATACTGTATACGGTATTTTTTGTACTATTTGCTTGCATGTTCAAAATTCAGACGTTTCATTATTCCCACTTTACGGCTTTCTTTACACTAAAATGTTTATTGTATTTTTACTTCTTGTTGAATTGATTATTATGTGGTTTACCGTTTCGTATCCATGTCTATAGAGTCTACTGTTACTGTTTTATTAGGTTTTCCTTAATTAAACTGCAATGTAGACATTTCTGTTTGCATTGTTCTTCCAATAGAAATTTTATTATGGGACATGGCAGCCATTTCCATAATTTTCTTCCCGTGTTACTCTTGTAAACCGTCAAAGTAGTTGGTTGTTTTGCCATATCTTTTGGTAATAATTCTTCCGATTTAAGTGTGTTCTGTGTCTTCTACACATTATTCTATATTTTCCGTTGATTGTACTTACATGCTAATTTTAATGAAGGGTGTTTTGCTTTTTTTATATCTAATATAGCGCATTCTACATGACAATTATTTTCTTCGACCTCGGGTCAAAATTCATGATTTGATCTTTAAAATAGACTATGACTAACAGCCAGTATAGTACTAATGATATCGAATTGATGTTTATTTCTCTAAGTAGATTTATAACATTACGCTGCGTTTCTGTTAGTTTACTTTTCACAGGTATATTTCCCAAATTGTTCATGTTTGTCTTCTCAAAGAACTTAAAAATGTATACCTATTGTTTTCGAATACGTTTCTTATAGCTGTTTGTTAGGCAGCGTCATAACTTTGGTAGTCTCCATTTTGCCTCTTTTAATCTCTAGCAGTACACATATTTCTATTCCTAATTTCGTGGCTATGATCATGCTGAAACGTATGTGAGTGCTTATCATTTTTCATGATTGATTGTTGCTTGTATAGATTATATGTTTATATATATATATATATATTATGCATTTATATATATATATATACATTATATTTATATATTATATATTTATATATATATATATATGTCTATATATAGGCAGATTAATCTTTTAATAAAAATAATAACAAAACAATTTATCACATTGTAAACATTAAAATATTTTTGAAATACATCTGCGTAGATAGGCAAAGACAAAATGTCTTCTATAATGCTGGAAACTTGTTTAAATGAAAGTTATGCACAAAATGTTTACATTTGATTCACTGTAATCCTCATAAACTACAATCTGTTTTAATAAACGTTGTTTTTTTACACAGTGATCACCACTTATTAAGGCCCGGAAGCCACTCAGGGATAAGGGTTATTGCAAGTACATTACATTAGTGTTGAAATTTGATGAAGTGTTTACTTAAGGGGGCGGTTCATTAGGAATTTGTTAACGTTGGACTTGAAGACATCCAAGTTGTAGTCCGGTGGAAAGCAGGCAGACGGAACAGAGTCCCACGCGCGTGCAGTTGTGCTTATAGTTACATGAATTCGTTTGTATACAGAAAATACGCCAAAAAATCGTCTAAAAATCTACTAATATACACACAAGAAAAACATATAAAGAATAAATCAATTTTAAAATACAGGGGAACTTTGGTGGATAAAGCATGTTCTTTTAGGAAGGAAAACAAATTGGAGTTATTTATAAATTATTACTCTCAAGTATTCGATTCACATTCAGCTTCTAAAGCAGGTGGTGAACGTAGACTTTCTCGTCATTTTTTTTTAGATAACTGATATTTTCGTTGTGGTATAAATTCAATTCAATTCAATTCAATTCAATTCAATTCCAGTAGCTTACGTAACCGTCAACTGATTGCACTCTTGTTTGCAATTGTCTTAGATATCATTATTTTAATCATTATATATTTTATCTTACAGAAGAAGAATAAAAGTACGGTATAATAAAATGTTTATTATTATATGCAGATCATGCTGAGTTCTTCACAAGAAAATCAGTAAGGAATTCACCTCTGTCCAGCACTAGAGAATTCCTTCACTGGAATACATAAATATGGTAATAACAATTAATATCATAAATGAAGAAATCTATATGTACACAACGTGGAAAATATCAAGAAAACTTTTTAAAAAATAAAGAGAAATCTTGATATAATATAATACCAACATAGAAAACTCAGAATACTTCTAATATATATTTCGAAACATATAATATAATCCTAAATGGAATACATAAAACACTATAAATACGGCAGATATTAGGTGTTTGAACATTTCTGATTAAACAAACTTATTTTTATCAAAAAATTGTTTCAGCAATAACTGTGTCTAAAGCCATAATTTAATCGTAACAACATCTTACACTTCCAAACCCGTAATTTAATACTAATATTCTTAACTACTAACAAAGAAAAACATTGCGTCATATTATGGGAAATATACGATAAACACACCTTTGCTCGTCTACCTAAAAAGGATATATCTATAACATCTCTTTTGTGCATATCCAAGGTAATAGTAACTCTGCCTTGACTCATACGTGTAGAAGAAAAAAACTCCCGAATTTATATAATAAAACTTATTGCTATTAATAGAGAACGAGAAATTACCACATTAATTCACATGAAACTAAAGCAATCCTTAATAGTTTGATTCTTTATAGAACGAATGTCAAATATTTAAATTTGTGAGTCTGTCTCTATCGCTATATTTATGTCGATGCATTCCATAAAATCGTTGAATTTCTTTAGGAAACGTTCATTACCCCTTCGAGTATTTTTGTTATTCTAACGCGCTGGCATTATCGTTCTTTTTGTACACATACATTTAATTAGATTGACGATTTCATTCTGTTCTGATGCTTAAAATTAGCCTCTATGCTTTTCATTTTCCTCAATATTATTTTAAATTATGTATTCTCTCTTGAAAAGATAATAGTTGAAATAGATCGAATTCCAATTTATTTATATTTTACCCACTAACATGAATACACACACACACACACACACACACACACACACATATATATATATATATATATATATATATATATATATATATATATATATATATGAGTGCTTATGCATACGTATACAAGCATACACAGATACGTAAATATTTGTTGGCAATTATTATAATGCATACGACATTTTTTCCTGCATACATTATTTCGAATAACATTGAAACTTTCTCGGGTTTATAATGTTGCATAGAAATAACAAGGCTATTAGTTCATTCAAATTAAAATTATATATTTACCTATTCCTGCGGCAATATTTTTCTTGCGAAAAAATAAGAAAAAAGAAACAATGTAAAACATATTTTTGATGCGGAGTAGTCGAACCCCACAGTCGTACTTGACATTTCGAAATAGAGACACAAATAACGGTTACCCATGTAATTACATGTCCATTTATTTGAGTGTAATTTCCATCTACCCAATATATATTCATGAGTAGCTTAACACAGAATATCTATGTGTAACCTTTGAATTGGTAAGAGAAATAGCTTGACGAACTGAATATTATGTATGCATTTACTAGAATATCTTAATATAATTGATATATATGCTTGTTACCATTCGTTAATTATTTGACTTAATATGAAATTATAAGTCTATGTAATTCATAAATATTAGAAAAAAAACTCAGGAGAGAAATTTTTGATTCACTGTCTATAAAATGTTATGCAGACAAAAGAATAGCAATTAGGTTAAATGTGCAATGTTACACCAGTTTGTGCATGTAGCCATGTAACACTTGCGCGCATTACCTGTGCGCGCAGCAAGTGCGCATTTACTTCTTTTGAGGACTTTTACGTGTTGTCTATTAAATTAGTTTTATTTTTATTTATTCATACGTGTCATTTTTTCTTTCCTCAAGCATGTATTCGTAAGTGTGTGTCCGCCGATTTGTTATCCAGATGTTCTAGTTGATTGTTTCTATTGAAAAACAGAATCACTCTCCATACATGAAAAAACAAAAACGGCTTCTGACAGTGTTAATGTTTTATAAAGGAAAGATTGTTCTAAAAAAAGATATACTAAAAATTATTTAATTAAAATGTAGTCTAGAATTTGTCTCTTTCTATAACACAAACTAACATGAATAGCACTTTTCGAACTCATAAAACTATCAACGTACCGATCGCGTTAGATTATCCACGAGATCTACATGTTAGTCGACACTTATCCCTCGCATTCCAAGTGTAACCTGCTTGAAAACATTTTTTCCAGTTTGCATTAGTTGGACACGTAACCCAATTCTTGCGGCATCAGTAAATGAGAGTAAATTTTGTTTGTAAAGTTAATACTTGACTTTTCTTTCCCAATTGTCAAGTATCGTGAACACATTACCCTCGTTACTAGTCCGTACTGAAAATTCACGGAAATGCCCCGCTATAATATTTGTCTAGTAGCTAAATCAATCTCTGCTATAGGAGTTAAGGTTACAATCTATTCCTATCTTCTAAAAAATCAAAATATTACATACCACTTGCGCGGGTAACTAACAGTGCATCGATAATTTAGGTACTTACTGTATTGGTCATCCCTATAAACTTATTTGTATGTTTTCTAATCAACAAGTGTTTCTCATTGGCCTACATGATATTTCTCTTGGGTTGTAAGTAAAATTTGCTTTCGGTCGACTCGAGTTTTTGAGGACGAGTCATGTTTGACCAAGCTTTAAATCTTCTAATCAGATCATTTTTCACACTCAGTGTAGCATTATCTCCAAACAACCTGACAATTTACATTATGGGGAATAGGTATACAATTCTTAGGTGTTCAATGCACATTTACACATATTTTTCAAATTCAATTCAACAAATTGTAATTTGGTCTAAATTATAATGGTGTGATATAAGTGGAGCAAAAAAACGGAAATCCTTCCGTTTAATGATTTATGTGGTTAGCCTAGAAAATCAAAATAAGTTACAATCCTATAATGCTAATTGTAAACTCGTGTTTTGGATATGCAGTTTTACTCATTTACTCGACTATTTGTATAAAAATATAGAGCATAATAGCAAAGTGAAAGCTATTTTTAACACATACATGAGATCAAAAAACTAGGTCCACACATTCTTTCACTTTTAGAATTATTTAGGATATCTTTTTTTACTTTGGCCTCATACATGTTATCTTGGCTCTCATGAACTTAGATACACTTCGCCCCTTATCTCACCTTTAGGCATAATTTTGACATAAAACTGCATTCCTGGAACAGCGAAAGAATCTCAGTTTATTTCACTAACACTACCTTAAATTTTACAATTACGTTCAAAAGTGAAGTTTGTATATTCGCATATATCTGTTATATTCCCGAATCCGAATCCGACAAGTTAATTTTAAAATTCAAATATACAAGATTCGTTACATAACAGGGGTATGCGTGAGTTCCCACTAGTCTATAAATAAATATAATTCTGCCGTCCACTTTTCGCGCACATTTCTGTATGTCGAAGATTATCCCGTTGTGGCACAATTGCTAGCCCCTTTTGAGGCAGCTAGGCTCTTCTATATTAATGAACCGTGTGTCTAACTTGGCCTGCACTTATGTTGAGGCAAGCACACATACGGACACGCATTTCAGTGCGGATACATTTTCTTAAAGGTTAAAACCGTCGGGACTCGAAGATTGACACGTGTTTATGTTTCAGTGCATAATAAAAGTTCAAACTATGTTGACATTATAATTTTTAAAAGCAAATCACTGCGTGAAACGCATCGTTCTCTCTCGCTCGCCCTTTCTTTTTCTATTTCGCTAATTGCCTCCCTTTCTTTTGAAAGAGAGAATTGAAATATAATTTTAATGTTTTAAGACAGTCGAGGCCTGTCTGCACCCCCTACGCGATGGGCCAACTAAAAATATGCTTTTGATTGTTAAATCTTAAATAAATTTTATATATTTTTGTAAAAATGCATTTTGTTCACTATTTTATACAAGTGTTCGATTTCAGCATACCATTAATGCCGAAGACAGAAACCTGCCTGTAACAACACAATGAACACGCAAGAAGCAACGAGGGGAAGATGCCTGCAACGACAACACACATGCCAGACAGTTATAGCCGACGACGTATCGACCCGTTTTTGTTGATGTTTCCGGCATGTGTCGTTAGATATCGTTGGATATCGTTTATTCCTCGGGAAACTGACTGCGTTCCCAAGACGTTCATTAACCAAGTAACCCTCCCGGGGAGGCAGTAGTATCACACCATATCCTTTGCCCACGTGTGTACCCGACTTTGCTTATATATTCTATGCATAAAATAACTAGTTGTTCGATAATATTGAACATCGATACCCCGTTTGCTCTTAGACGCACAAAAAATACAAAATTTGGTATTTGATCGTCAGGGATTCTCAGATATAACAACTTTACTTCGATAAAGATCGTTAATTACTCAGTGAAATAAAAATTAAATTACTGCCTGTACATATAACATAAAATTACGCTGAACACCTCTAAACTGAATTTATATTTTACTCATTTGTTACTTTATTTTAAATGAACCATTCTTCTGTTTTAATTTCATAAACTCCTGAAAAAATTAAATAATTATTTAGACTCTGCCTGTAAAAATATGCATCAATACACATGTGGGTGTAAGCAAGAAAGATAAGTCTTACCGTGGGTGCTCAGCGAGTGAGTTTAGGCGAAGAAAAGGAAAAACAAACATGGCGGCCAGCATTTTTATTTCGTCCGTTATCGGGTAATCTAATGTGTGCGTGAAGATGGGAACTATAAAACGATGTTCATTTCTCGGTGCAGGGAGATTATTCCCGATCGGGCAGGAGAGAAGGCAACGAGAGTGGAGACAGAGGACTGTAGCGATAATCTTTCTTGAACATTCCGTTTGTGTATTTGAGGTGAACCCTCCCATTATGCTTCAAGCTATTTCGGCGATGGCCAACGCAGGCTTAAGCAACATGATTAAGCATTTTAATTGCGACGGTGATGTGGGGGCGTGGCTTAAAAAAGTGGACATTGTAGCAAGGATTCAGAGGCTGGATGATGTGGCCGCAGTAATACCACTGTTTCTAGAAGGGGACGCACTGGCCCTCTATTTGGAGCTCAGCGACCGAGTACAGGGTGACACGGACGCCATCAAGTGTCGACTGATCGAAGCTTTTGCAGAGGGGCCTTTCGAGGCCTTTAATAAGTTGAAAGAGAAGAGGTGGACTGGTGAATCTGGTGATGTCTACGCTAATGAGAAGGAGATCGGTTGAGTTGTCGGGCATCAGGGGACACGCCACGAGTCACGTAGTCAAAATGACTTTCGTTACCGGGTTCCCGGAAGAGACATCGAAAAGGTTGCAGCAGGTCCCGGGAGTGGAGTCGCTGGACGTGAGTGAGCTGCTTAAAACTGCAAAAATCTTGGTGAGCACCCAGCCCACGGAGCCTGGAGAAACGACAGCGACGTACAGCAGGATGTGGGCACGAATCTGCCGAACCCGGGGATGGCATGCTTCGAATGCGGGGGACCACACATGAGAAGAGACTGCAGGAAGTTCTTGCAACGGACAGTGTGTTACAAATGCAATCGTAGAGGCCATTTAGCGGTAAAATGCACAAGTTCGGGAAACTGGCGAGGGGAGGCCGACGCGCCAGCGGCCGCCCCAATTCGAGAATAGTGGCGCACCCGCAGAAGATGCCCAAACAGAAGATTGCGGTGGAAGGACGGGAAGTTATGGCCCTGATTTACACTGGCTGCACCACTACCATGGTGCACACTACCCTGGCCGGAAGATACAAAGGGAAGGGTGAAGTAGTGGCATTCGATGGGTCGCGAGTGAAGTGTCGAGGGATGAAGACCGTCACTATTGATATTGCTGAACGTCGGATGAGGGCCCATGCAATTGTCACTGATCGCATGGTGCCTGGCGTCCCAGTCATCATTGGAATGGATGTTATATGCCGCCTTGGAGGTGTTAACATCACATGTAACAACGTGAGGTTAGGACTAGCTGAGTGCACGGTGACGGAGCAAGCCCCCTGAGGGATCAACAAGACAGGGGAGGAAAGAAAATTGTCGATCAAAGATCAGGATTTCCGAGCCTAATTCGACGTTGAGTGGGCATGGAAATATCAAGCGCCATCGTTGACAAACAGGGTGGCGTGCTACACAAATTTGCTTAGAGGAGGGGCGAGAAAGGAGTTTGAGCAAGAAGTCGACCGATGGATTGAGGAGGGGATACTGATGTCTTGGACGGATGACGTGGAGTCGGGCATTTGGCCGTTGATGGCCGTTCTGCAAACAACTAAAGGGAAAGTAAGACCGGTCCTGGATTTCCGAGAGCTGAACGGCCATGTTAAGTGCCATACGGGAGGCGACACCGTAGATGTATGCAGTGAGACCATTAGGGAATGGAGGCAGATGAATTGCGCATCCACGTTGGTAGATCTAAAATCTGCCTATTTGCAACTCCATGTAGCCAAGAAGCTCTGGAAATATCAGTTAGTCAAGTACAAAGGCAAAACCTACTGCGTTACGCGAGTGGGTTCGGGTTAAATTCGGCACCCAAGATTATGTCAACTATCCACAGGAAGTTTCTAGAGACAATGGGAAAGAGAGATGGAGTAGTGAGCTCATACATAGACGACATTCTGGAGAATGAGACTGTGGTAACTGCCAAGGAGGTGGTGGCTCATTTGAAGAGGTTCGGGTTGGTCGCCAAAGAGCCGGAAAAATTAGACGGAGGGGCATCTTTGGGCCTAAAACTGAAACGAGATGCGTCAGGCGGCCTAGAGTTTCGCAGGGCAAACGAGATCCCACAACTGAAGCAGGAGCTCAACAGACGTGAACTTTTTTTCCATATGCGGAAAGTTGATCGGACATTACCCCATTGCTAGCTGGCTTAGACCAGCATGCAGCTACATAAAGAGACACGCCGAAGGAGGAGGATGGAATGACAAGGTGGGAGAAAGAACGGTCGCCATGATGTAAGAGCTCCTGAATGAAGCACAACGGCAAGACCTAGTCCGGGGAACCTAGAACGTACCGCAAACATTGGATGGAGTCGTGTGGTGCGATGCGAGCATCATTGCAACAGGGGTCGTTTTGGAAATTGGAGGAGTATTTGCAGAAGATTCAGCCTGATTGAGGAAAAAGAATGACGTAAGCCAACTCAATGTGGCGGAATTAGACGCGACAATAAAAGGAGTCAATCTGGCCTTGAAATGGGGACTACGTAACATCTGCATCAAAACAGACTCTGTCACGGTGTTTGCTTGGCTAAAGTCTCTCATTTCAAGCGAAAAAAGGATAAAAACGAAAGGGGCTGCGGAGATGTTAGTGAAGCGCAGGCTTGGGGTGCTGGCTGAGCTGATGCAAGAGTTTTGTTTGTAAGCGTCGCGTAGACATTGTGGCTTCTGAAAAGAACCGAGCAGATGCTCCTACGTGAGTGAAGAAGAGTTTGCTGTTGCCAAAGAAAGATGTTGTTGCTGCATCGGATCTAGATGATGTTGGCGTGCGAGAACTGCACAATTTGCACCATATGGGGGTAGAGAAGACTTGGTACTTAGTGAAAACAGTCGACCCGAAGATCACCAAGGAGCAAGTGGTCAGGACAGATGTCAGTCGATTGATCCTGCTCCAAGCACGCATGAAGCTAGCCAATTGGAGGTGAGTGGGACCTGGGAGAGACTGGCATGCGATGTCGCCAATTACAGGGGTGGACTTTACCTGACCATTAATGATTGTGGCCCGGGCGATTTGCCCCATGGAAGAAGCTACGTGGAGGAACAGGCAATGGAATAGCGGCAATCCTTGATGAGGTGTTTTTGGAGCGAGGCCCCGTGGAAGAGTTGTTAACCGACAACGGGACTGCATTCAAGTCAGTAGCAGTGACAGAAATACTGAAGAAATGGAAGATCCAACAATTTTTCAGAGCTGCCTACAGACCCAGTGGCAACGGGATTGTGGAGAGAAACCACCGCACCATAAAGGTAGTTGCGGAAAGAGGAGGCACCTCACCTGAGCAAGCCGTCTTCTGGTATAACATGTCGCCTAAACTGGGACAAGTACCAGAGACGGTCCCGCAACTGTCAACGTTTGCATATTCCTGGATACATCCCAGGGTGGAGCCGGCAAGCTGATAATTAGAGGCCACAGGGACAATTAAACTCGGGGACGAGGTATGGGTGAAGCCACCGGGGGCGCGCTGCACCACACAATGAGGTCGCGTGACTGGGAGAAACACTAGTAACAACATTGCGGTAGAAGGAGTCCCGAGGAACATTCTCGACGTCAGATCAGTGAACGGCGAAGCAATGGAGGGGAGTGTGCAGCCACAGGAGGAGGACCAGACACTTCAGAGGCCAAGTAGAGAGAGGCGACCGCCACAGTGGATGAGAGACTACGAAATGTGATCTTGAGATCAGGGAGGCATGTGGTTAGAAGCAAGAAAAACAAGTCTTACCGTGGGTGCTCATTTCTAGGTGCAGGGAGACTACTCCCGATCGGCAAGGAGAGTGGAGACAAAGGACTGTAGCGATAATCTTTCAATCCATGCACATGACCTTAAAGGTTAAACCCTGTCATTCAGAACCCCTGGTATTGGACCCCTTAAACCAGAGAGTGTCAACGCCATCATTCTAATATTTCCTGTCGTCTTTTTTTCAATAACAATTGCATCTCTGAGTGTGACAATGACACAAAATATATATCTGATTTTTCAAAGAATAAAGCAACATATATCTATATATTTCAGTTTCAAGTATTTGTTATATCCGCCGTTACCCGGGATCTATTAAAGCTATCTTATCATAGTTACCCTGTCTCCTCCAGATTCCTAGGAAGTATGAAGCTCCCCAACGAGGGGCAAATCGCTCCGTCAGGTCGATTACCTTACATTCGCCCCTTTAGATTGCATTGCTTCCATAAAACTAATTGAGTCTAATTCCTCAATACGCCGCTCTGCCCCTTCCACAGCTCGCAATCAGGCCTTCTCTTTCCACACAACCCTCTCTCCATCATCAATTGACCTGTCTAAGAAAGATAACATATACACAGTCTAAATTCCACCCTTCCATCAGGGTTCTCGCCTTTTTCCAAATAAAAGTTCACAAGAAAGTCAGTAACTAGTTTCCGAAAAACCCAAATTTCAGAAGAATAATAAATGTTAAAGTTTACGAGTTAATCAGGTTATTAAGTCTCTTTTCTTTTTTCACATGCAAGTTTTTTGTTTGTGTTTTTTTTTCACAATTCACATTAATAATTCAAAATAATCACCATTTATAAATGTCACTCAATAAAATTTCAAAATTCACTAATTAGTTCATTAGAGTTACTTCCCTTGGAAGTAAAAAAAATGGAATAAATAGTTTTGTCCCCCTTTTTATCAAAATAATGTCACCCGATTTTTTCAAGGGTCCTATTAGAGTTATTCTCCCTTTTACCATTTTTTCAGAAATTCAGTCATAATTCAATTTTTTTCAGTCACGATTCGCAAGATTTTATTTTTACTTTGTTAATAATTGCGCAGTCTTGCAAATATAGGTATACGACCCTAATCAGGGTACTCAAACGGCCCGCTTTTTATTAAGCTAGAGGAATCTTTCTCAGCTTAAGCAGTCGTAGTTTAAATTTCACCTCATAATTTCACAATTCAGGTCTTGCAAGCATCTCGTATGAATTTCTTTCAACTGAGGATTTATTCTCACCTCAATAGACGGTCAATCAAGCTATCGGTATGATTTTTCCTTCGATGTATCTAAGCTTCAACGTCTTGCAAGAATGTTCAGAACACAGTGGGAAAAGAAAAGGAAAGAAAGAAATATTCAAGTCGTTTTCGGTTCCTCTGTCTCTCAGCGTCGGAGAGTTTTTTTTTTGGATTGCCTTTCGGTTTCGTCAGCAGCAGTCTTGTTTTCCAGAATAACAGGCGTGTACGAACCAGGGTCTCTTTTGCTTTCTGTGCAATAAGCTCGGAGATGCTCATCCCCTCGCTTCCTTCTTACATTCGCCCTTTTTATACAATCGCCAATAACAGCAAAATTATCATTACTAGAGTGTTCACCCCCGATCCTGACACCACTACCTTATGAAGTCTATCCCTAGATTCTGTTTTCTCTAGATCGTTTAGTCGGGCCTGCAATTCACTTAAATCTATTCGTGTAACTCTTCCAAGAGCTTTTTGTAACCTAAGTCGAGTATGTGGCGGTGAACGATGGATCAGGGGGTCCCAAAAGAGAGTAAGGTTATTCAATTGGATATTCGCCCACTCTACCTCAGGTGCTTTTAATAAATACCGTTCCTCAACCAGATAATACGCAGGTAACCCAATGCCCTTTCCCCGTGCTTCACATCCCCTGTCCAGTTCTTCCATAGTTAAAAGTGGTCTCACCTTGATTATTCCAGCAGCCGTGTTACCGCACACCTTAGAAAATTCAATCTTCTGTTGGGCGTATACCAACCAGGTGTCCTCGTCTACTTTTATAGCCAGTGGCAAAATACCTTCACTTGCCACCTCAACGTTGCAAACGCGATTTATCACACTCTCATCCCCCTGAAATAATCCCAACACACACAACTCATGATCTCCAGTGACATACAACGGACTCTGTGACCGGCAAATTCGAAGACCATTATTTCGCCATTTTCCTGCCTCTCGCTGATTCAACAGCATGAATCTATCTCTTGCCATATTAAACGCTACATATTCTGACTCCACTCTGTAACTGGCTACCAACTCCAACTTGGGTGTGTCCAGTGGATAGGGAACGGGGGAGTAATAACTTGATAAACCTCGTATTTGGTTCCTCGATACCAGAGGCGTACAGATACAAACACTAATATTGTTTTTAAATGTGTTTCTTATATCTTTCAAGAGTTTAATATTCGGACACTCTATTCTTCTCCCAATGTATCACTTGTATCGATTAACGCAGTCATAACTGACAGCCATCAATCTCCCCGACTGTCTTCCAGGTGGAGCTTTCATCAATGCTATTTTTTCCTAACCACAAGCAGAGCGAACGTGGTGCTCACGACACTGGGTGTCAACAATTCGCGATTTTGCCCACACCCGGGTCCACGTCGCGTTACACAGCTCTCTCCTTATGCCAGCTACCGCGCGCCGATCTGCTATCAGATCATCTCTCCTGGTCTCCACAGGTACATCAGCTTGATCACGCCCATCCACGGAACATCCCGAGGAAAATCCCGGCTGTCAGTACACAACTATTTTAAAAAAGTTAAGTACCTTTTGTCACAGGCTGTTTAAACAACCGATCCACCCTCAATAGAATTAATCCGTGCCCCCATGGATGTTGAAATAAACAACAACAAAAAACTACAACGAGCTAGATACGCCTCCTAATTTATCGAATTCCTCCATAAATTTCAAAACACGTTCCCATAATGCACTTCTCCTTTCTCCGTGTGGCAGACACACGGTCGTGCAGACAACGACCTCAATTTCAACATAACCAATCTATCTCCTCATGAACAGTTAATATGATAAACTTCTTCTCTCTCCGTGTGACACACCCACGCTCGTGCAAACAAAGAGCTATCCACGCGCCCCTCAGCGTCCTCCCAGGCGGCATGTCCGAACGGATCCATATCCAGAAATGCAACATGAGGTGACGCAAGGATCGGCCAACTTCAATCATTACGGATTCTAACTCCCAAAATTCAACGTCAACTAATTGTCTATATATAAAAAAAAATTAATTACTAAAAGTGCGTAATATTAAGGAGACTTTTAAAGACCTGATTCACCGTAAGAAATGCTATTCGTGGCTAATAACTTTAAGCGCGTATGACACGCGCAAAATTTTACTCGTAATAAAAAATCCATCTAAAACAAAAGTAATCGCTTTTCGTGTTAAATTGAGTGCACTGCATATAATTTATTACTTCGATCAGTGATACAATAATTATTTTCAATTAATTCCATTCTACATATCGGTGTCTTGGCCCTTATTTCACAACGTAGATATATGTCCTGACTGAGGCAAAATTTTAATTCTTCGAAAAGTCAAGTTAATCGCCGGAATGAATGCTTCTAATCATTCTCAATTGGATTCAACTAAAATGCGTTCAGTTTAAAATTAAAATCCTTCCAGACTGAGGTAAACAAAAGTTATTTTTTTTTCAAAAAGTAAATTTAACTTTCAAAATTTAATATTTCCAATTATTCTGGTTTGAATACATAATAACACAACTCTCAAAAGTGTAAATTCAACAACAACGATTAACATCGATACATGAAATAAAGATTAATTCAGCTAAAATGTTTCATCCAATTCACGAATTGATTAAAATAATATTCATTTTTTTTCAACCTTTTTTTTTCAATTAAATTTAATTACCGGATTTCTCTCCTCAAAATCTAAAATTGTAATGTAACTTAAGTCATTAATAATTATCATCAGAGCCAACCCGCTCTCGACAGAACTTAACAAATAGTCATCTTAAAATAAGTGAACAAAACTCTCTACCCTCGTGTTAACTTATTCTCGAGGTAGGGTACTCCCTTTTCATTCTAACCCTGCATCTGGTGGGTCATGGAGACACCTATCATCCCATTTCCCAGTTTTCGCACCCCAAGTTACAAGCATTCTCTTACATCTCTGATTTGACCTTGACCACAGGTCACTCAAGGTTATCCTAATATTCCGTTGGTGACCTCTTGTGACATCAAGCCGAATAAAGCCAGTTTTCCAAGCCTCCAGGGATTTTTCTGGACTGCCGGGTTGTCTCTTTACGTCTTTTTCAACCAACATACCCGAGATTGCTGCTAAGGCCTTCTCTCCTTCACGTAAAAGTTAATTCCATACAGATATCTGCCATCAAAATCATCGTTCCCTAACGCAACACCCCCTTTTGCTGTTAAAATGTCCGCATCTCTCCATCCCCTGTTACGCTTGGGATCGCAATTAAAAATGCCCTCTTACGTCTTCGCTCGACATTCGCATAATTCAGTTATTTACATCATTAATATTATTGATTATCTCCCTTCGGCCCTATGATACTCAAAACATTCAAATATACACACTATCAATTAACTTTTATCAAGAGAAAAAATCACATAAACAAAAAACAACAAAAAAATATGCAATAAAAGAAAGATTTCACAATTATCTCTTCATAAGTTTTGTTCACTTTCTCTCTTTATTTCTACTTCTTCTTCTTCAACCTTTAACTAAATATAAGCTAAAATATAAGATTCGTTTAAGTGTCAACTGGATTATAGTAAGTTATTTGTTTCAGTATTTTAAACAAAAAAAATAACACTTTTTGCACTTTCTCTTTTTTTATTAAAAATATCACTCTGTGACGGCAACTACCCTTTTTGACTCTAATTCACTAATAATACTATTAGTACTGATATTACGTTAATTTCATAACTCTCTTTCTCTCTCTCTCTCTCTCTCTCTGTCATCCTCTCTTTTGCTATAACGAGGCCAAATTTATACAAATGACAAGCAGATAATTAAAAGATCCGCTTACCATGATTCACTGTGTTTCCTCCTCCTCTCTCTCTCTCTCTTTTTCATCTTTGTCTTTGTTGAGCGTCGCCCGCTCTGGCAGTCAACGGAAGAGGGGGAAAAGTTCGTTCTTTCGATTTCTCTCTTCCTCTCTCTCACTGGCCCTGCGTTTCATGTTTCTCTCTTTTCCTCTTTTCTTTAATTTTTTTTTTCAAAATGTGTTTTTTTGTTTTACTTTTGTCTTAAAGTTTTTTTTCTGTCTTAAAGTGTTTTTTTTTTCAAATGTCTCCAAGTTTTTCTTTCTTTTTTTGTATATTCTTTGGGTTTGCCTTTTCTTTTTTTTCAACCGTCTTTCTCCCTGTCTCTTTCTATTATTAAAGTTTTTCTCTTTGTTTTTTTTTTCGTCTTGGAAATTTTATTTCTTCTTTATAAATCTCACGTCTGTTTAAGTGTACGTATGTATCTATGTTTATATGTCTGCCTAAAACTTTTGATATAGGAAACGGCTTTTTACGAGCTCGAGTTCATTTTGAAGCTAGACCCTTCCGACGACAAATATCGAAAAATTGGTTATAAACATAAAAATATCCTTCATTTTCAACTGCTCACTTTTAAAAGGTGGATCGGATTTTTCACTGACATTTTTAAAGTCATTCAACTCTCGGGTCCACAACGTTGCAGAAAAAGCGTTATCTCGACCATCCGTCACGTCACAACCACGGTAGGCAGGCACATCGTTAAGACAGTTTGTTTTTACCTCTTTCTTCTCTGGCTCGTTACAGGTTCGCGCATGCGAACTACTACTATTTGTTTTTTGTGCTCGCAATTTTCCATTGATTTCTACTTTTTTTTTTTTTTTTTTTTGCTCAAACAACACACCTCCATTTATCTTCCGCCGTCGTATCACGGGTTCGAGCCTGCTTGCCTACTACAACTTTTTTTTTGCTCAACACATATCTCCAAAACCCCGGACAACGCCGGGCACAAAGATTAATAAAAAAAAGTGATATCTCGACCCATATCTTTGTTGTGATTATATACTGGCTTTACCATATATGAATGTAGTTTTTAATGTCTATGGTGTTTAATATAAAACTCTTTAGATCTGAAATTGTCCATAATTATTTTTATTTTACAATTTTTTACAGGCCGCTTCATATCCACCTGTTTATTCCATCTCTTTCATTTGTTTATTAAACTAAACAAAAACATTTGTGTTTCTTTATTTCTGTTTTATATTTTATTATTTTTTTTCATGCAAGTACAAGTATTATTTAATTTTATTTATTTCTTAACTAAAAAATTGAAACATAATTTAAAATACTGACTTTATAAAATGGGAATTTAAAATATTTTTGGGATTCGTATATCTCTGTCTGTTTCCTGCTAAATATGCCTTCAAAAAATTATTTCACTTAATTTCTCTTTTCCCGCTGATACGGTTGTGTTTCATCTATATTATCATGCTCTTCTTTGTTTCATTTTCATGACACTAGTTTCGCAGTGAACTCAGGTCATTATCAACGGCTGCGGTGACGACAATGCCTTTTTTCACAAACTCGAAATGAATAACATTTAAATAAACATACTGAGAAGGTATGTTAAAGGAGTACAGCGGGCATATAACAAGAATACGCAGATGTTGGTTTTACTCACGGTGCGCTATTCGTTTGCGCGCAATAAATGCGCACACACTGCCCTTGTATATGTTTGATTCTATTCAATTAAATAACGTCGTTTTGTAGACGTATTAGGCATTTGATATCTTTTTCTACATAATAGTTTACGAAATAATAATAATCTTCATTATCTTACATTGTAACATTTTCATAATAATAATTGATTTTCGATTTCTAATAATAATGTGTACATACATAGAGATAACATATATATATATATATATATATATATATATATATATATATATAAGAACCATTAATTCATAAAACATGTTAAAAACGAGAAAGACTTAAAAACATATTTGATTCTAAAAAGGAAACACTAAACAAATGGATAGTCCTTGATCCGCGGAGTTTCGAAGAAACACTTTCCTTCTCATCAAAGAGTAGGATTTAGCAAAATGCGGGATCGGATTTTGCTTGCGAAATCCAAGAAGGCGAATTATTTCACGGATTTCTGCCTTTTGGATTACTTTGGATCATTTTCCAATTAGGCGGCTCCCTTGGATTTTACTTGTGCGAATAGACATTTAACTAACTTTCTTGGATTCTGCATCTTTGGATTTTACCGTCATTGGGAATTTTACCCTTCATCAGATTATCCATTCACATGAAATCAGTTTTTTATTCATCATTTATTATATATATATATATATATATATATATATATATATATATATATATATATATATATATACTAGAACAACAAGGTATGAAATGAAGACATAAAACTATATCTTGGTAGATTTAGAATGGATCATTTATTGAATAATGGAATACAGACAAAATTTGGGGGATAGAAGGGACTCTTTATGGCAGGGCATTTCGAAGTATATGGCTTCTCATCATTATCCGGATAAGTCATCTCTTGTGGAATTGATCTTTCTCTTTTCCTTTTACATTAAGCTATATATATATATATATATATATATATATATATATATATATATATATATATATATATATATATATATATGTATATATATTTATATATATACTAATATATATATGTGTGTGTGTGTGTATGTATTTCTTGGAGATATATAGAAAATTCATCTGTAATATTTGATACGAACTTTCGTTTTCTTGTAATAGGTTAATGTTAATAGCTCCATTTTCAATATTTAAAAAAAAATCCTGAAATAACTAATCATTCTTGGGAAATAGGCTAAATTACTGATCATTTCAATTTCGCCTGATAAGTGGATGTGTTATTTAGCAATTGTGTCCTCATCATAAATCACTCCATTGCTTAAAGTTTATATCTCTCTATGTCATCTTCTCATTTTGTGTAACTCTACTTGTCTTTAATTTAAAAAATAGATAAAATAATTTAAATGCATTTCATGCTACCTATAAAAACCATATAACAGCTTGGATTTTCCTTGAATATATTTATTTCTGGATTTTCAGAATCTCTTAATTGACTTATATGCAACTCTTATATGCAAATTGATTTATATGCAAATCCATATGTAGGAGTTTAATTTCATGCGCTAAAGGGAAAATTCATATTTTAACTATAGGTACTATTTTGCTTAGATTTTCCTCTGAAGAAAAGGAGGCATGAAAAATTAATAAATCTTCCTGGTGTGATCCTTTGCCGTATAATTGTATTTTTTAAATTATAATTTAGTGCCTTTATTAGTATCCTTATATTAGGGTGAGAAAGTTTTACGGAATTTTTGTTCAGATTAAAAATGATGTTTTTTTTCAAATACGTTTTCTTATAATACCTTTACTTTATAGACAGTTTTAAAAAGAGTTCAAGGTCTATGTGATCGTTTACATTACAATCGTTTTCAAACAAGTATGTTTTATTTTCGAAACGTTGAATACAAAATGAAAACAAGCAAACCTGCAACATTTTCTTATTTCCGTTCAGGCCAGGGAGAAAAGATGCTGAAACATCAACGAAACGTTTGGCGAAGGAACTACTACTGAACGCACGTCACAATTGTGGTTTAAGGAGTTTCGTGGCGACGAGAAGAGTCTTGAAGGTGATGAGCCTAGGGGTCGGCCATCGGATGTTCACAGCAATCAATTATGATCCTTAGTCGAAGCCAATCCACGCACAATTGTTCGAGAATTTGCTTCTGAACTAGACGGAACGTGTACAACAATTTCTAGACACTTGAGAGTGATTGGAAAGAAAAAAAATCTGTATACATGGGTACATCACGAATTACAACCAAAATAAACACGGTTAAACAGTGTCATCTTCCCTTCTTTTATGCAACAAGAACGATCATTTCTCAACCGGGTTGTAACTTGTGGTGAAAAGTGTGTTTTGCATGTAAAAGTGTATTTATATTCTGTCATTATGTACATATTTCAGATCGATGATATAAATATTGTTCTGAACTGTTATAGGTGTCTATCGTTAAAATATATTCACGTCAACACCATTATATATATATATATATATATTTGTGTATATATATGTATATATATGTATGTATGTATATATATATATATATACATATATATATGTATATAACAAATAAATGATAGAATGTGAACGTCAGAATTTCACTGAGATTAACACGTAATGTATTAATTATCTGGTATTACAAAATTCTACAAAAATATGTTTTCACATAAGCAATGTGAAAAACGTTTAGTTCTTTCAGAGAAAAAATCTAGATGAGATAGTCCTATTCATGATGGTGCTATGTCTGCCCCGCCTTTTCGAAATGAACAGCAAAACCATGACAATTGTACATAAAAATAGAGTCAAGCAATGTATATGATAACATACACCATAGGTATTTTCGGCTGGCTACAAACAGGTATTAAGAGAATAGACACTACAACCAGAAAAAAAAAGTTTAGCAGTACAGCCTACTAGAACGTTACTAGATAGAGCAGATCCTTACTAGTGTAATTCAGATAATCATTCAGATATTTCTAGTAAATTCCGATAGTGCACCGTTCGAAAAGAGGCATGACAAGTTTTATATTGGTTTGTAAACTAGTAGATCAGCTTTTAGTTTTTCAGAACTGAAAGTCATGGTCTAAGGCCGGAGGGTTTCCTAGTAAAAATGGGAATCTTTAATCTATCTGTGACTACATTGTTAAATGTGAATGGACTAGGGATAGTCATTTCTTTTTACTATATTACTATTAACACACAAACTTAATCCAAGAAATAATTTTTAACACATTTTTTTAACCAAAGCAGAGCAAAGAAAATAGTTGTTTACCTAAGATTTTCCTGGAGATTTACGGTGTATTACCTTTTCTATGTAGATGCTGGCTTGATTTCTTCGATTGAAGTTGTTGTTTTCTGAAAGTGGTTGATTTCTTCAGTTGTTATATCTGGGATTTCTTCTCAGAATGTATCTGGTTTTACGCAAACAATATACCACAATCGTTTCCCAGGCGTGTTACTTGGTTTGTCCGTATCGAGAGTACGTCTCCTCAAAAGTTGTCAGGTCTTCCCCGTGAAAATAAACTACATGAAACGAAAGGTAATCTTCCTTAAACTCTTAGGTTGATACAGAGGCGGCGATATCAGCCCTGGATCGTGCCCCCGTTTTTCTTTTGTTTTTTTATCAGCGTCATTACGAGCAGGGTTTTAACAACATTTTGAGTAAGGAACACTTGCTGAAATTAGACGCTTCTACAAAACAACGAGTAAATACATTTTTTAATAAAAATAAATTGCGTGTATATTTAAATTTAAGAAGCATTTATAAATCGAGATCCAGTATCTACTCGGCGGTTGCCGTTTACGATCGCGGCTCAAACTGGCCTACGTCCTTGTACGGCGATATTCACAGCAAAACTCTTCAATACAATTACGATTTTCTCTTAATAAAATAGAGAGAGAGTGACTAAAAGTAAAGAGGAAGAACCAATAAAATGAAATAAGCGAGACATGTTATCACGCAAAACAACACTGAAATACTACCATTGTTAAACAACCGCTATGCCATCATGCCGGATATAGATTTATCCCTTTTGAACCTGGTTACTTTACAATTTCAGGTCGGCAGTCGTCGCCTATCAATTTGATCCCCAGTGTATATGTACTGATATTTTTAAATATCTATATCAATCTCTGTGTATCTATCCGTGAATACGAGACATCTGACACAAGGTTTATAAATACGCAATGCCCAAGTCCCCCGAAAGGAAGCTTTTTCTGTGTCACATTCTTATTCTTGGAGGAAATTACTATACGAAGAAAATCATAATCATTATTAGTTTATAGCATTCTTAAACCTCATTTATCTATTCCTGATGATTTTTTATCGAGATTAGTAATACCCGCATAGGAGTTTGATTATTAAACTTTATGCATTTATATTCAAGAATAAAACTTTTTCAGATATTTGTGGACATAGGATATACTCTTTTTATCAATACTGGATTTTTCATTTTATCGAGCGTTAAAACTGTATATGGTTACAACCTACACAACGTCATTATAAACAGAGGAGTATGTTGCAATTCATTCACGTGTTTCAAATATTGTTGTTTATTAAGTATGCAATTAGTAATACACAATAAAAATAGCCAGAAACTAATCTTAGTAAATTGCTAAACCTACCTTTGTAATTTGCTGAAGAAAATGTGACAGATAAAGGACGATTTTTTGGGCAAACAATTGGAACTTACCAAGTATATATGAGTCTAATTTTCCAATTGAGAAGGGTTATTTGTTTTTATTTTTTTAATTAGATAAATATATATCGCAGAACATATAAATATGATGTGAATGACCGGTGATAATTTTCCGGGACTTTTTAAGACTCATTCATCGTTCATATAAGTGATCAAAATGCCTATCTACTCTCTGTGTTTTGTGCAAGGCCACAAGAGCAAACCGCTTTCTTGAACCGTCGGCTGAAGGGCATTTCTAGGTACCCAATGTTATATTTTATTTCCATACGCATAACAATTGTTGTCATTGGCAGATATTCTTCAAATGGAGGTGGGTCTACCGCGTTGTAGTCAATATGAATTTGCTACATTTCCTAAGGATAATCAATTTATTCATGTCAATAAAACATAAAATAAAACTAATAACAATGAAATACTGTGTACTAAGTTGTAGTATATCCATTAAATGAGATAGTATTTATAGTTTATCAAATACAGGTGTGTTTAAGTCAGTGTGTGTGCTAGTGTAAACCTTACATTTATCTCAGGGTGTGTGCTAGTGTAAACCTTACATTTATGGTTGCGTGTGTGAAGCCCTATATACCATAGTTTTAGACCTGATGTTTATCTATGTACGCTTTCCTAATAACAATTCAAATTATCTGATCCGAATATGTTCTGGCAAACGAAGTTAACATTAACACTTAATTTCCGAGTAATGTTCGTACTACGCATGCAAGTTAAATATCCTGGTTATTCCTTGCAATGTAGAAATTGATTAAAAAGCACTGTTGCATCAAATATGACAATGAAACGCTGATTATGCAATAATAGTATAAATAATGAAATTTTCAGTGAAAACCCGATTACCTTATAAGTATCAAAAACTAGCACATTGTAGTAATGAGACCTCACACTATTGTAATAATAAGAATAGTTTATCCACATAATGTCAGGCAATGTTTTATTAATTGTTTTTAAACAATTGAGACAGCATATATATGGCATGACTGAGAAGAATTAAATACAATAGCACACCATTTAAATAACACAAACATCACTATTCAAATAGGGAAATATAGAAGAAACATTGCTTCAGGGGTTTTCATTCTGCTAAAAATAGCGGTCCTAAAAAGTCCTTTAATACCTGAACGTGGTGTTGCTAAACTTATCAACAACTTTGATTCAAGTAAAACAACTGGAGCCGCCGGTATTCCTGTCATATTGCCCGAAACCCTTAAAATAGAACTATCTCCCTTAATCACAAAACTATTTAGAAAGTGCCTTAAGAAGAAATGCATCTCAACACACTGAAAACCTTATCAGCTTGAGCCGAATTTAAAAAATCCGTAGCTCGGTCAATTTCAACCCAGCAAGAATGAATCAATATTATTTGCATCATGAGTAAGTTGTTGAAACCTTTGATAATCAGAGACGTGGCCAACCACCTCAGCAAAAATATCTTGTGCAGTGACATTCAATATAGTTATAGCTAGAAATGCGCTCTCAATTATTATTTTTTTTTACTATCTGATAGGCTTATACGATTAGTCGTTGATAGACAGAAATCAAAAACTCATAATATTATCGCTGGCGTCCCTGAAGAATCCCTTTTGCGTCAAACTCTCTTCTTGGTCTTCATCACTGATCTCTCAAATCGCATTCCTAGATCATTCATAGAATTAATGCATACGGGATCACAATCTCTGACAACACTTGCAATCCAAAAATGACCAGGATCTTTGTTACATTCCTTTTTCTGATCTTGAACGTAGCGCAATGGAGAAAAAGACACCTGGTTAGTCTTAATGCATCAAAAATCAAGTGTCTCTCCTTTAATCAAAATTGGGCAGACGCACATCACATCCTAATTGAAATAAATGAGTCCCGTCTTGAGAAAGCTCCATCTCTTTACAAGCTTCTGGAAATGACTTTAACCCATGATCTAAAAAAGAACATTTACATCAATTATGTTTGAAAAATGGTTGGATCTCTCAGCCGCAGTCCTGTGTCTATATTAAAACCAGGTACGCCCTAAAATTGTGTACTGTTTCTACATGTGGATCGAGGTTTTTCCGCAACGCCTATCCAGCCTGGTTCCAGATAAAAACCGGCTTTGAAACCTGGTACGTAGTGCCGTTTTCTCTTCGCTAAACCTCTTTCCCAAAGATGAGATCTTGAGAGCCTGTCTTTGCTATGTCGTTATTTTCATTACTCGTGCACAACTGAACTCCCATCTATGGTACTACATTGGCAATCTTTCAGAAACAATACTCGACTTGTTACAACCACTGTATACGATTTCCTCAACTCTCTAGATGTACGTTAATCATAACACAGACTCCACAAAAAAAGCGTATTTTCCAGAACTGATCGCCACTAGAACATTGTTTCGCTAGGTGACTTCCAGATTAAATACAACACATAATCCTTCTAATCCAATGTAAAAAAAAGTACTTGTTAAGCCGTCTCCATAAATAACAACATTCTATCCAATTCTCAAGAGTAATACACTACCACATTACATTCATTAATCTTTGTTCTCGAGTGTCCGCTGTGCCTTGATAAGTGGTGATTATCAAGTAGAAAAAACTATCAACCTTTTTTATCTGAGAAAAACGTCTAAATATCTGAAACTGTAGTGATCCAACAAAACCCATTTATCATAATCATGTTCTAGTTTAATGAGTGTTGAAATATATTTGTGTTTAAAACAGAATAAAATAACTATGTTTTTTGATTGCAGCAAATGAGTAAAGGTTTAAAAGAGTTAAGAAAACGTTAATTTCACGAATTTGTTCACAGATTCGTTTGTTGATCAAACATCAATTCATGCATTAAAAGTTAGGCATCATTTGAAATTTACACGGCTTGGGCATGTTCGTGAAAGACATAGAAACACTTTTCAGTTTAGGTATTGGGGACTCCAGTAATTTAAAAAAAATGATGCTTCATGTTATTTATATTTTCAAATATTTATTCATGTTTTTCGATATGGTTGTATTTATAGGGGATTTTATTTTTCATGACTTCTGAGAATGACGCCCTTATATTGTTTTTTTTAATAGGATCTAAAATCAATTTATACTAAACTAATGTGTCTATTCTAATACTATAGTGCATATATTCTCGACGTAGACTAACAGATAATGTTATACGGATATCTAGTAAGTACGCTGGCAAGTTTAAATGTGCGAAATTTATAGCTAGACAGAAAGGATATAAGGAACCTAGTTTGGGAAACCAATATAAATATTGAGAAGAATTCTTACACAGTACACAATAAGCAAAACCAAAAAAAATTGAATCGTAAACAAATGACAATTGGTCTAAATAAACAAATGACAATTGGTCTAAATAAACAAATGACAATTGGTCTAAATAAACAAATGACAATTGGTCTAAATAAACAAATGACAATTGGTCTAAATAAACAAATGATAATTGGTCTAAATAAACAAATGATAATTGGTCTAAATAAACAAATGACAATTGGTCTAAATAAACAAATGATAATTGGTCTAAATAAACAAATGACAATTGGTCTAAATAAACAAATGATAATTGGTCTAAATAAACAAATGACAATTGGTCTAAATAAACAAATGACGATTGCAATAATAGCTTATTACATGACACCAATTAATAATGGGTTATTGTTTATAGGTTTTCTTTAAACTTCAAATCTCGATTGTTTTCTAAATAATAAAACTAGGCAGTTGTTTCTGATATTTTCCTATATATGATTTGCTATTCAGTTGAGTACAAAAATAAAATGCTATTGTGAAATTTTGATTTATCGTGAATATTAAGTCTCTCTAATTTTAATGATATTCAATAAGTATATTTGTGTTCATTGTAAATATGACCCTCATTTGTTGACATGCATCTGTTTTACGCAACGTTGCCAGTTGTAATCTGACTTTTAAGTGTATATGCTTCAAAATCAGTATTTTCTTTTGTTTAACTCTATTATCTGACATTAAAAGCCGTTTCCCTCAGAATAACTATAGGCGCAAAATTTAAGATTAAATCAATATATTACATTAAAACATCCATTTAGAATGATGCTAGTTTTTATTGTTGAAAGCAAGTACACATGCATACAAAAAATAAAAAAAGTACCTGAAAATGTTCATATAAAATATATTAGTTTATCGATAAAATATGCTGTCTCAAACTTAAGTCTAACTGCAAAGAAATCTCTTTAATCTTTTGCATTGCATACAAAACAAAACTTATATGCCAATTTCTGTTTGTTTTACAGAAAATAATGTAAGTCTTGAGATAGTGTTCTGATAATAAGCGTGACAAATAAATACAAAACTATATTTCAGTCGTTATCGTGACAGGCGAACAAAAATTATATCAAACTATAATGTAATAGGAATTTTAAGAAAATATTTATTTATTAATATTACAACGCAATGCAAATAAGATTTCAAGCATAAATGAAAATTTATAAACATGAAAATAGTATTCAAAAACCAAGCCTTTAAAACAAACGAACATTTATTTCCTTCGTTTAAAACAGAAAGAAAATGGATGTTCTGAACATAAACTTAATGGAAGAAAAAAGAAACTGAATCTTCTTAGCTAGGGAGACATATAAACATTCTAAGTAAAATTTAAGCTTGAAAGACGGACGGAAATTTTCATTTAAGTGCTGATAACAAATAATATTTGAAGTGTACGCGTGAGCGATAGGAAATGCTTGTAGATACACATTAACGCCACTGACTAACAAGAGCTGTGTTTAAATTATATATAATCGGTAAACGATGAGTTTTTTTCTGATATACATTTGACGGATAAATTATAAATTATTTTGAAAATAAGGTATGATGAAAAATAAAAAAAACGGCATTTTATTCTTGTACGTCAAAAGCTAACAAAAATATGCCACAAACTAACTTATAACACCACGAAAAATATCAAATGAAAATAACGACATAACTAATAATATTGTGATAGAGATGGGCACAGTTGTTGATGATACAATGCTCTATAACATGCACGATGCCAATAACGGATGTACATAAATCTAAAAGAATGGCAGAATCGTTAGAAATGACCCCAGACCGTAGTGGATAAGGCCGCATATCGATGGTAACATTTAATGCTAGTAAGACTAAGCCACTCTTTTGTAACTTTTACAAGGCGCCTCTCCAACCAAAAGATATCCATGACAAATAAACAAATAACACCCTACCTGAGAATTCTTCCTTAAAACTCCTCAGTCTAATATTCGCGGACAATATGAACGGAATCAAATACCTTGAGCATATTACGAAGGCTGCTTAAAAGAAGTTGGATTCCCTTTATCGAGCTAGAAGACTACTCACACGTAGGAGTATGCACTGAAACTAAAGCTGCTTTCAGGTCTACCAGCAACCACTGTAAAAGAGTAATAAAAAATGCAAGAGAGCTATATGCCCAGTCTGTTAAATCCAAGGTAGCTGATCAGCGGCTTGGATCCCACCAGTTTTGGCAAATAACAAATAGGATCCTGAACAGAAGTGTGAGTTCTATACCAACCATTATCAATGGACCAGAGGTCATCTCGTCAGCGTCAGACAAGGCCAAACTATTTGCAAAGAACTTTGCAGCTAATTCTACCCTATGCGACGAAGGCCATCAACTCCCCATGTTTCCTCCTATAACACATAACAAGCTGGGTAGCATACACATATCCATCCGTGCATGAGGTCGCCAAGCTAATAAAGAACCTAGACTCCAGTAAAGCAACTGGCCCTGATGGCATCCCAATTATAGTGTTAAAAAAGCTTTAAACAGAACTTGCTCCCATACTTACGAAACTATTTAAGCGCTGCCTTAAGGAGAAGTGCTTTCCAACTCCCTGGAAGACCTCTTCAGTTTGCCCTATATTTAAGAATTCAGGTGATAAGTCATCTCCCTCTCAATACAGACCTATGTCTCCTGTGTGTTATGAGTAAGTTGCTGGAATCAGTATTAAATAGAGAAATAGTCAACCACCTCAGCAGGAATAACCTTCTTAGTGACACACAATATGGTTTCCGCTCTGCAAGATTTACCGCAGATGTGCTGACAGTTATATCCCACAGGATAAGTGAATCTCTTGACAAAGACTTTCTTTCTAGGGCAATTGCTCTTGACATATCAAAGGCCTTTGACAAGGTATGGCATAAGGGTCTACTTCACAAGATTTCCAGCTACGGTATAACGGGAAATGTTTTCTCAATCACATCTCTCCGATAGGCTCATAAGAGTAGTGCTCGATGGACAAAAATCGGAGGCCTGCAATATAAATGCTGGAGTCCCCCAGGGGTCAATCCTGGGCCCAACTCTCTTCCTGATCTACATCAATGACCTCCCTAAACACATACTTAAATCATTCGTTGACATCTATGCTGATGACACGACCATCTACGGAAACACATCAAAAGCTGTAAATGACAAAGTTCTCTCTGATTCTCTCTCCTCTGATCTCGAGCGCGTGGTTCAGTGGGGGAAGATGTGGCTAGTTACCTTTAATGCATCCAAAACCAAACTCCTATCCTTACATCATCAACGCTCTGATCCCCATCTGGCATCAATTGTGATGGATGGCTCTCGTCTGGGTGAGGCTCCGTGTTTTGACAAGCTTCTGGGTTTGACCTTTACTCCTGATCTGAAATGGAACACGTACATCAAGTCTGTTGCCAAGGTCGCAGGAAAGATGGTGGGATCCTTCTACCGCTCCAGAAGATATCTCACTACTGATGCAATTCTCTATCTATATAAAAGCCAAGTACGTCCAAGGATGGAATACTGTTGCCATATCTGGGCAGGAGCTGCTAAAAACAGCCTATCCTGCCTTGACAGAGTACAAAATAGACTTCGTGGCTTAGTGGGGGATGCCCTTTTCTCTACCCTGCAACCTCTCTCCCACAGAAGAGACGTTGCGAGCCTGTCCTTGTTTTATCGTTATTTCCATGGCAGGTGCTCGTCTGAACTCCAATCTCTGGCCCCCCTCGCCAATCTTTCACGAGAAACACTCGTCTAGCTGAATCCACTGTGAAAAATTTCCCCCACTCTATATCTGCGCCTAAATAAAAACGCGGATTCCATGAACAAAGCTTCTTTCTTAGAACTGTACGCCTGTGGAACTCTGTTCCGTCTGCCTGCTTCCCTCCGGACTACAATTTGGATGTCTTCAAGTCCAATGTTAACAAATTCCTAATGAACCGCCCCCTTAAGTAAACACTTTAGCAAATCTCCTCACTAACTTAATGTACTTGCAACAACCCTTATCCCTGAGTGGCTTCCGGGCCTTGATAAGTGGTGATCACTGTGTAAAAAAAAAAAAAACCTCTACAAGTTAACGATGCATGAAGTATAGCTGCCATCTCTGAGTTTATGCATTCACCACTCGTCCGAAAAGAGTTTTCAATCTAATACCTCCAACTATGTCAAGTAAGCTCCGATCCCTGTCCCATCCCAGCAGTGTTCCACCATGCCTGTTTTACAGATGTTTTAATGTGATGTTCTCTGATGAACTCGTTGCACTTGTGCCCCTCGACGTATATACCCCGACAAACCTGGTGAGAAAACAATCTCACACATTCACTGTGGAGGCCTCTAAATGCCAGAAAGTTTATTTTAATCATTTCTTTTTTCGAACAGCTAAACTTAGAATTCACTTCCTGCTACTTACTTTCCTGACTGATATGCAGAAATTAAAATTAAACGTAAACCAACATCTTCTTAATATATTCTAGCCATGGGTTCAGATAGTAGCTCCTTACGTCTAAATGGTGATATGGATTTTTAGGGGCGAATATAAGTTAAAAAAAAAGCCTGAAATATACTAAAGTATATAGTATTTCACATTAACATTTAGCAAGGCATTGTGGTAAATTACACGGAACGTAATTATTCGGGATAACCCCACTAAATCTATTGGTCTCGCGGTAAAAATGTTATTTCAATGCGTGACAGACAAAATCAAAATATTTTTTTAAACAAAACATGTGGGATCGAATAAATTATCTTATACTATAGTATATCAGGTCGATCGATCGACAAAGATTTTTAGAGCGCTGCTTTGAAACTTGGGGAAATATGACCATTCAATTATAATATTTTGATCTTAAGCTGTACCTGTGCATGTCACAACGGATGTAAATATGTATTTGAACGATCCTCGTGTACATCTGCTTGATCGCACTGTATATAATATGCGTTCGTTCAAGCGGTGCATATGCAGAAAAAATATAGAACTGAAAACGGCCTGGCAGACAAAATGCTGTATAGATAATCACGGATGTATTTGCAAGAAAACTTATCAAAGAAGTTTTAATGCTTTTTGACATGTGCTCAAAAAAGTACGAATCTATTATCAATATGGTGTTTTGTTGAATGTAAAATGGATAAATTCAATTATGCTTGGTCGATATTTCTTAGAATCTGCTTGAGTTTTTGTTTTAAGTACATTTTAACGATTAACGATCGTAAAATGGCGATAGTAACGATTGAATCCAAGTACTTATCTCAGTAAAAATCAATATTTTGACTATCGATCTGGTGACTAGAGAATGTTTCATGATATTTCAGGAGCATATACGTGGTATTAATGACAAATAAGTTATTTCTGACTTTTCAACCAAGTGTTAGTTTTAAATACACACCAATATATTTTATTACGATTTAAAGGTACGTGTGGAGATACTTTTCTTTTTAACTCATCTTCACCCCAAAACAAGCCATTTTATTCCTGGCACTTAAGAAGGGTACTGGAAATTAGGGAAAGTGACTATCGCAGGTATGCAGTTAAATAACGAAATATCCATAAAAACAAATGTAAGAAAAACAAAAATGTATTTCAAGGCCGAACATTTCAAGAGAAGAAACTAATATTGCCGAAGGTTTTCCAGAATTTAAAGATCTCTACAGTACAGATGCATATTTTATCGGATTCTCGAGTTAATCAGCAGTGCACCGATTTTGTAGAAGCACATTCTATGAAATACTTGTGAAGCCGACATAGGCACGCAGCATTGTGGCGATGGGACAAAGTTTGAAGCTTGGTTTATTGTGAATTATCCATCAGACTGAAACATTTCCTGGAACAACGTTAAATCTAAAAGATGCATTAATCGTTATGTGGCAAAATTATTCCATGCATTGAATAATAGTGGATTTGACAGTGGCATATGTGAATATTTTTATAATCTGGTATAATTAGCCCACCCAATTAAGAGCATAGTAAAAAGCAGTTTTAAGTATTTGTTAAATCTTTTGTGTGATAGCTGTATCTATAAGAGATGTTCTATTGAATAACCATCATACTCACCGTACATGTCACGATAAATATACGTAGGCTTTACTATAAATAAAAACAAGCTCAGTCCTGGGTAACTGACGCCAATTTTAGCACAAATCATTGCATAGAGACCAGGGTAATTGGCACTACATATCTACGTGTACTTTTCATTAAACTCGTAAAACACAAATTGTTGCATAAAAATGTCCTACAACTTATGTGACAGATGAGACAAATACGAAAGTTCATATGCGTAAAATTCTGATGAAATTGAGAGCATTATCGATCTGCCCACAGTTAGAATTTTCAGAGGTATAACCCTATGTTAAATAGCGAAACCCGTATGTAAGAAGAAAAGATAAAAGATCAAACATTATTCCTAGCGAATGTCTATTAAATTACTCCATTTCCGTCCAGAGTACATTTCGATATTTAAGGGGTGAATAGAGGCGTCTAAAAATTAACAAGACTAGCGCAATTTTTAGTGTGTGCTGCGAAAAGAGTTATTTATATATCTTTTTATTTAAAACTCATGCGACAAAATATCTATTACTCTTACTGTGCTTCTGTCTTGAAGGAAATAGAGTAAACACAAAATATATGCATCCGAAAAAGACGTTTCCACAAGCAATCAGTAGGATAGCTTAACCGTTTTGTAGAAATATAGCAGCGTTATTAAAGAGAGATACTTTGACGTTCGCTTTCGGTTGTCAAGATGTTTCAGGAAGTTATCAATAAACTAACTACTTACAAAGAAAGGGAAACGATGCCCGGGAAATATGAAGTTTCCGTTTACTCAAGACTTATATATAATCGTTTCAGAAAAAAAAAGATAACCGACACTTTTCAAAATTTAGTGGATTTATTGTCGAGAAGTGATTCTGAGCACATATATTTAAAATAAGCATTACACAACAACAAAACTCTCATTTAAGTCACTTATCAGTATATTAAATGAAAAAAATGAAAACGTAATTAATATTATCCGTCTGCAAAGGCACTGCCGTTTTTTCTCTGCACAGCCTGAAGTGAATATATTTCGAGTAATTTTTCATCTGGTCGGAAATTATATTATTATTGTGGTCATTTAATCAATTACGTCTTTTTTACAGAGAAATGTTAACAATGGGCTATGCAACAAATTACTAAGATTTAGTGAGTGTAAAAAAAGTTTTGTTTAACGATTTCTTAAAATAAACATCGATTGACTCAGTCAGATATTTTTTGTCTGTAAACCGAGTCTGTACAGCTAATTTAAAAACTTTTGTTTTAAAATAGGGCGTAGCTCAACGCATGCATCCAGAAGAAGAATCGTTATAATTTACGGTATAATATTTTAACGTATAGCATATTATAACATATGTAATATCATGTAGTTCTTAGAGCTCAGTAAACTATGCTAGCATCATCCGATAGATAATAAGTTGCTGCTATTCCTGACAACATACACTGAGTCTTGTTAACATAGATTTATTCAATGCTAATACCAGATTAACAAGTAGTCTATAGTCGCTTGTATATCGAAGTTGGTTGGGCTACAGACATTTGCAATTATTGCAGAAAAGTCTTACCATTTTGCTATATATAGCACCTTGAATTCCCAGATATTGATTAACTTAATGTTGTCTTACTTTCGGGATTTAACTGGAACCCGTCTGTTAATTTGCTATATATTATCTTTTAGGAATAAGTAGTTACATATAAGATAGAGCTTAATATCATTATATCTGTTCAAGTAGGTTTTGTTAGTTAGAGTCTGTATGTCACTATCAATATGTGTACATGTATATTTTTAAGGTAGTATACATATCGCCAAATTAGTGTTTAAATGGCCGTGAAACTTTTCTCACTCTGCTCGAATTACTTGCTGACTAACCATATGGAATTCCTACCAATTAAGTCAGTTTTTTATGAACATTTCCCCCTTTGAAATAGAAGTAAGGACGGTGAAAACAAATATTTAGTTGAATATTTTATACCACTCTAATGCATATATCTTGTACATTGCCCATTTGTTTCCTTAGGCAACCAAAGCTTGACATATAATTTTAACTTTTACGGCTGATGCTGCTTTCCACGAGTTATACACATACATGCTTCATACAAGAAAGAGTTGGATATTTATTGTACTTGATCTGTAATAATGTTTTTTTTTAAAGTTCAAATAACTAATTATATGAATCGTCCTAATTAATGGACTGTGTCGAGTTCGCTTCCTTAGTGTATTACATAAAGCCATATATAATATTTTCTTAGTTTTATACGATGTAAACACACGGATAAACACGATGTGGACGTGAATGTGCTTCTTGTTTTGTTTTGTTTTGTTTTTAGATTTTGTTGCAATCTGAATCACAAATACTGCTAAGAATGTTTAATACTAATTACGGCACCACTTATAGGCGCCTCTGATTCCTTAAAGTTTTTTATCAACGGTTAATAATTATTAGCTTAATATTTTATGGAAGTAACTGCTTTCTATATGCTGCTCCGTGACTTATTAAGATGGATGCTGATTGCTCGATCATATATTTGTTTTCTTTATTTTATACTTTGTTTTCAACAGAAATAATTGATCAACAAAAAAGCCAAGAAAAACTACTTGACTGTTGAGAAGAATAAAATAATTGCACACTAATTGCTATATATAAACACACACACACACACATATATATATATATATATATATATGTGTGTGTGTGTGTGTGTGTGTGTGTGTACGTATGTGTGTCTGTGTGTATGTGCCTCTATTTGTCATTTCTGTGCATGAAAATTTTAAAACAAAATATTATTTCAGAAAATATAACAATTAAAGTATAAAACTTAATTCAAATTTCATGAATTGTTCTAAGCACTGTTTCGCTGTTTCACAGCTCATCAGTGCGGATAAAAAGGCAACTACCTCAAGTCTGGATAAAACATCGACCGCCCAAATGACAGTCTAAGCTTCTAACCATTACTATATATGGCGACTGCTGTGTGATTAGTGAATTAACGATATTTTGACATCGTCCAAATGCTTGCGCTCGATTTGTTTACACAAAGTGCATCGCATAGTATGCTAATGGCAGTTTGTGTGTCACTTCCAATTATGCTCACTCCAAGATAGGGAGCATTATATATATATATATATATATATATATATATAAATATATATAAATATATATATATATATATATATATATTTATATATATATATATCACTGAAAGGCATTGGTTTATAAAATCCCAAATCTACGTAAGGGCAGGCAGTGGAGACCTAGCAAAAAAGTTTCTGTACATTTCATCTGTTTATTTATATTAAAATATGTCCTTAGTAAGGATTACAGTGCGGGCAAAGCCAGGGTTTTAGTGCCTGAGTTATATAAGACTATTTGACAAAGTCTGCCATGAATGGGTGTTAATAATTTGGTGTATACTAAATATAATTAGATCCTTGTTAACAAATAGGATCGACCAGGGTGTCAGAGATGGACGCATATCAAGCAGGGTAACCTTAATGCAAAGGCACCTCAAGGGTCGATCAGTGGACAAATATTATTATTGATATTCATAAACGATCTCCCCCTAATAATATTGTGTCCGAGATTGGTAGATTTGCTTAGGATACATCACTCTATAATATGCACGAGAGATGAACGGATGAAGATAAATCGAGGAGAATAGCAGAATCGTTAGGAAATGCGCTCTACAACGAAATGAGAGGCGGGCGTATATGGATAAGCAACATTTAATGCTAGTAACACTAAGCTGCTCTCCTTTAACAATGGAAAGACGCCTCTTCCACCATCGATATCCATGACAAATAAAAACTCTACCTGATAATCCTTCCATAGTACTCCTCGGTTAAAACTTCACGGGCAATATGAACTAATCAAATGCATTAAGGACATTGAGAAGGTTGCTGCAAAGAAGCTGTGTTACCTCAACGGAGCTAGAAGACTACACACACTTGATAATATTTTGTATCTCTACACGCCCAACATTCGCACATGCAGAGAGTATTATTGCCAGATATGGATGTGTGCATTTACTGCTAGCCTCTCCCTCGTGGGTAGGGTCCAAAATTGTTTTCAATCGAATACGCCCCACTTTGTCAACTAGGCTCCAACCCCCGTCTCACCATCGCAATGTTACATCTGTATGCTAGTTTTACACTTGTGCCCCTCGACATACATATTCCCGACAAACGCGCTTAGCAACAAAATTTCACAGCTTCACTGTTGAGGTCCTTAAATTCCGGAAAGCTTTCTCCCCCGAACAGCTAGAATTTGGAAACCGGTTTCTTCTATAGGCTTCCCTGACTGTACCTATATGCAGAAGTCGAAATTTAACGTAAACCAATATCATGTTCCCGAACAGTAACCGCTTACGTTCAATTGGCGATATGCCGTTCAACTGGCGATATAAATAGGGGGAAATGCGAGTATAAAATACGATGAACACACACACACACACACACACACATATATATATATATATATATTGGGGGCAGAAAATTAATTTTATTGATTTTGTCATCCGACATATTTAGTTGGTAGAATCCATGATTTACTCATTAACTTACTTTACTCCCTGTTCTAAATGTTTTACCCATAAATGCAGGAGTAGACATCTTCTCATCAGAGTGAAACACATTTGTAGCTATTGGGGGTTTTGCTGTCAGGATAATAATTAGAGAATACATACTATGTTATTTAGATACCCAACAATACAACACAAGACATGAGCAGAATAAGTGATTAGTAACAGATGTGGGTTAAAGCCATGGTAAAAAAACAATTTTTAAAGATTATAAACATAATTTATATCCTTAATTTGTTAAAAAAAACATAGTAGCATATTCTGGATCTGATAAAATTAATTATTAAATAATAGACTTCTAGTAATCAATAGACAGAAAACCTCAAACGGCCTGAATTATCTCCCTTTGTTATATACTTATTCATGTTATGACTAAAGTAAGAGTCTTATTAAAAGAGAGTCTTAGCGATAAAGAGATGTTGTTGTAAGAGACTTAGAGAGATTGTTCATGTTATGAGAGATTGTTCATGTTATTATGATTCCTATATTTTAAATGTTCATTCCTTAGACGAGTAGAAGAAGAAAGCTCTTAGAATGATGAGATAGTGTTCACTGTTCAGACATTGTGTAGACATGAGATGTCGAGACGTGTATGTAATGACATTTTATAACACAGATATATAATAACAATTCAATTTACCTTTTTGTAGGAATCACAAACACAAGACGACGTTCTACAAAAATACAGATGAGTTTATTCTTCACACGACCGGCCGTGATTTTCATCATCAAGAATTCAAAGCTTCACATATTGAGTTTAAAAGTGATCGTCTCGCTTCTAGACGTGCAGACTCTCTGAGTTTCTCCCAGTCTCTGTTTTCTTTTAACTCTAAAGTTTTTCTCTATCCCTAGAATTTTCTATTTTCCGTGACGTCATACACATGTTAAAACATGTGCCTTCTTTCACGTGTTCTCGACATGCGTGTCCAAAACTTTTCCTTTTTCTACAAAAGGAATTTTAACCTATACTCAGTAACTTATTTTTCCAATATGTTAAAAACATTATCTTATAGCTAAATTATTTCAATTAAAAATTTCATAACAAACTTGATAGTTCACATTCTTTTCATGAAATGTTTTATCTCTATTCTACATAATCGTTTGTTTTACATTTTTAAATTCTCACACGTAATCTATTTCTAAACCTAAATAACGAGGTTCGAATTTCGTCTATTGCTATTTCATTTTCATTTTAACTAATTTCTCTATTTTTATACTTACATGAAAAGGGGACAGCCCTTATCATGTAACACCTTTAGATGTTATAGGAAATAAAAATCGACCCAATTTCCAACAGAATTAACTAATAGCAATTAACAACATAATTGGATTATCTCCCTTCATAATTGTGTTTAGAAACGATATGAAGACATTCTCAAGAAGGACGACAATAAATTTTAAGGCATTAAATAATGAATAATAATAAATAGATTATAATACCTTACTGAAAATGTTATACAAGGATTTATATATGTAATACAACCTTTTTATTTATTCTCATATTCAATTAAACTTTAAACCTAAAATGGTCTTCATCTAAGTATTATAATAGCGAAAATCTGTAAACATTATTTTCCACTAATACGAAACTAAAATTAACCGTAACGTTATTGCAAGGTTGTTACGGCCATACTATAAATATAGAAATTAAAATTTAAAACAAAAATTATAAAAAAAATCATTAGTGGGAAATAAAGAAACAGTGAGATCTAATTTACGAATTCAACGAATGGGATGTATAATTTAAAAAAAATGCCTTAAGGTTTTCTGTGAAAACTTCTCATGACTCTGTTCTTTAAAAAGGATACTAAAATAAGCCGATATATTGATATTTAAATGGGCTTTCCGTAACTACAGCAAAGGTAAATGTTTCTCACATGCTTTTCCCATTAAGGGATTTTTTTTAATTGTTTCTTTCTCTTCAGAAGTCTCTGTTGTCAAAAGTGTGTTTATTCATAATGTCTGAAGAAATGCTGGTTTTGGAAAATGTTCAAACGATATAATGTTTGAAATATTTCGACTGGCATGGAAACAATTGTAACGTAAAATGAAATAAACTTTTTGTTGCCATCTACACCCTTTTTTAAGTATTGATTTTTCTTTCACATAATATTAATGCTCAATTATGAAATTCGTATAATTTTGCAGCTCTTTTTGGCTTAAAATTAAGTCAACTCTTTTTGGCTTAAAATTCATTGGTATATGAAATTTACTGAATTGCACGAACTCAGTATATCATAATAATATATATATGTATATATAGATATACATATATATATATATATATATATTGCATATATTTGTGTTTTATGCTTTCTTTTTTATTTCACACCCTTATGCAACTATGCAACTACTTGATAAAAATGAAAATTTGAAAACAAACTATAAATAATTGTTCCATGCAATATTTTAAATCTCCTAAACACAAAATGTTTGAAATGAACTAAAAAACATATCTTACAGAAGTTTAACTAACAAATGTGCATTAAATAACGAAAGAAATATACAAATTAAAAGAAATGCAAGAAAAGTTTTACAGACGCAAAATAATATAGTCGCAAAGTGGGAGCGTCTATAAGATGAGATAGACCGAATTAATATTAAGAATTTGTAATTTCAATTTAAAAAGAAAATCAAGTAGCTTGCTTTAAACAATAACATTTATTTCGAACGCACCCATGCCACAATAAAAACACACTACTGTGAAATTTATATTTGGTGATTTTATGTACCTGCGATAACAGCGCTTCTCAAATGCGCTTGTGTTGTTAAGCTCTCTAAGGTGTTATTGCGTTTTTGTTTTCTTACATGTTAATTTTATATATGATTTTGTAATTCATTCATGAATATATATTTAGCCATGTAATATATCATTCTGCAGCGCGTTTATCGTTCTATCGACTTGTGTTATGCGTTATTCTCAATCGTCTCATTCATTTCTTTTGCAGGTTTTCGACAGCATAGACAAAATTTACATCCGTATTATTTTTTGTTCTAGTTTAAACTAGGCCGAACAGCTGCCTAAACAGCTTGTGATATCAATGATGCGTGTATCTCAGAAACCACAACGGTGATTCAAAAATTTCGCAATGGTAACAAGAGCCTCCAAGATTAAGATGGTCGCAGCAGGCCTACTGCGGTTATTAATGAATAATTGAAAGCTTTCATTGATGCATATCCTAGCAAAATCTTTTTGTTTAACTGGAGGTCAACCATTGAAAAATCGTTCGCTTTTTAAAGTAAATAGGAAATCTAAAATGAATTGAACGATGATAAAAGAACGTCGTTTTAAGGCGTCCTCTACGTCTCTTCTGCGCAGCAAAAACGACTCATTTTCCGTGACGTGTGATTAAAAGTGGATCTTCTACGAAAACCGGCGACGTTCAGCACAGTGGTTGGATGTCGGAGAAGCTCCACAACACTTCCTCAAGCCAGAGTTGAACCAGAAAAAACTATGCTGGCTCTTTGGTGGTCTGCGGCCAGTCTCATCAATCACAGCTTCTTGAATTCGGGGGAGAAGTATTTCCGATAAAGTGAAAACTTCATCAGAAGCTCCAAGGTATATGACCGAGTTTGGTCAATATGAAGGGACTACTTCTCCTCCATGACAACGCTCAGCCGCATGTTGATCAACTGACCCTGCAGAAGCTGGAAGAATTAGTCTACGAGAATCTGCCTCATCCGCCATATTCACCGAGCCTTTCGTCCACCAATTATCTCTTTTTAAAAGGATCTCGAAAACTTCCTGCGCTGAAAATCTTTCAAAAGCCGAGATGATGCCAAATCGGCCTTTAATGACTTCATCATTTCAATAACTCCGGATTACTATGCTAATGGGATAAATACAATTGTTTCTCATTGGCTAAAATAACCCCGTTTGAATAAAACTTACAACATTTTAAACATTTCCTTTTTAATTACACCTTGTGTTCAACCTTCTTAAAAGAAGACATACCTGTTTTTAAACGATTGTAATTAAAACAACTAGAGCGATAATCGTCATTATAATCATATGAAAAGACAAGATATTATACCGAAAACTTATTTTAAAATACATAATTTAAAACCAAAATTAAAATAAAAAAGTACGCAAGAATTTCCATGCCCACCAATATATATATATATATATATATATATATATATATATATATATATATATATATATATATATATATATATAATGGTAAAAGCTCAAAGATGCTTCTAGGATAGTGATTTAACGGTTCTGAGGCTTTTTGAAGCATAAAAACGATGTTACTTTTTGTATTCGATATTTTATTATTTATTGATTTTAAATTAAACCTATTAAGCCTCTATTTTACTTTCCACCTATTAATACAATAAAACAACCACCCAATCTCTCAGCCATAGTTACCCGCAAAAACAAACCCGACACATTACAAAATAGTAATTATAGATGAAATAAACCGCGGTTCCTCATATGAATATACTTAAGTACCATACCACTATTCAATATACCTGAAACTTACACTCATATCAAACCGCCACATAATGTCATATATATATATATATATATATATATATATATATATATATATATATATATATATATATATATATATATATTTCTACAGTGGAAGAATATATTGGAGAAACTCTGACACGTTTTCGAATCAGCCTAAACAATAATAAAACGGCAATTAGACAAAAGTCCCACACCTACTAGCAAACCACTTCAATTTGCATGAACAGACAATAGACAATATAGGATGCCTCCTAATAGACTCAAATTTCCCATAAACAAAATTACGAAAACAAAAAGAAATACAATGGATCATCCGATTAAACACACATAAGACAAGTCTTTACACAGACCGTGGGCCACTTAAACTCTACAAATACTTTAAAAATATAATATAGGTAAGCAAATATCATACACTTAAATATATACTTCTACGTATGTATAAATCTGTTTTGTTCTATATTGATTTCAATATGTATATTACACTTTTCGTTTTATAGCAAACACACGTATCATTTTCTTGTGATTAAAACTATTCTTCTTCTTCTTCTTATTATTATTATTATTATCATTATTAATATTATCACCATTAATACTATTATTTTCGTTACACCTAACCTTCTATCTGTACAATTTATATGTATATGTATATATATATATATATATATATATATTATATATATATGTGTGTGTGTGTGTGTTAATCATTGTTAGCTTAATATCTCTATTGTTCAATCACTTTATTTAATGTGTGTCTTTAAATAGTGATTATTATTTGTGCTTGATAAGTTAAGTATATGCATATGCGCCTATGTATGTTTATATATGAATACGTATGCATATATCTGTATATATAAGTCTGTATATTATTTATATATGTATATGTGTGTTGGTTTTATATGTAGAAATGTATATATTTTTGTGTATGTGGGTGTGTAATGGCGTAAATATATATATATATGTGTGTGTGTGTATATGTATATGTATATAATATTTACTAGGTTTGTAACTTGCTTGATTTCTGTCAACGATCAGTTGTATTTACATATGAATATGTATGATGATATGTATATCTATGTATATGCATATGTTGTATATATATGTGGGTATATCTGTGTTTATCTATTAGTGTGCAAATATATATATATATATATATATATATATATATGCATTTGTATATACATTTATATGCATGTATGTATATGCTGGTATGAATACGCACGCAAAGCTGTAAGTGAGGACCTACATATTAATCATGTATAAATACTTACTAGACTACCCGAGACCCGTTGGGTCAGTATGTTATATTAGCTATGGAATTCATGTATGAACTAGACGCTTGTGACGTAAGGAAAATTATTTTTTCACATAACAGAAACATTTCTATGAAAGTATATTAAAATGAAAAATCACGGACGAATCACACAAATATGAAAAGAAATCGTCCCTATTCGTGTAAAGTTACCTATTTCTTCAAATAATCCCACAAATAGAAAATTAATCATCATTTTTTTTACGAATCGAGCGCCGACGAAAGTCATTTAGGAGCAAAAACGCACATGAACCTTCCGATGAGAAATATAAGAATGAAAAAACCCATATTGGAATCCTTCAACCAAGTTATAGAAACTTAAATCTAAAAAAAATAATTAATAACACCCGAAGCAAAAAAGTAAAACCTTAATAAATAAAATTTAAAATAAAAACAATATTAAAACGGATTAGTAAATATGTTAACAAATTCACCGTTTTCACACAACTATTTTGTATCTAGAAATGTAAACAAAAATAAAAAAAGAAGGAAGGAATGAAAAGGGACGGATAGAGAGTAGAATTAGTAGTAGTAGTAGTAGTAGTAGTTTGGGCTTTACAACAATTGTTCTTATGTTTGTCAACGAGTTAAACTTGTTTAGTTGTAAGAAAATAGCGACAGTATAGTTGGAATAAAGAATAGTTGGAAAACGCCCCTACTTTTCCCATGTTAAATAATATTACAGTGCCAGGTCAAAATCTGCAAAAAAGCGATTTGTGTTTATTTGTTTATGTTGTTATGTGTTAATGTTTGTGCGCGCATGCGCAACCGGATGTCGTAAACCGGAAAGTGGGTTACATCACTCATTACAAGTTCATTTGCGTTTTATAATTATATAGATTCATATTTTTTCATTATTTATAATTTATATATATATATATATTTATATATAATCATAATTCATATATATTTATATATTTTTCTATTATTATAATTTATATAGATTTATATATATATATGCGTGTATAATTTGTATGTATATTTCTCTATGATATATATATATGTGTAGGTATATATGTATATTTCTATCAATGTAATGCATATATATGTTGATGTGCATATCTTTGTGCTGCCTTAAATGCTCATGTATTCGGATCTATGCATGTACATGTGTATATGTATGCATATATATGTTTGTGTAAATATGTGTGTGCGCTTGTGTGTATGCATGTGTGCCTATGGGTATGTATGCATGCATGTATATGTACGAGGAGCGTGCAATGTAATGCCACTGCCCCACTTCCCATAGCAGTAGAGCAACGAAACCTTGCAGAGTTATTAGTCTTTCTCTACATAGGAACTACTCAGGGTTATGCATTTCTTTCATCGTTTGCTGCAGCTATTGAAACCGTATTTGTAGAACACACACAGTTTTGTCCTATATCCACGACGTGACTTCAGAAATCAAGGCTGCATCATCTGGGAAACGCTTTCCTTTAAAAAAAAAACTTCATGGCTTGGAAGAGGTGAAAGTCAGAGGGTGCAACGTCAGGAGAGTAGTGAAGATATGACAGGACTTCATAACCACACGCCCGTGCTTCTGATTTGGCGACATGCGAGTTGTAGACCGGAGCGTTGTCTTGCAGGAGGTGAGTACCTTTGCTGATCTTGCCCTTCCTCTTGATTTTGAAAACTTCCCTTTATTTCCTCAAAAGTGAAGCATAATAGGCTCCTGTAATTGTTGTGTCCTTTGCCAGGAAATCTGCCATCACTACCCCGTCCTTGTCCCAAAAGATTGTGAGCATGATCTTGCCAGCGGAGGGATGCACCCTTGCCTTCTTTGGAGGTGGTGCGTCCATGTGCTTCCACTGCATTGACTGGGCTTTGGTCTCTGGATCATAGGGATGGACCCAGTTTTCATCCTGTGTAATCCGTCTTTTGAAAACTTTGACTCATCTTTTTGGAACATCTCCAAATTCATCTTCGAGCACTCAACGCTTTCTCGCTTCTGGAATGGTATGAGCAACATGGGAATCCATCTGGCAGACACCTTATGCATATGAAAATGGTCATGAATGATAATTTCCACATGCCCTATACTAATCTAGACATCTTGTGATATTTGGTGAATAGTAATGCGCCGATCTTCCCAAATTGCAGCCTAAACTTTTCGGACAGATGCCTCATCAATGACAGAAGGGGAGCTGTTTCTACAGACTTCCGACTATGTTTGAATTCACAATGGTAGCGTTTTACAAGGTCATATGATGGGGCATTATCACCATAAGTTGATTTCATTTCATTAAAAGTCTCCTGTGGTGTGCATTCTTTCAAATACAAACACCGGATCACTGCCCGACATTCAACAGACTCCATTTCACACCTGACTCAGTTCAACCACCTGTAAAACAGATACCACAATTAGTTGTGAGGTATAATTTGCCACATAAGCCGTAGAGATATAACCATTGCACATGCAAAATATTTTCTTGATCAGACACCTGGAAGTGGGTCAGGGACATTAGATATTGCACGCCCCTCGAATGCGTATGATTGTGTATGGTTGTCATCGTCTGGTGTGGACGTGTGTTTAAAGAACACATATGTCTTAGCGTCATACTATGCGTCTCCTAGACAAATCAACTCCACGTGCACGTCGTGACCACTGTCACGCAGACGGAGCTCTGTTGAACAGCGGGCGTCGTGCACCCTATAACTGGACCTCTTCTGGCTTGTGGGCCAATGTTCTTTTAACCAAAGGCTAAGGGTGAGGTAACCTTGACAGATACATCCAGAGGAGCTTAGGCCCTGTAAGGTGCGGCATACATGACACACTGGCGTGTGGAATATGCTCTGGTGCCCAGCAACTATAGTCCCAGTGATGGATCAAATTTTTTTTTTATTACATTTTCACCCCAAACAAGGCACATTGCCACTCAGGTGTAGGGGGCTACTATCAGGGTCAGCAACTACGGGGACACTATGTAGGGATTGGGGCAGCAAGATGTCGGTTTACGTTGCACTTGAACTTCTGCATGTCAGTACAGTTAGGGAAGCATGATCCTGGAATGGAATTCCACAGTCTAGCGGTTCTGGGGAAGAAACTACTGGAGTAGAAGAATCTTTTGCATCTAGGGATCTCTACTGTGTGGGGGTGGGATTTAGCTGCCTGTCGGGTTTGTCGAGGGTGTCTGCGTCGTGGGGGCACAAGTGTCTGCAGTTCTTCAGAACACTCACCATTAAAATACTTGTAGAACAAGCAGAAGGATGCAACGTTTCGTCGATGGGACAGAGGCTGAAGCTTAGATGCCAGTTCAGGGACTATCAGATTGGCTACTTTTTTTTAACCTTGTCTAGGAGCAAGAGACTAGTAGTAGACGCACCAGCCCAAATGTGGCAACAATACTCCATACATGAGCGAATGGTGGCCTTATAGAGATACATGATACTTTCAGGTGTCAGTAGTTTTCTAGCACGGTAGAGAGAGCCTACCTTTTTTGCAGCGACCCTGGCAATGTTTCAATATAATTGTTCCAGCTCATGTTTCCTGTGAACGTTAGGCCAAGCAGTTTGAAAGATGTTCTCTCAGACGGGGAGTCACTGGCCATTGCTATTGGTGGCAGAGAAGGTTTCTTGTAGTTATTGAAGGAAACCAGTTTGGTTTTGGCAGCATTGAATGTGACCATCCACTTATGTCCCCATTCCACTACAGATTGGAGGTCGTCCTCTTGTGTTTTTGCCATTTCTTTAGATATGTGTTCATTTGGTGGGTGGAGAGGGCTCTGTAAGCCGGGGTGAAGCCAACCTCTCTAGGAGAAGGAAAACCCTGATATAAAACCTGCGGCGACTGCTGCATCCAATGACGTTTAATCGCTCTTCTTTTTGGTTCACTATGGCAGTTGTTCAGAGAGTGGGCTTGTCTCGGTGCAAAGTCTTTCCTCACTATAAAAAGCTTCAAACACAAGCATTACTTGTTATGCAATCGAATACACATTTTAACATCAGTGTGTATCTCGATAACAAAAAGGCTGGTTGTAGCCTAAAACGGCAAACGAAAACTGAATAGGGACTGATGTGGATATGGGCGTAAATGAAAATAAATGTTCTGGAGCATCCAAGGTCTGGTCCAGCAGGTGTTCAGGGCACCACAACCGTCATGGTCATCGGCAGATGTGCAGGACTGTAGAAGGTTCATAGAAGAGACCGTCCGGCAGATGCTGCTAGTGGCGCTCATATCTGTCTCATTTGAGCCAGAAATGTATTAAGTAATAGAAATATTCAAGAACAAGTTTGCTGCAGTTATCATGAGTATATATATATATATATATATATATATATATATATATATATATATATATATATATATATATATATACAGAGAGAGAATGAATGATAAAAATTTATATTCTAAAATTCATGATGTTGACCATCTCATTATTTATTACTTTAAATCAGTCGATTCATACAATTCTTGATAGTATCTGTTTTGAAGCGCCAAACCGATCACTTAATTATTATATCAATTAGTGAATCTATTATGCCCTTTACTCACCAGAAAAAATAGCAACAATCAATCTGTCAAAAGGAATTGAAATGTGATTTGACATGGTGAAATCCGAAAATTGGAAAAGAATATGCAGTTAACTTTATATTTTCCAGTACGCCATATTGAATTTTATCAAACAAAGACATTAAACCAAACTATTCGTATTAAAATTTTTAATTAATTTATGAATATTCTACCAACATTTTCTATTTAATAATTAGTAAATTTATTAATTCTAAGTCATGCATTAATACTTATAAAAATAATATCCACAAACCATAACATATTACATATATGTTTGCATATACGAAACTAAACTAAGCTAAAAAAAACTATTCATACTAAGAATTTTAATTATTTATGAATCTTCTATCAAAATAGTCTATTTAATAATTATTAAATTTATTAATTCTAAGGTATGTATACATACTTATGAGAATATTATCACCACACAATAGCATAGTATATATATATATATATATATATATATATATATGATGGACTCTCCCTCGATTTTCGACGTATGAGACTCCGACAATTGATCTGAAGGTCTAGAACTCAGCGTGTCGACATTCACTTAGACGTATGTGTTTTTTTAGTCCTGCTAGCGACTTGCAATCGCGACCAAAGTGGTGACAAACATATAAATGAGAGAATTTAGCTCCACACTGCTCAGTATTATTTTTTGACTTGACTCTCGCTTCTTTCAGTTTTTCGATGCAAAACGCCGAGAACTCCTTGATTTTTCTGTCACACATGTCTATCCACTTCCTTCTGTCTTTTGCAGGTAGCTCAATGGTATTATATCCAATATTTAGAACCTGCAAATTAGATTTTATTTTGTCTTTGTAACGCAACCATGGTCGTCCCACGTTTCGACGGCCTCTGTCTTATTGGCCATACAGGAGTTGCTTCGGTATCCTATCATCATCCATTCGCATCACATGACCCGCCCATCGAAGCTGCGACTGGATTAAGAAGCTTTCGATGTTGCTGATTTTACAAAGTGTGAATAATTTCGCATTTGATATTTTGTCTTTCAAAGTAAAACCGCAAATGGCATGTAGACACCTCTTATGGAAGACGTCAAGTTGCGAAATTTGTTTTCGGTACGGGGTCCACGACTCCGAGGCATACAAAAGTGTGGACAGTACCACAGCCTTATATACATGAATTTTTGTCTTCAGGCTTAAAACCCGAACATTCCATAATCTTGTGTGCAGCTTGCCAAAGGCGTTGCTTGCTCGGGAGATACGGTTGATAACTGCATGGTCAAGAGATGCACTTGAATCAACCATGAAAACTTGTTAACATACTTCAGGTTTTTCCCATCTACCTGAATCGACATCTGAGGAAAATTGTGCACTGTTTGTCTCTGTTTAACATCCTGTACTTGTTTTAGTGTAGGTGGTGGCTGGTAGATGACTTCCGTTTTCTTCATACTGATTGTCAAGCCAAAGGTTTACATGCAGTAGAAAACCGATTTACAAGATATTGAGCTTCCTCCCGAGAAGTCGCGACAAGGGCAGCATTTTGTTTTTATTACATTTTCACCCCAAACAAGGCACATTGCCACTTTGGTGTAGGGGGCTACTATCAGAGGAAACATCTACTGGGGTACTATGTAGGGATTTGGGCAGCGAGATGTTGGTAAACATTGCACTTGAACTTATGCAAGTCAGTACAGTTGGGGAAGCAGTGACCTGGAATGGAATTCCAAAGTCTAGCAGTTCTGGGGAAGAAACTACTGGAGTAGAAAGATCTTTTACATCTAGGGATCTCTACAGTGTGGGGGTGGGATTTTTCCGCTTGTCGGATCTCTCGAGGGTGTTTACGTCGTGGGGGCACAAGTGATTGCATCTACCATTATAATACTTGTAGAAAAGGCAGAGGGATGCAACGTTTCGACGAAGGGACAGAGGCTGAAGCTTAGATGCCAGTTCAGGGCCTATCCGATTTGCGACTCTCTTTGGAACCCTGTCAAGGAGCGAGAGACCAGTAGCCGATGCACCAGCCTAAATATGACAGCAATACTCCATACATGGGCGAATAGTGGCCTTATAGAGGTACAGGATACTTTCGGGTGTTAGAAGTTTTCTAGCACGGTAGAGAAAGCCCACCTTCCTCGCAGCGGCCCTGGCAATGCTCTCGATGTAATTGTTCCAGCTCATGTTTCTTTTGAACGTTAGGCCAAGGGGCTTGAGAGACATACTCTCAGATAAATAGTCGTTGGCCATTGCTATAGGTGGAAGAGAAGGTTTCTTGTAATTATTGAATGAAACCAGTTTGTCTTGGCGGCATTGAACGTGACCATCCATTTTTGTCCCCATTCCACTACTGATTGGAGGTCATCCTCTAGCGTTTCTGCCATTACTTTAGATATATGTTCATTTGTTTTTCTGTCGTGCCTGCTATAGAGTGTGGTGTCATCAGCATATATACCCATCTCAGAGTCAATTTTGTCAGGGAGGTCATTTATGAATATCAGGAACAGCAGAGGTCCAAGGATAGATCCCTGGGGAACTCCCGCATTTATATCATATTGTTTAGATGTACGACCGTCGAGGACAACCTGGATTTTCTCTTATCTAAGAAGGATTTTATTATGTTAAGTATTCTACCAGTGGTACCGTATGATCTAATCTTCCTGAGAAGACCCTCATGCCATACCCTGTCAAAAGCCTTGGATATATCTAGAGCTACCGCTCTGCCCTCTCCCGCTTTGTCCAGTGAATGGTATATGCGTTCAGAGATTACAGTGAGGATGTCTGCCGTGGAACGGGCTTGTCTAAATCCATATTGTTGGTCGGTCAGAAGTTCAGAATTTGTAAGGTGCTGGACTAGAGCATGGTTAATTAAGGTCTCAAATATTTTGGCAAAAAGTGGGAGGAGGCTAATAGGGCGATAATTTAATGGGTCAGTTCTTTCGCCAGAATTCTTGAATACTGGTACCACAGAAGCTGTTTTGCAGCATCATCTGCAAACAGCAAATCTCTTATAATGGTTAATCGGAGAAATGTTTTCGCTTTGAAGCGTTGTTGATTAAAAATCCCACCATCTGTACGGAATTGGAAACGAACGCCAGTGTCAACATCTGCAAATGCATATTTCAGTATAACAGAGAAGTAAAGGGCGAATAGTACTGGAGCCATTACACAACCTTGTTTTGTTCCATTGGTCACATTGAAAGGCTCAGAAGAGTCCCCATTGGACATCACTGAAGCCTTCTTGCCATCATGGAAGGATGTTATAACTTTGAGTATATTGTCATGTATACAAATTTTCTTAAGGATTTTCCATAGGGCAGTTCGGTTGACAGTGTCAAAGGCTTTAGTAAGATCAATGAACACTATGTATAGCTCTTGGTTCTTTTCTCAGACTTTCTCAGAGACCTGTCGCAGAGAAAATATCATATCTATTGTACCCCGAAGAGAGCGGAAACCACACTGCGATTCGGGATATATCTCATCTACAAGATGTCTGAATAATCTGTTGATTATTAGTCTGGCCATGATTTTTCCAGCAATTGAGAGCAGAGATATGCCACGATGATTGTCACAGGAATTCCTCAAGCCTTTATTTTTTATAAAGATTGTAAATTGATGCATCTTTAAAGTCCTGTGGGACTTTTCCATATGTCCAAATGGACACGAAAAGTGCATGTAGCTTTCTGGCCAGTTTATGGCCACCATATCTGTAGGCTTCCGGTGGTATACCGTCATTTCCTGGTGCTTTACCCAATGGAATCTGTTCAACTGCTGCAAGGACTTCTGGGAGAGTTGGTAACACGAATAATTCTGATCTCTCGGGAACCTGCTCAATTGAGTTTATAATCTCATCGCCTGTTACCGAAGAAGAATTTAACACTGTTTCAAAATGTTCCTTCCAGCGTCTCAAGATACCGTCCTTGTCTGTCAATAATGTCCCGTCTTCTGCTAAAATTGGCGAAACTCCTGGTTCTTAAGGGTCGGAAACCTTCTTTATACCTTCATAAAAGGCTTTTGTGTCCTTTCTGTTGAATGCTGACTGAACGGCTTCTGCTTGTGCGGTCCACCATTTCTCTTTCATCTGTCGTAGTGTCCTCTGCACTTTCCCTTTGCAGGTTTTGTATGCCAATCTTTTTTCAGTAGAGTTTTGGTCGTCAATCCATGCTTTGTGAGCTTGATTCATTTTCTGAATTTGATCCTGGGCTTCTATATCCTGGTCATCAAACCAATCCTGGTGCTTCCGTATAGGTAAACCCAGCAATTCCAGGGAAGTTGAATGGGTGATATTTGGTAGCGCTTCCCAGGACGCTTTTATGTTGTCAGTTATTTCTACACCATCTAAATTTTCATCCAACTTGTCAGAAAGTATTGTTCGAGTTTCAGTATTCTTAAGCGACAATACATTAATACGTTTTGGAATAGATGACTTCTTTACCTGTCTGCGCCAAAGACTCAGAGACACTTTGCTACGTAGCAGGGGATGATCTGATAGGTAACAGCTTGCATGGAAGGAGCGCGTTATTTTTAAGTCACGAAAATCACGTCTCTTAGTTGTTATGATTTAATTTGCTGTTAAGAGTTATCCCCCTTGGGATTGACATTCATAATAAAAGCGCCCTCTGTTTCATTTTCCCGCTCGATTCTTTCAAGAGCGTACGTGTATTTTACAGTTAATAAAACCTTTCTAAAAGGCAATTCTTTACTTACTGATACTATTCACTTCAATTTTATTAACTGTAAAAAAAAAAAAAAAATAATGGATCGAATCTTACGTCCCGACAGATTCGAGGTGGAACCTACATGCCCTAATTCCGAAAAATCCTATAGGCATTGGGAATTAACCCTTCAGAATTATATCCGTTCACATAATAACGGATTAATCGAAAACACTTCAGATAATTTCTTTGCCTTGATCAATTGTATTTCAGCCTCTGTTTTCGATTTAATAAGCGATAAAACCGACTACGATAGTGCATTAAGAACATTGGACGCCGCTTATTTAAAACCTGAAAATATTGTTTATAATAGATATCGATTGATGACGACGAAGCAACAAACAACACAAAATATAGATGCCTTCATACTACAATTGGAAATGCTTGCCAAAACATGTAACTTCGAAGCGGTTTCTGCTGAAGAAAACAAAAATCAATACATTCGGGAAGCTTTCATCGGCGGAATTTCTTCTTCGTCCATCCGACAACGACTGTTAGAAAAACCCATCCTGACTTTACAAGACACATATGCCACGGCCAGATCTCTTGAACAAGCAGAAAAGCATTCGATAAGCTACGCAAATAACTTTACTGTAGCAGCTACAAATAATCCTTCGGGTTACAATCGTATAGCTGTGACTAAAGAAAATATGCATCCAAAAGGGGTTTGTTTTTTCTGTGGAAAATCACGTCATCCTCGATATTTATGTCCTGCACGAAACGCCGAATGTAAAAAATGCAAAAAAAATGGTCATTGGGCTAAAGTGTGTAAATCTTCTATTTCTAACACTCATACTGCTGTTCTTTATGACGACTCTGACTACCCCTCACCTTCTCTATCCTGACTAGGAACTAACTCCAAAGATGTCACATTCACTCAATGCCAAATTAACGGGCACTTCGTGAACGCTATGGTGGACTCCGGCAGTGTAAAAACATTCATTAATGAAAATACTGCTAAAAAACTTAAACTCTTCACAATACCTAAAAACAAAACTATAGCTCTGGCTGCTTCCGATCAACATGCTAAAATAACTGGCGAAGCTGTCGTGGATTTAATACTGAAAGATAAACCCCATTCTGGAATAACAATTGAAATCATTGAAAACCTTTCCATTGATTTAATAATCGGAAAAGATATTTTAAAAAAATATAAAAAAGTAACACTTAAATTCGACGGTCCTAGAGACAAACTTATAATTGGAGCTATAAACACGAATAATATTTTTCCTACCATAAACGTTCCACCCCCTCCTCTCTTTTCTAATCTTTCTCCTCATACTACTCCTATTGCGACAAAATCCCGACGTTACACTTTTGCCGCCAACAAATTCATAAAAGAAGAGACTGCTAGAATGTTGAAAGAAGGCATAATTGAACCTTCGATATCTCCGTGGCGAGCGCAAGTTCTTGTAACTTCGAATGAGAATCATAAGAAAAGAATGGTAGTCGACTACAGCGATACCATTAATAGATTCACGGAACTAGACGCTTACCCAATGCCTAATATCAATAAGATGGTAGACGACATCGCTCAATATAACATCTTCTCTACTCTCGACCTAAAATCTGCTTATCACCAAATACCTATAAATCATGCTGATCGTAAATTCACTGCGTTTGAAGTAAGTGGCAAACTTTTTCAATTTACTCGTCTTCCTTTTGGCGTCACCAATGGAGTAAGTGCTTTCCAGAGGAGCATAGACTATATTATAGAAAAAGAAAATCTAACCGATACCTTTGTGTATGTTGATAACGTAACTATATGTGGAAAAAATCAAGAAGAACACGATTACAATCTTCAAAAATTCTACAAAATTGCTAAACAATATAACATCACTTTAAATGAAAATAAAAGCATAATTTCTTCTAGTTCTATTACTCTACTCGGCTACACCATAGAAAATAATCAAATAGCTCCCGATTATCAAAGACTAAAACCATTACTCGAAATGCCACCTCCGCTGAATCTTAAATCTCAAAAAAGAATAGTTGGAAAGTTTTCCTATTACTGCAAATTCATTAAAAAATTTTCTGATAAAATTTTATTACTAAATCAAAACAAAGAATTTCCACTACCTCCATCTGTATTAAAATCGTTTCAAACATTGAAAAATGATCTAAAAGACGCCACTTTAATAACGGTAGATCCAAATAAAGAATTTGAAGTAGAAACGGACGCTAGTAACTATTGCATTGCTGCAACACTAAATCAAGAAGGTCGTCCTATTGCATTTTTTTTCAAGAACTCTCAATACTAACGAAATTAAGCACCATGCAGTAGAAAAAGAGGCAGCCGCTATTGTAGAAGCTCTCCGTAAGTGGCGACATTTTCTACTCGGCAGGCACTTTAAAGTCATCACAGATCAGAAGAGCATCAGCTTCATATTCGACAATAAAAGAAAATCAAAAATTAAGAATGACAAAATATGTCGTTGGCGTATAGAATTATCCCAATACAATTTCACTATAGTTTATCGACCTGGACCTGAAAATATTGCTGCTGACACATTCTCTCGCATCTCTGCTCTTACTTACAATCTACAAGATCTTCGTGATTTACATACACAATTATGTCATCCTGGTGTTTCAAGACTAAGCCATTTTATAAGAACGAGGAACCTCCCTTTTACTTTGGATCAAATTAAGAATATTACTGACTCTTGCTCATCCTGTCAATTACTGAAACCCAAATTCGCCAATACCAATGGAGGGACCATCATTCAAGCCATATTACCTTTTCAACGATTAAATCTTGATTTTAAAGGCCCTCTACCTACTTCTATACATGGCAACAAATATCTACTTACTCTAATTGATGAGTATTCCCGTTTTCCTTTCGCTTTTCCTTGCAGAGATATGACAAGCAAAACCATTATCCACTGTCTAAACAAACTCTTTTCAATTTTTGGTTTGCCTGACATGATACATACTGACCGTGCTTCTGATTTCTTAGCAAGAGAAATAAAGGATTTTTTACACAAAAAAGGAATTGCTACTTCTAAAACAAGTATATATCATCCTGAAGGTAATGGACAGATTGAAACACTCAACGGTACCTTATGGAAGGCCATTCAAACAACATTACATTCTAATCAAATGAAACTACCTTATTGGGAAGACATACTACCGGACGCACTTCATTCAATTAGATCATTACTTTGTACTGCCACTAATATGACTCCCCATGATAGACTATTTAAATATAGTCGTAAATCTGCTTCCGGAATTTCAATTCCTTCTTGGGTTAAACCAGACCCAATATATATTAGAAACCACACTAAAACAAGTAAACATGACCCTCCTGTAACGCCTGCCACCCTAATAGATGGCAACCCCCACTACGCTTATGTTCAACTACCTTCTGGTACTGAAACCACTGTCAACGTTCGAGACTTAGCTCCAAACTCATCAAATGAAGAAAACTCTAATAATAATCCTACTACTTCAGAGACTTTATTTGAACCTTCTACTAATGAAAACATTGGTCATGAGGAAGACAAAAATCAATCGTCTGATCTTGAAGAAAATCAGATTTCACTAAAAAATAATACTGAAAATCAGCATTCCTGCCAATCCGTGCGGAGGTCGTCCCGAGTTCGACAATTCCCTAGTAAATATAAGGATTTTGTGACTAAATACTGAAAAAACTGCAGTTTGGGTTCATATGTTATTTGTAAATAAAATGATTCTTATGTGATTGTAAAAAAAAAAAAAAAAAAAAATGTCTATAATTAATTACCCCTTACTTGAATACTTTAGGACGGGGAAAATGTTATGATTTAATTTGTTGTTAAGAGTTATCCCCCTTGGAATTGACATTCATAATAAAAGCGCCCTCTGTTTCATTTTCCCGCTCGATCCTTTCAAGAGCGTACGTGTATTTTACAGTTAATAAAACCTTTCTAAAAGGCAATTCTTTACTTACTGATACTATTCACTTCATAGTCAATCATATGCCAGCTGTTTGAATGAGGGTGCAGCCATGTGGTTTTGCGACAATTTTTCTGTTGAAAAACTGAGTTAGTGATGGTCATATTGAATTCTCTGCAGAGGGAGAGCAAATGAAGAAGATTTTCATACATTCTACCAACGCCATGATGCCCCAGAACCCCTTTCCATGATTGGAAGTCAGAACCGACCCGAGCATTAAAGTCACCCATCAAAATGAGTTTGTCCTTATGGCGAATACCACCGATTACTTCTCGTAGTTGTTGGTAGAATTCATCTCTCTTCTCATCCGGTCTGGTCATTGTTGGTACATAGCAGCTTACAATTGTGACCCGAGTTTCAAGTTCCAATTCAAGGGTCAAAGTCATAATGCGGTCCGATAGACCTTTGGGAATAGATTTCAGTGATTTGGCTAGTTCTGATTTTACGGCAAATCCCACACCAGAGAGGCGAGACTCACCAGGCCCTCTACCCTCGGAGAAAAAGACATAGCCACCCTTTTCCTCCTCAAATTAAGAGACACCAGCAAGGCGTGTTTCACTGAGTGCCGCAATATTGATCTTATATTTTTTAAGTTATCGAGATATAAACGCTGTTTTACGTTCTGGTGCATTAGGATTGTCTTGGAGGGTGCGAATATTCGACGATCCAATATTAAATTTCTTACTTAATTTATAATTATTTCGACTGCACACTGGATACCCAGACAGCTGCAGTTCACTGCCAAGGTAAATGTGTACGAGCAATGTTTAGGGTTCCTTTTATCGCCCCTTCCCCTATACATGGGGAAAGCAGTGCTATCCCTAAATAGGGCTGTTTTGCCACCAATGGAGGACACGACCTGCGCAATTGCACACATATTTGCACAGAACGGCCATCACCAATTGACCGCCACAGTGAAGACATTCGGCTAAGGACTTCCAGTGATACCCTTCACCTATCCCCGTCACCTTCAACCTTACGCCCATGGACTTTGTTGGTGCAGGACCATGTAAAACCTAGACCCCATCAAAGTTGTCAGAGAACCGACACATAGGCCTTTATTATAGTGGTGAAAGCCCGTGTACAACTATCCACACTTCCTGGTTCTGCTGATAGCACTAAATCGGTGCAAAGATTTGCACACAGAGGAAGCGAACAACTTACCTCAGGTTTTACATCAGAGTTTCCCTCTCCTAGATACATGTCTTAACAAAGACTAAGCGTGCATATCTCCTTGTGGTCAGGTATAATCCCACCAGTTTTCTGGATAACTCTTCGTCTGGACTCTACCCTCTGACCTGTCCGGCTTGCGTGGCCCTACCATGAGTATATGACTCCCGCCGGCATAGCTCTAGGGTCATAGAGACTCGCAAAATGCCCCACCACGGTAAGGTGGTGATCCACGATGCATAATATATGTATATATATATATATATATATATATATATATATATATATATATATATATATATATATATAGTAATTTAAAAAAATATATGGCGATTAAGCTACACTGAATATTCCGTGTTTCATCCTCTCTAGGACTCTTCCGGCTTATGGTTGTATATACGAAACTAAACTAAGCTAAAAAAAAAGACAAAAACTATTCATACTAACAATTTTAATTAATTTATGAATCTTCTACCAAAATGTTCTATTTAATAATTAATAAATGTATTAATTCTAGGTTATGTATACATACTTGTGAAAATAATATCAGCGTTGAATGAAAGCGACTGAAACTATATTAACATTAAAATGAATTATTAGTTGACTATGGGTGTCTAAACGTTGTGAAAAAATAATAAATATAAGCAAAGTTTGTTTCAGAAGATTTGTTCCAAGGGAGGTTACTCTACCGAATTTGTTAACTTAATTTAATTTGAACAATTACGATATAAAAGAATTTTCAGATTAATCTAAACTTAACAAAACGTATGTATAGTCCTTGAATTGTATGATATTAAAAAGTATAATTTTAAGTATTGATGGGTTTGATTGCATTGACTAATAGATTTGAATTATGTATAGTGTTTAATTCGGATATATTGTTTATTTACGATGAATGACAAAAATAGTCCATGTATTTTTTCGCTTAGTTTAGTTTCGTATATACATATGTACATATATAATATTTTATAATTTGCTGAGATTATTTTCATAATACGTATATATAACTAAGAATAATTGAATTTATTATTATTAAATAGAACATTTTAGCAGACGCTTCATATAATAATTAAAATATTAGTACGGATAGTTGGTATTTCTTTCTTTTGTAGCTTAGTTTTGTTTCGTATATACAAATATATATTATATTTCATAATTTGCTGATATTATTTTCATAAGTAGGTATACATAACTTAGAATTAATAAATGTATGAATTATTAAATAGAACATTTGCTGATATTATTTTCGTAAGTATATATAAGTAACTTAGAATTAATAATTTTGAGTTGTTTTTTCTTTCTTTTGTATTTTTATCTTAGTTTAGTTTCGTATATACAAATATATATTTTATAATTTGCTGAGATTATTTTCATAGGTATGCATACATAATATAGGATTAATAAATTTACTAATTATTAAATATATTATTTTGTTAGAGGATTTATAAATTAATTAAAATTGTTTTATGAATAGCTTGTTTAGCTTAGGTTAGTTTCGTATATACAAACATATATATATAATATTTTATGATTTGTTGATATTATTTTCATAAGTATTAATTAGAATTAATAAATTTTCTAATTATTAAATAGAACATTTTGGTAGAAGATTCATAAATTACTTAAAATTGTTAGTACGAATATTTGGGTTTTATGATTTGTTTGATAAAATTCAATATGGCGTAATGGAAAAATATAAAGGCAACTGCAGCTTCTCTTCCAATTTTCAGATTTTCACCATGTCAAATAAGATTGCAATTCCTTTTGACGAATTGATTGCTGCTATTTCCTCTTATGAGTTAATGGCATAATATATCCACTAATTGATATAATAATTCAATGGTTGATTTAGCGCTACAGAACAGATACTGTCAAGAATTGTACAGATCGACGGATTTAAAGGAATAAATTATAAGATGGGCAACATCATGAATTTTGGAATATAAATTTTTGTCATTTATTCTAAGCATTGCTCTGTAATCACATTGAGCGTCTTATATAAGGATTGATATATAAGAAAATATTATTCTACAGAAATATGTGTATATATATATATATATATATATATATATATTAAATTTATGTATACAAACATTGATGGCTACATATGTACATAAATGATTTTGTAATCATCCCCGTTGGGAGATTACGTCTAAAGGCCAAGAATTATCGTCGAGAACTCTCTCGCTCTCTATCTCTCACTGTCTGTCTGTCTGTCTATCTGTCTCTCTCTCTCTCTATATATATATATATATATGTGTGTGTGTGTATGTGTATGCGTGTCGCGATCTGTTCATGTCTATGTATACGTATACATGTTTTTTTAAAGGCATCACCACTTATCAAGGCCAAGATACCACTCGAGGAAAAGGTTAAAGAATGTACAGTGGACAATTGGACAATAAAGTAATCGTTACAAATGGAAATTCGGTAAATTTATTAATTGATATGGAACGGCTCATCAAAAACTTGTTTAAGTTAGACTTGAAAACAACCATATTGTAGTCAGTTGGAAAGCGGGAAAACGGAAGACAATTCCATAGGTTTGCACTTCTCAGAAAGAAACTTTGTTCATTGAATCTACGTGTAGGTTTAGGCACAGAAACAAAGTGGATAAATTATCGATAGTGTTTTCTGCTAGACGGGTGTTTCTTGTGATAGTGTGGTGAGGGGGATTATAGAGTAAACCTCAGTCGAGTACTTGCCATGAAAATAACGATAAAGCAGACAAAAGCTCGCAACATCTCTTCTGTGGGAAAGAGGTTGTAGAAAAGATAAAAAGACGAAACTACGAAGTCTATTTTGAATTCTACCAAGCAAGTACTTTCTAGCAGCTCCTGCCCAGATGTGGCAACCGTACCTGGCTCTCATATAGATGGAGAATTGCATCAGCAATGAGATATCTGCTGGATCGATAGAAGGATCCCAACATTTTTCCAGCGGCCTTGTCAACATATTAAATTATGTGTTTCATTTCAGATCAGGAGTAAATGTCATGCCCAGGAGCTTTTTAAAACAAGAGGAAAACCATTCATTTCAATTGATGCCAGATGAGGATCAGATCATTGATGATGTAAAGATAAGAGCTTTGTTTTAGATGCATTAAGGGTAACAAGTAACATTGTACCACTTGCTCAAGATCAGAGGAGAGAAAATCGGAGAGGTCTTGGTCGTTTACGGTCTTAGATGTACTGCCATAGATAGTAGAGTCATCAGCATAAATGTCTGAAATGATGTAAGAATGTGATTTGGAAGATCATTAATGTAGATAAGGAAGAGAGTTGGGCCCCTGATGGATCCCTGACGGACTCTAGCATTAATACTGTGAGCTTCTGATTTTTGCCCATAAACCACTTATCTTATGAATCTATCAGAGATAAATTATTTGATAATTGAGAATACATTTCCAGCTATATCGTAGCTGAAGATTTTGTGAAGTAAACCTTTATGCCATTTTCTATCAAAGACCTTTGATATGTAAAGAGCACTTTCCCTAGAGAGATATCCTCCGTCGAGCGATTCCTATGAGATATAACTGGAAGCACATCTGATGTAGATCTAGCAGAACAGAAATCGTATTGCCTGCCACTAAGAAGATTATTTTTGCTAAGATGGTTGATAACTTCTCGATTTAACACAGATTCCTGCAACTTACTCATGGCCTGTACTGAGAGGGAGATGGGCGATCACCCGTACTCTTAAATACAGGGAGTAGTGATGAGATTTTCCAGGGTGATGAGAAGCAATTCTCCTTTACAAAACGTTTTAACAGTTTTTAAGTATGCGCGCTAATTCTGGTTGAAGTTTTTTAGTACTATGATTGGAATAACATCAGGCCGGTTGCTTTACTGGAATAAAGGTTTTTGATTAGCTTGGCAACATCACGTGCAGATATTTGTATATCACATGGAATGTTTTCTGATACAGGAGGAAAAATTGGAGTTGGCGGCCTTGGTCGCAAAGGGTAGAATTAGCGGCGAAGTTCTTGGGAAAGAGTGTTGCTTTGTCGGATGCTGACGAGATTAGCTCAGGTCCATTGATGATAGTTGGGATAGAACACATTCTTTTGTTTAGTATTCTGTTTGCTATTTGCCAAAACTGGTGGGAACCAAGCCGCTTCTCAGCTACTTTGGACTTAACAGACTGAGCTCTCTTGCATTCTTTATTACGTTTGACAGTAGTTGATGGCAGTCCTGACAACGGGTTTAGTCTCAGTACATCTATTATATTAGAAGCAATAGAAAAGGCGATGTCTGTGCGTTATGACTGCACCACATTCTGGAGAGAACCATGGCTTGCTATTAGGTTTTTGCTGGACCTTTTTTGAGGGTATGAAACAGTCTATACTTACAATTAACCGTTCCGTCAGGTTTGATACTATAGAGGACACCTTCATTATAAACATGGAACACAGATGTAGATCTGATATAAATGTACGGAAGCTATCCCAGTCAGCCATAGAGTATCGATATACTGTACGATGGAGATGTACATCTGAGATCTTATTAATTTTCATTTTTATCTTAATTGATACAACAGAGTGGAAGGAAGATCCAAGTGGAGACATAACGGAAGCTGAACATAGTTCGGGGCAAGTTGTGAAAAAAAGGTCTAGGTGACTTACATACTGGTCGTCAGTATCGGGCACACGGGTGGGTTCATGAACAGTCTGAGTGAGGTCATATGCAATGGAGAACTCATGACAGAACCTCCCCTCATCATCAGTCTGGGTTGAGTGCGTTAACCATTCCACATTTTGAACATTGAAGTCTCCACAGATCTCCCAAAACACACACTAAAATCATTCGTTGACATCTATGCTGATGGCACGACCATCTATGGCAACACATCAAAAGCTGTAAATGATGTGATTCTCTCTCCTCTGACCTTGAGCGCGTGGTACAGTGGGGAAAGAGGTGGTTGGTTACCTTTAATGCATCTAAGACCAAGCTCCTATCTCTACATCATAAACGCTCTGATCCCCATCTGGCATCAATTGAAATGAATGACTCTCGACTAAGGGAGGCGCCAGGCTTTGATAAGCTCCTGGGTTTGACCTTTACACCTGATCTTAAATGGAACACAAACATCAAGTCTGTGGCCAAGGTCGCTGAGAACATGATGGGATCCTTCTATCGCTCCAGAAGATATCTCACTACTGATGCAATTCTCTATCTATATAAAAGCCAATTACGTCCAAAGATGGAGTACTGCTGGTACATCTGGGCGAGGGCTGCAAAAACAGCCTATTCTGCCTTGACAGAGTACAAAATAGACTCCGTGGCTTAGTGGGGATGCCCTTTTCTCTACCCTGCAACCTCTTTCCCACAGAAGAGACGTAGCGAGCCTGTCATTGTTCTATCGTTATTTCCATGGCAGGTGCTCGTCTAAGCTCCATTCTTTGGTCCCCCCTCGCCAATCTTTTTCAAAAAACACCCGACTAGCTTAAACTACCGTCAATTTCCCCACTTCCTTTCTGTGCCTAAATCAAAACGTAGATACCATGAACAAAGGATCTTTCTTAGAACTGCACGCCTGTGGAACTCTGTTCCGCTTGCCTGTTTCTCTCCCGACTTCAATCTGGATGTCTTCAAGTCCAACACAAACAAATTCCTGAGGAACCGCCCCCCTAAGTAATGACACCTTACAAATTCTCCAATACTATTGCTACACTATCCCTTTGATTACTGCACACACAATAACCCTCATCCCTGAGTGGCCATTGGGCCCTGATAAGTGATAAACTCCATGAAAAAAAAATAAAAAAAGCTTCTTTCTTAGAACTGCACACCTGTGGAACTCTGTTCCGTCTGCCTGCTTCCCATCTAACTCCAACTTGGATGTGTTCAAGTCCAACGTTAAGACATTCCTAATTAACCGCCCCCTTAAGTAAACACTTCATCAAATCTCTACACTAACGTACTGTACTTGCAACAGCCCTTATCCCTCAGTGGCTTCCGGGCCTTGATAAGTGGTGACCACCGTGTAACAATATATATATATATATATATATATATGTGTGTGTGTGTGTGTGTGCGTTGCATGTGGGTATCTATTAGTATGTGTGCGCATATATGGGTGTTAATTGCGTGTGCGTATACATCTGTACACTTATGCATATTTTTTAATGTAGAAGTAACTCTTGGTCTAAGGTTAAAATATCAATATTATTATTATTATTATTATTAGTAGTAGTAGTAGTAGTAGTAGTAGTAGTGCTATTATTATTACTTTTACTATTAGTATTATTATATAGTAATAATAATAACAATAATAATAATTATTATTATTATACTATAGCAGCAGCAGTAGTAGTAGCAGTAGTAGTAGTAGTAGTAGTAGTAGTACACGCAGAGTAACTTTTGGGCCAAGATTACATACATTTAAGTATCTGCTCTAATATTGGTCTAGGTCTATTAATGAGAATTCCTTAGTACCAAGACAATTTTTCATTATCCTCAGGACCGAGAAAAGTTTTATTTTACTTTTTATATTAATACATATTAATTTTAGTTTTATTTTTTTTTAATGTTTATTTGTGTCTCTATCATGTGGGCCTGTTTTGTAAGAGGGGAGCACGGAATTTACTCGACATTAAAAGCCGACATTATCTCTAACTCTCCCCCTGGGAAAGTTTCATTTTTATTATTTAAAACTATCAGCTTTGTTATTAATACTTCTCTATACTATCATTACGATAATTATTAATAACATTATTTTTACCGTTTAACAATTTTCTTTCAATTTCATTATACATATTGAAATCAATCGTATCTCTTCTTTAGTCATTTGAATTAAACGCTAATACGTTGCAACAATCTAAAATATAAAAAACAATAAAATACATTTATTATTATTATTATTATTATTATTATTATTATTATTATTATTATTATTATTATTACTCTAGCACACACGGGTAAAATAATTTCCGTGAACACTATCGAACATTGTTGCTAGGAATGCATGCTATCCATAATACTAATTTCCAGTTATCTTTCAACGTCTTTCCTATTAATTTCGATACTTTTTGTGACTGAGAGCGGAGGAGCGCTTAAAATATGAAAAAAAAAATAATTCAAATATAAATAAAAAAATAAAATATTAAATACTAACTCCGTTCCAGAATAGTTGGTGCACAACAATTTTCAGTTTCTTCGGAAATACTTGGTGCATACGAATTTTAAGTTTTATAAGGCAGTACTTTGGAAAAGAAAATATAGGTTAACCAAACAATTATATTTAATTAAATTGAGAATTGATTGTACGTACATTCTTACAATGTATGATTAAATAAATATACAGAAATAATGGAAAAAACTAAAACATCTAACTATTTATTCAATTGGGTTAATTTACTTTTCAATTCTTCTGATATCAACATTGAAGTGGGAACATTTCCTTTTCTTTCTAGCTGTGTTTTGACATATGCTGAAGCCTGTAATTCTTACCACTATCAACCAAAATTGTTTGTTCCATTGTCTCCAGCAATATCAGGAAAATGTAGTTCAACTAATTCTTGAAAGCTGGTTTCAACTGCTTCAATTAATTCATCAATATTCTTCGGAGCCTTTTGGTGTTGAATGGATTGTATTGTACTGAAGTGACCTAGATCAACCACAGTCAGATTCGGACTGCTTGCAGGCTGGTTAACCAGTTCAATGTTCAGCCCTATCTCTCCGATTCTTGTTTGAACACTGGGCCCGTTGGAAGTGCTTAGCATTGTCTTGTTGAATTATGATTCGTTGTGCAATGGATCACATGGGCATTTGTTCCGTGTGGAAACAAGGGCCTTTTCAACAAGGAATTCACAAATCTAATTTTTCGTGATTGTATCAATGACTTTCGTTACCATTGTTCCAGCAGGCCTGTTTCCGCTGTTACGTTTAGCCAAATTCCAATTATTTGACAAATGGCCAAATTCCAATCTTCCCGTCACAGTAACATTTGCGGTGTGGATCCCAATGGGGTCGAGCCACGGCAGCAAGAATTTTACCTTCGTAATCAAACGTTTGCTTTTAGTGGTTCTTAAAGGGACATGTTCGTCTTTGCCTGAATAAAATTTCCTTGCATTTTGCGTCATGTAAAACCATTTCTCATCAATATGTATGACATCAACCATTTCTCCAAAAGTTCCTCAACTTAAATCCAACTGCGAACGGCAAAATCAACGCGACAGTTCATGTTTTCTATCGTGAGAAGCGGTTTTACAACATTTGAATGTGCCCGAATTCCGCCATCTTTCATCCTTGCAATCAACGTTTTCTTAGGTATTCCACATGCTTGAGCAGTAGACCTCAAAGTCGTTCTTTTTCTCAAGGGAATGGTGTTCGTTTTTGCCAACTGTAAATTATAATCCTTTTTTTTTCGGCCACAGCGAAACTTACGGCTCAAAGAATCCATTGTCACCGATACATCGGACGAAGGTTCTAGTACTTGTGACCAAATTCTGCCTACAGTATTTCTTCCTATACCGAATTTTGTGATTGCACATCGTTCTAGGATGCGCCCTTTAGACTTTTGTAGTAACGCTTGCAGAACTGGTGTTTGTCTTGAATTTGTCAATTCTCTCTTATCACTTCTGTTTTCACCTTGCACATTGGCATCAACTACATTTCCCATATTTATATAGCCACGGCGGGTATTTTTAAAAATAGACTATGTAGCAGTCAACAAGGTAATGTGCATCGATTAAACTCTAAATGGCTTTTAAAACGAAAACTGTTCTTTTTCAATTAAGCACGCTAAAGTACTACCAGTTATCCCCTTACACATTGAAATGGTGCATGACAAAACCTAAAACGCGGACAGTTTTGATTATGCAACAAATATTTCCGACCGGAGGTAGTACAAAAAGTAATATAGTTTTCCTGCTTCCAAAAACTCTCATAACCTTTAAACCACTATCTATCTCTCTCTCTCTCTCTCTCTATATATATATATATATATATATATATATATATATATATCCATCTATTATCTATCTATATTTATATATATATACATATATATATATATATAATTCCACCAATCTATACACACATAAACATATATATATATATATATTTAGCTGATATCTTGTTTATTATTAATCTCTAGCGAATAACGATTAAAATATACAAATACATTTATTATTCTTGCTAGTGACGATACCATCTTTTATAAAAGAAAGCTGACTGACATAAACGCAATAAGGTTATAATTGTTAATATTGAAGCAATTGCACAACATCTCGCTTACAAACTGAAGTAACTGTTATATTCTCAACAGCACCCTCTTTACATGTATGTGTTATTATAACCTTTTTATTCCTTACTTATCTCATAAAAATACTATATAATGTAGGTGATTTTCAGAAATATACTTCTACTATCTGGGATCATTTCTCATGCATATGTAGGCTTGCTTTTTTTTGTTTTCTGTGACAAATAGTACTACTGAGAGTAAAGGCTACTTATTTCCTTACACTATTTTATTAATACTTAAAATTAGTAGTTTCATTATATCATATTGAACAGTCGTATGTATTACTAAATTTGGACATGTTTACAGTATTGTAAAATAACAGTAAATTTATACCTAAACAATAAAAACCATCAACCACTTCTTATTATATGCACATATATATATATATATATATATATATTTATATATATATATATATATATATATACACGTGGGTGTGTATTTGTGTAAAAGAGAGAGAGATTTATGGTGATTTTCTTGCGTCTTACATAGTGTTTTGTTTGTATGACTGTAAATTTATTCTAGATACTGTTATAACAGACAAAATAAAATATTAAACATATTCAGAAAAAGTTGCGGGGTACCAACCTCTAAATAGACTCAAGCAGCATCCATATATACCTGAAAGCTTAACGATCACAGGTAGGGTTCGTGTTCCGGAGTTTACCTAACGTGCTCGGTTAAACGTAACACTTTTATCATGTTGTAGCCTTTCGGTGGTCCTTTGTTAATACGCGTCTAAACTTACACCATTGTTCTTTTTAATTGTGGTAAATACCAAGCCATAACACTGGCAACAACAAGATTCGAGGAAACACACACGCTGGAACACTAATTCCGTACAAGCAGTAATAACCGGTGTTGCATAAAGGAATTTAACAAACCGGCGTTCCCATAATACTGGGAATACGTGGATTCGTGGAAACTTATTTCTTCTCGGGGTTACACCAAAGAAAAAAAAACAACAACTCTGTTAATTGATTTTAAAAAAATACCGAGTTAAACGCATGTTCAAAAAAAAAAAAGAATTCACAACTTGCTAAGCTGTAGCAAAAATTCACAAAGTTCATTTCAAAAGCTAACAGAACACAAACAAAGATAAAAATCTTAATATTTTGATTGGGTTGAGTGTTTAAAAAAATCGCTGTTTTTTCACTCTATATAACTTTTAAAATTACATCTATTTTACCCTCTGTGGGCTGTTAACTGTTCTTGTTTATTTACTTGTTTTCTTTTTACTCTAAAGGAATTGAATATGCCTACTAAAAAAATCTATAAACTGTTAAGTTTAACGAACATTTTATGTTAGACACATATTTTCCCCAACTGTTCAAAATGTCTAAATAATCATTATTTCCCGCTTGTTATATGCAACAATAGGAAAGAAACGAGGCGAACTTAAAACTTATTTTTCCAAGCGGACGAGAAAGAAAAGATACAAATACTTGTACTTTCTCTCTCTCTCTCTCTCTCTCTCTCTCTCTCTCTCTCTCTCTCTCTCTCTCTCTGAACTGACGAACCAAGCAAGCTAGGGCAGTTGAGATCAGTTTTGGTTCAGTGAACAAAGCTGCAAACTGAGCAGAGAAAAATGCAAAAAGACTCATTGGAGAAATGAGAAGAAAAACAGAAAATGACGGCAGACAATCAAAAAGACTAGACAAACAAGTGTAATTACAGAGACAATGATCCGACCGCCAACATCGAGCAAAGGAACGACAAGTCGAGTTACAGAAACAATGGTCCGAGCAATTAATGGAACTTAAAGAACAATCGTCCGAAAGCCAACAGCGAACAGAGGAACTATGATACACGTTTTATAAAGTAACGCGCACGGAAAAAAATGACACAGCTTTTTTCCAAAATACGATAAGTTCGCAATACAGGGTGAACAGAAAGTCCTTGGACAATTTTTAGTTTTAAAATTAAATATTGTTAAAATCACTTTTTCTCTTTTCGAATAAAGTAAGTATTTAGTCTAACTATTGATCTAATTATTTTCAACAAAAATATTAAAATAATTTTGTTTAAACTTTCAGAAAAATGAGCAAACGAGAGGCCATAATTCAGCTTCATTGCGCGGGAAGGACAAACTCAGAGATTATTAAGCTCTTGAAAGTGGCTAAATCCACCGTGTACCATGTTGTGAACAGATTTAAGGAACTTGGTACATCTGAAGACCGTCCTAGGAGTGGAAGACCTCGCACTGCTCGAACAAAGAAGGTGATTAAAGCTGTCCGAGAGAGGGTAAGGAGGAACCGAAGAGATCTGCAAGACAAATGGCTAAAAACATGAATGTGAGCGTGACCTCGATGAGAACCATCGTAAAAAACGATCTCCAGTTGTCCCCCTACAAGATGAGAAAGAGACAGTACCTCACACCTGCCCAAAAGCACAAGAGAGTTGAAAGAGCAAAGCTTCTTCTTGGAGAACTGAAGGCTGGCACGGCAGAGCGAGAGATCGTTTTTTCTGATGAAAAACTCTTCACAATTGAAGCGACTGTTAACAATCAGAATGACAGAGTCTACGCAAAATCTTCAGCAGACATTGATGACTCCGTGAAAATAGTTTTCCGCCGACAAAAGCCGTCTTCCCTCATGGTGTGGGCTGCAGTCTCCAAATCTTGGACGTCGCCTCTGGTTTTTGTGGAGCAGGGGGTTAAGATCAACACAGATCGCTACATTAACGATAGTTTGGTTCCAGCATTTGAAAAGATGAAGAAACACTTCAAAGATCAGCCTTTCACCTTCCAACAAGATGGAGCACCATCCCACGCCTCCAGAAAAACTCAGGACTGGTGCCAACGTCATTTTCCAAGATTCTGGAGTAAGGAGATGTGGCCTCCTGCATCGCCTGATTTAATCCCATGGATTTTTCGGTGTGGTCTTTGTTGGAGGCAAAGGTCTGTTCTGTTGCTCATCAAAGTGTTGATGCTTTGAAGACATCTCTTCTGAGTGAATGGGCTAAAATACCTCAGGAAACGCTGCGTGCCTCGGTTGGTAACTTCAGACAGAGAATTGAACGTCTAATCGAAAAGAAGGGACATCACATTGAAAATGAATAATTTGAATTTATTCTTGGTTTCCTAACTTATAATTTTCATTCATGTTTAATTTATATTTTTGTAATTTTCTATTAATAAACCACTTTTCAATTGGTCCAAGGACTTTCTGTTCACCCTGTAGATGATTTCAAGTATGAAGGAGATAAATAATCATTCGCAGCTTTTATCAGGATATATAGAGACTCTTTCAATATTCACAACGATAGACAACACAAATTGCGATGACTTCAGGCTGTCGGAAGAAACAACAGACACTTTTAAATGCTTTATTTTTACACAAAGTTAAATCTCAGGAAAAGATGCGAGAATCAGTCTAACGAAGTTAGAAAACTAACCCAACTTAACACTACAAAAATTTACTGAAGATTGTCAAAAAGTGGAAATAATAAAAAAAGATGCGAGAAATATCGAAGCGGGTATCGCAAATATAAGAAAAATTACTAAGAAAAACCGATGACCTAAAATACAAGACAATGCACACAGAATTACCCTCAAAAGTCTTAAGAACCAAAATCACCGAGCCCTTGCTTCAGGTGTCGTGGAAAACATTGGGTAATGGAGTGCCCATAATAAACAAAGCAACGACTAACATGTCATAAAATGGGACATAAACTCTTTCAGTGCAGAAAAAAGCAGGACAAAAACCGAATGCGCCAAACCATAATCCAAAACGCCTTAGACGACAACCTATGCAAATACGTAACAGTCAAAATTCTCCTCATGGATATTAAATTTCACAAAGACAGTGGACTGGATCTTACAATATTAAACTTCAAACCTGGAAGAAATTACAAAAACCTATTATGCTACGAGCAATAAAACGGGGAAAGCACTCATCCCCGGTGGGCTATCCCGTGGACGCAATCCTAGTACATGACAGGAGAACTGATGGTCTGATTGTGTTGCATGTCTGGTATTCTGCATAACCACTTGTTCAGCACAAATTACCTAAATTGAAACTCTAAAAAAATAAGACAGTACAATAAATAATTGCGCAAAAACCAGGCCCAAACTCCAACAAAACCAACCAGCCTTCTCCCTTGAGGCTTGCATTTATGAACATCCGTGGGTCTAGAACTAATTTAAATGATTTCGAAGCATTACTCTTAACAAACACCTTGAATATCTTAGCACTACGTGAGACTAATCTACACTCCTTCATACCCTCTAACTACATTACCATGCCTGGATATCTCCCACTCTGCCGTAAGGACACTAACAGACATATGAACGGGCTTGGAGTATATATTCGGAACAACCTCTCATTGACTAGAGAAACTAAACTAGCATCGGACGATCAAGCCTGTATGCAACATTACATTAGCTACTTTTAAATTCTCGACCCAGGACTGTACCCTAATAAACAAAGTCTCTGACATCATAGATACAGTACTTTCTCTCGACACTAGCTAACAAGTGCAAGTTTTTGGTGACTTCAATGTCCACCACAGCAACTGGCTAACATTCTGTACTCATACAGATGCAGCCGGTATGACAACATGTAACTTCTCTATATCTCATTCCCTATCACAGATGGTTATGTTTCCAACCCGTTTCTCAGACCAGCAAAAACAACACGCATCGCTTCTAGATCTGTTTCTGGCCACATTTCCCGATGACTGTGTAACTAATTCCCACGGCCCACTTGGGAACGCCGATCAAGCAGTGGTAATAGTAAAAATATCCCTATACTTTAGAGCCAAAACTTAACAGCCACTGCTCAAATCATCGAGATATTATTAAAAGGCTAACTGGGAAGCCATGAGGGATCTCATCGGGGACGCTCCATGGCGAAATATCTTTTCACTTTCTACTGAACAGTGCGCAAATAAGACCACTGAATGGGTCAAAACGGCAATTCAAGCACATGTTCCCACGCGGAAATTTTATAGCAAGCTCCCACTCCCCCCAATGCTTTACCTCAACTTCTGCAGCCGCCATCGCTCAAAGGAAGCATGCGTACTGCAAATTAAACCGACATAAGTCCAGTTATAACAGGCAGAAGTAACTGTAAGAAAAAAATAGCGACAGCTAAGAGAGAATTTACTTAAACAACCAAAAAACGCATCGAAGTACTGAAATTAGGAACGCACGACTTCTGGAAAATCTACAACAGTGTAGAAAATAATGGGCAGTAAACAGTTCGCCCACGATCCAACAATCAAGAGATTTTTTGCTCTGCAACTGAGAAGGCAAACATGCTTGCCAGTCTGTTTGCCTCCAATTCCACATTTGACCCTGCCAACCACCCCCTTCTGACTTTCCTTTGCGGGCATACGCCACACTAGACGATCTGAAAATCACCTTTTCTTAGATGCATGCTATCATAAAAAATCTTGATACTGCAAAACCATGTGGACCAGATCTCATCCCAGCTGTGCTATTAAATAAGTGTTCCGCCGAAGTAGTTCCAGTTCTCTCCAAACTTCATAACAAATGCCTTAATGAATCTTGCTTTCCTTCCTGCTGGAATACTGCTTCTGTAGTACCAGTTTTCAAGAATTCTGGCGAGAGAACTGACCGGTAAATTATGGCCCCATTAGCCTCCTCCCACTTTTCGCCAAAATATTATAGTCCATAATTAACCAATCTCTAGTCCATCACCTTACAGATGCTAAAATTCTGACTGACCAACAATATGGATTTAGACAAACCCGTTCCACAGCAGACATCTTAACTGTAATCTCGGAACGTATATACCATTCACTGCAAAAAGCGGGGGAGGGCAGAGCGGTAGATCGAGATATACCAAAGGCTTTTGACAGGGTATGGCATGAGGGTCTCCTCAGGAAGATTAGATCATACGGTATTACTGGAAGAATACATAACATAATTAAATCCTTCTAAGATAAGAGAAAAATCCAGGTTGTCCTCGACGGTCGTACATCTAAATAATGTGATATAAATGCGGGAGTGCCTCAGGGGTATATCCTAGGAACTCTGTTATTCCTAATATTAATAATGGCCTCCCTGACAAAATTGTCTGTGAGATGCGTATATATGCTTACGATACAACACTCTATAACATACACGACAGTAAAACAATTATTTAGGCAATATATATATATATATATATATATATATATATACACAAACACACACACACACACATATATATATATATATATATATAAATATATATATGTATATATGCATGCACAATAACGGCAGATAAACGTATAGGTATTTTTCCTGTATAAACTATGCGTTTTATTATCTCTTGCCTAAAATATTCTTTTTGTGGCTTCGTATTAGCCAAAATTTCAAAATAACAACAGTGTTCGCTTTGACGGGTATTAAGAAAAGAAAAACATCATGGGAAAATTTTTACGTTCCTCTGAACATGGGGAATTTACTCCGGAACTAGAGTCCTACCTGGAATCATGAAGCGTTTCAGTATACATATATATATATATATATATATATATATATATATATATATATATATATATATATATATAGATGTATTTATATATAAATAAATATATGTATATATATAAATAATTACATATATATATATAAATATATATATATATGTATAAACATATTTATATATAAATATAATTGTATTGAACTGTATATATATATATGTATATATATAAATATATATATAAACATATATATATATAAATTTATACATAAGTATATATATATATGAATATATATATGTAAAATATATATACAATGCATATATTAATATATATAAAAATATATATAATTATATATATAAATATATCTATATATAAATATATATGTATATATAAATAAATGTATATGTATATAAATATATATATATATATATATAAATATATATATATATAAATATATGTATATATATATAACTATTAAAATTACAATTTATGTATTTGTTTCATTTACTGTCTTTAAATAACTCTTGCTGACATTTTCTTACGTAATAGCCTGTACATTTCAGTTGACGTCTTTATTTGCCCAATATTTTTCGCGCTTTTAACGTCATCTTGTCTGGGTTATTTTGACATTTGCTTTTCTATTTTATATTTAATTCTATCACCATTTAATCTTTTTTCATTTCTTATTTTTTATTTCTATTCACTGATTTTTCTTAATTACACTTTGTCTCAGCAGCCGTTTTAAACGCATATCTGATTTTTCTTTTATTAATATATTTGAATTTTTTCTCGTTTTCCTTGTGAATTATTCCACGAATTTCGGCATTTTGGATTATTTTAGGCCATATTCCAATTACGCGATTTCCTTGGATTTTACTTGTGCGAATGGAAATTAAATTAACTTTCTTGGATTTTCATTTTTGAAATTTACTCTAATTGGATACTTTTCCTTCCATCAGGCTATCCATTCACGTAAAATCACCTTTCTCTTACCAATATTCTCTTTTCTTCATCTTTTGTGATCTAGTAAGAGCTTTGACTTATTTGCAGTTTCATCAATTACTTTTGTATGCCAAATCCGATACCGCATTTTGCTAATTCCTACCCTCTGATGAGAAGGACTTTATTTCTTTGAAACTCCGCGGATTAAGGAGTATCCACTTATTAAGTGTCTCTTTTTCAGATTAAACGTGTTTTACTCTTTTTCAAAGTCTTTTTAACATGTTTTATTAACTATTTGCTCCTATATATATATATATATATATATATATATGTATATATATACAAATATATATAAATATAGTCATCCATATACAGTACTTTTTCGCTGTGCCACAGCTCATCAGTGCGGTTAGACAGGCAACTACCTCAAGGCAGGATTGAAACCCGACTGGCTGTGCGAAAGCCAAGGCTCCTAACCACTACGCCATCGGCGGCTTCTGTGTGACTCATGAGTTTAACGATGTTTTGACATAGTCCGAACTACCTCTGCTCGATTTATTTACACAAAGAGCATCGCTTATACGATAATGGTAATTCGCGTATAACTTCTCAATATGCTCAACTCAAGTTAAGGAGCATTATAGATAGCATTATATATATATATATATATAGATATGTATATAAATATATATATATATATATATATATATAAACACACACAGTTTGAACTTCCTCTAAAGTTGGACTTCCTCTCTTTTGGACTTCCTCTCATGTTGCTTCTTGTAAACTTGGACTTTCTCTAAACTTCAACTGACTCGTCATTGAAAATGTATTAGCATATTTTATGCGGATTTGCAGTAAAACTGTTTACATGGTTTATTCATATATTGCGCAGAAATATTAATATTGGTAATACGTAATAAATATAGATTAGCTATTAATAATTAATTTACACTAACTGTATTTTTCAGATTGCTATATTTAAAATAGAGTAAAACAACCCATCACAATGACTTGCAACTGACCTAGAAAAAATTCTTGAAACCAAACAGTTACCGACCAATGATGTTGAAAAGTGGGTGCAACAAGATGCGGAAACTACTGATCAATATCATGTATGCAGTAATGGTGATGAAAATACCGACAGCTCCCATTTTCTCCGTCCTAATGTAAATAGCCAGGAACACTTTGATGAAGCAATATCATGGGATGATGCAGAAAAGTCTACTTTTTTTTACAACAGTGATCACCACTTATCAATGCCTGGAAGCCACTCAGGGATAAGGGTTATTGCAAGTACATTACGTTAGTGCGGAGATTTGATGAAGTGTTTACTTAAGGGGGCGGTTCATTAGGAATTTGTTAACGTTGGACTTGAAGACATACAAGTTGTAGTCCGCTGGAAAGCAGGCAGACGGAACAGAGTTCCACAGGCGTGCAGTTCTAAGAAAGAAGCTTTGTTCATGGAATCCACGTTTTGATTTAGGAACAAATAAAGAGTGGGGGAAATTTTTCACAGTGGATTCAGCTAGAGGGTGCTTTTCGTGAAAGATTGGCGGGGGGCAGAGATTGGAGTTCAGACGAGCACCTGCCATGAAAATAACGACAAAACAAGGATAGGCTCCCAACGTCTCTTCTGCGGGAGAGAGGTTGCAGGGTAGAGAAAAGGGCATCCCCCACTAAGCCACGAAGTCTATCTTGTACTCTGTCAAGGCAGAATAGGCTGTTTTTAGCAGCTCTTGCCCAGATATGGCAACAGTATTCCATCCTTGGACGTACTTGGCTTTTATATAGATAGAGAATTGCATCAGTAGTGAGATATCTTCTGGAGCGGTAGAAGGATCTGCCCATCTTTCCAGCAACCTTGGCAACAGACTTGATGTACGTGTTCCATTTCATATCAGGAGTAAAGGTCAAGCCCAGAAGCTTGTCAAAACACGGGGCCTCACCCAGACGAGAGCCATCCATCACAATTGATGCCAGATGGGGATCAGAGCGTTGATGATGTAAGGATAGGAGTTTAGTTTTGGATGCATTAAAGGTAATCATCCACGTCTTCCCCCACTGAACCACGCGCTCGAGATCAGAGGAGAGAGAATCAGAGAGAACTTTGTCATTTATATCCTTTGATGTGTTTCCGTAGATGGTCGTGTCATCAGCATAGATGTCAACGAATGATTTAAGTAGGTGTTTAGGAAGGTCATTTATGTAGATCAATGAAACGGTTATAAAATTTCTAGAAACAAGTCCTTACTTTAGTTACCACTATGTTTTGCAAGCAATGTCACCCCGAAGAGATATAATAATAAAAAGCTACAGAACTAGGAAATTGTAGAATTGTGGATACTAGAAAGCTGATTGGCTAACTAAAATCTCAATAGAAGTATATAAAAACGACAGACAACCACAAAATTCAAGCATAAACCTGAAGAGTCCTAAAGTGAATGAAAAGCGAAATATTCAGTGTAGCTTAACCGCCATATATATTTTATAACTTACTATTTATATATATATATATATATATATATATATTATATACATAATTATATATACATATATATTACGCATATATACACATTTCACTTATTTCTATTCACTTGAAGCCTTCCTCATTGTCTTCGTCCAATTAATCAGTTGCATCTCAATATCCTATATTAAATACTTCCTCACTTGATTCGCTTCATGATTTACATATAACGAAAGCGATTTACAAATGAATAATCCAAACTAAAAGGAAATGCTAGAAGCAAAACAAATGGTTAAGTGTATGAAATATAAAGAAATTTATGTTAAAACATCGTATATTGCGTGGTGAATTGATCAGAATTCAAGCCAGACAACTACTAATTTTGTCAAGATTTTGAATGAATTACACATAATCTATTTGGCGTTTCTTTTTTAGCTTAGTTTTTTTTGTGATGGTTAGACGGATATTTCTTTTTATAAACACAGTATCATAAAACAACATTATTTATTATTTCTATATAAATGTAATAGGATATAATTTAAACACATCATTTAAATACGATTTTTGTTGCAAATATATACACCATTGGAAAACTGATGTCGACGATACAGATTAGTAATTCTATAAATACTGATTTAAATATGTAGAAAAAAAGGTAGATCACCATATGGCTATTTAATGCATAAATATTTGAAAGGCTTAAAATGTTCGTTCCAATATCAACTGATACTTTTTGTTAGACACGTTTTTATTACGACGCTTTATCTTGTTTACCAATTTGTAATACTTATTGGGTGAAAATATTTAATGTTGTTGACATTATGTACATTATAATGTTTGTTCGCATTCTTGAATCGGATGTATTTTATACATTCCCAGGCATTATACTGGTTAAAGTTTCCATGTATATCGTAAGTTTTATGATGTTTTACATGCGGATATTCTCTTCTCGGTTATAATCCGCAGTTGCGTGATTAGATGGCTTACTTTGTCAAATTATTTTCATGCAATCTAACGAATTAGAATAAAAATAAAAAAAAACTCGAGTCTAAAAGCTTTAGTTTTGTTATAAACAGAATCCTCAATATCGAACCAAAACCTGTATTAGCGACGGGTGTTCTGTTGATTTTATTCGCCGGATAAATCTGGCCCTGCGGTGATAAACCTTCTGACGTGCATTTTGATGGTAGCCTTATTTAAATTGATCTCTTCCTTCTTATATGAAATTGAATCGATCACTAATTTTCCAATACTTATTAAAGACATTCTGGTACTAAATTATCTAAGACCAATTCTATATAATAAAGATCATTTGTGTGAGTGTTTTGTTTTAATCAGTTCGCTGTCCATAGAGAAAAAACTTATATGCAGACACACTCAAAGAGTAAATGCATTTTATATCTAAATGTATATTTAAACTGTTATCGCATATTTATATTTATATATCTATATATCTATATATAAATATATATAAATATATATATATATATATATATATATATATATATGGAAATACTTTGCTTAATAAGCACTGAAAAGAGGAATCTCGAGTGAAGTATTTTGGTGAATCTTGATTAATTCTGTAATCTTACTGCATATTATCAATTTTGCATTTGCAAAACATAACATATTAAAAAACGCGAACATACTAATAGATTTTTAGATTGGGAGTTGATACATAGGCAGGCGGTTATATTAATTATACATTAACGTTTCGCTTATAAACAGTTTTACTTAGCAAGAACAGAAGTGAAAATATATGTGAATACCCATCGATGATTTTGAATGATATCATTTTGTACTTAATCGCTTCTATTGTACAAAGTATAATTTACAAAGGAAATAGTTATTCGTAAAACAGATATGTAAGGCAATAAACAACTAGTCTCTCTCTCTTCCTCGCTTTCTCTCCCTCTCGCTGTATCTCTCTCTCTCTCTCTCTCTCTCTATATATATATATATATATATATATATATATTATATATAATATATATATATACATATACATGTACATATATATATGTATATATATATATATATATATATATATATATATATACGTGTGTGGTTGCATGTGTATGTAAGAGACTAATGTGAGATGAAGCGGTTTGTTCGTATGGACGCGCGTGTGAAAATCAGTAGCAGCCGAAGTTTACCGATTAGTGAAATTATTAGCAGCAGATTGATCAAAATAAGGAAAATGCATGGTGGCGAAGGTGGACGCGTGAGACGAGATCGCGCTAAACTAGGCCGACCTTTAGCGGGAACAGAGACCTAGTAAAAGTTCATGTTTTACGACACAGCGTTTTAAAACACATATGTGCGGAAACCCATTTGAAAGACTTATCAAGGCATAGTATTTTTACTTTAATAATTAAAAAAAAAGAAACGCGTTGTTTTAAATGAACCATGATTAAATGCGTTTCATTTGCTATCTGGTATTGTTTGCAATTTATTTGAGTTTATTCGTTTGCGACGATACCGGGCAACATGCGTGTCCCAGGGATTAAAAATACAACGGCACAGTCAAAAGTTATAATCACGTTACATTTTTTTATTTATTTTGGATTCTGGGGACACGATTTTTTACTAAAAAGGGTAAAAATATAGAAAAGCGTTACCACGGGAAATGTAGTCGGGAAGGGTGACGTAGAAACAAACCCGACAAAGGGAGATAATTTATATTAAAAAAGTACAAATGTCTGGTTTTTTTTTGTTTTCTTGTCTGCCCACTTTTGACTTTTCTTTCGGTCGTGGGAGACATTTCTTCTTGCTCAATCGTGGTTTGTCAATGTGCTCGTCCACACGTCAGTTATATATTAAGATATAAGGCATGTTCATATTTATTTTACATGCCAAATATCTTATTTTGTTTTAGATAGAATGTAGAATAACACATTTTGACTTTTTCATATTTTTGTTACGTTATATTTGGACTCTTAAGTGATATATCCAGTACTTTTCGAATGATTACTAACGTTTTAATTCGTAAAACAAATTTTCGGGGGTGTTTAGAGACTGGAATAAATGTTTAAAAATTATATCGCGTGAAAAAGTAATTATAATGTATAATGTGTTTACGTAATTCTAATTATAACTTCTGGATTGTTTATAAGTGATTATTCATCCTATAATTACAAAAGATATTATCAAATATGAAGGCGGTGTATTTATTTTATGGTTTTAAAATAAAGAAACTGGGAAAATGAAACTTCATTTGTAGCACGTGCTATATAGAACGGCAGGATTAATTTATTATTAGTGAGGTTTAAAATCGTGTCAGATGCGTTTGGTTGTCAGTATTTTGCTTCTTGGATTTGGACAAACACAGAACACCGATGTATTACAGTTTTAAGTCGTTTATAATGTTTAATTAATAGAAAGCTAGTCTGTTACATGAAGGAACTTATTCTTTAAAACTGAACCTTTTAGCGACAATAACGCACATCAGATAGTGTTGGCACTGTTGTAGAAAGATCAGCTCCCATGAAACATTTGAAGTGCCTACGGTCGGTGGTTATATGCAGAATGAAAATAGCGACGATTTTTTTCTGAAGGCAGTCCAGAAGTTTTCGAAAAGAATTCCTGCGTATGGGACATTACCTAACTAGCCGAAGTTAGACAATGGACAATTAATCGGTCGATTTACAAAAAAAAACAAAAAGACAAAAAAAACAAAACTTAGAGATGAGTGGAAATTAGGAAGTAGTGAGTGAAAACTGTGCTCAAATGTGATAGAAGTATTGCTGATTCATATAGATTAGGACAAACTGTATTGCGACACGAATAGCGGGAAATGCCAAAAATGTTGTATACTGCTAATATTCGAATAAGTTGAGAGCACGAATGGTTTGTTGGGTCAAATGCCAACCGCAAATGTCTATGATAATCTCGCCAATCAGGGGCCGGAGCACTTAAGAGACAAAAACAGGTTAAAACCGCTTTGAATAATCTCGCCAAACAGAGGTGGAGTAAGGAGAAAATAATCGGTCGTAGACGTAACAATATGTTGCATACAAATGATCATGTAAAAATAAATTATAAAGAGACAAATGAGGCATAAGACAAAGAAAATGCTATAATAACTATTTTAGTCAAAGATTTCAACGAGGAAAAATGCTGGGATCCTTCTATCGATCCAGTGGATATCTCACTGCTGTTGCAATTCTTTATCTATATAAGAGCCAAGTTCGTCCAAGGATGGAGTACTGTTGCCACATCTGGGCAGGAGCTGCTAGAAATAACTTACCCTTTAATAGACTTTGTAGCCTCATAGGAGATGGCCTCTTTTCTTCCCTACAATCTCTTTCTCACAGAAGAGATGTAGCGATTTTTCTTTGCTTTATCGTTATTTTCATGGCAACTGCTCGACTAAGCTTAAATCTCTGGTTCCCCTCTCACCAAACATTCACAAAAAACACTCGTTTAACTGAAAACACTATCAATAATTCCCCGACTCTTTATCTGTGCCTACACCTAAACGTAGATTCCATGAACAAAGCTTCTTTCTCAGAGCTGCACGCCTGTGAAACTGTCTTCCGTTTTCTCGCTTTCCAGCTGACTACAATATGGTTGTCTACAAGGCCAATGTAAAGTTCTTGATAAACCGTCCCCCTTAAGTTAACAAATTTACTGATCTCCGTTACTCTAATTTCTACATTATCCAATTGACTACTGTACAGTCTTTAACGTCTGTCCTCGAGTTGCCCCTTGACCTTTAAAAGTTGTGATTCCTATGTAAAAAACGTAATCTTAACCAAAATATAAATATTTGGAGAAATGATTAAGCATTTGTCAAACGAGCAAGGAGAGATGTCAGTTCCATGACTGATAGTATGATGAGAGAGAATCGAGTATTGATGAAAGAGAATACGAAATATCTTATCTCTTCCCGCTGAACAATGCGCAAATGAGACTACAAAATGGTTAAAAACGGCAAGTGAAGCACATGTTCACACGCGCAAGTTATATACCAATCCCCACTCTCCCCAATGGTTTACTTCTACTTGTACAGCTACCATTTCGCAAAGGCAGCTTGCGTACCGCATATTAAACCGACATAAGTCCAGTTCAAACAGACAGAAGTATATACAAGCTAGAAGTAACTGTAAGAAAGAAATAGCAACAGCTAAGAGAGACTTTTCTGACCCCCCCCAAAAAAAAAAACGTATCGAAGCACAAAAATAAGGAACCCGTGACTTCTGGAAACTCTACAACAGTGTAGTAAAAATGGGTAATCAACAATCCCCCACTATCCAATAAGCATGCGGTCCTTTGCTCAGCAAGCGAAAAGGCAAACATGCTTGCCTGCGCAATTTTCCTCCAAATCGATATCGGACCCTTCTAGCCACCCCTCGCTGACTTCTCTTTGCAGACAGATGACACACTAAACAATCTGAAAATCACATCTTCTCAGATGCATACTATCATAAAAAAAACTTGACACTTCAAAAGCATGTGGACCTGATCTCATCCCGGCTGGCTATTAAAAAAATGATCCGCTGAAGTACTCCAGTTCCCCCAAACTTTACAACAAATGCCTTGATGAATCTTGCTTTCCTTGACTGCTGGGGGACTGTTTCTGCGCTACCAGTTTTCAAGAATTCTGGCGAGAGAACTGACCCATTAAATTATTGCCCCATTAGTCTCCACCCACTTTTCGCCAAAATATTTGAATCCATAATAAAGTAGACTCTAGTTCATGACCTTACAGATGCTAAACTTCTGATCGACCAACAACAAGCCCATTCCACAGCAGATATCTTAACTGAAATCTCTGAACGTATATACCATTCACTGGACTAAGCAGTAAGGGTAGAATGGTATATCTTAGGCTTTGGACAGGGTATGGCATGAACCTCTCCTCAGGAAAATCAGATAATACGGTATCACTGGAAAAACACTATAATTAAACATAATTAAATCCTTTTAGATAAGAAAAATATCCACGTTGTCCTCGACGGTCGTACATCTAAACAATATGATATAAATGCGGGAGTACCTCAGGGGTCTATCCCTGGGTCTTTATTATTCATAATATTCATAAATGACCGCCCTGACAAAATTGTCGCTGAGATGGGTATATATTCTGATGACACCATACAGGCACGACAGGGAAACAAATGAACACATATCTAAAAAAAGGACTGAAAAATAGAGGATGGCCTCCAATCTGTAGTGGAATGGGGACAAAAATGGATGGTCACATTCAATGCTGTCAGGGCTAAATTTGTTTCCTTCAATAATTAAAATAAAAATGTTTACCACCAATAGCAAGAGCCAAAGATTCGTTATCTGAAAGTAATTGTTTGACAGGAAAAATGAGTTGGAACAAATACGTTTAGAGCATTGCCAGGACCGCTGCGAAGAAGGCAGGCCTCTCTACCGTGCTAGAAGCTATTAAAGCCCGAAAGTATCCTGTACATCTATAGTACCACTATTCGCCTATGTATGGAGTATTGTTGTCATACTTGGGCTGGTGCATCTGCTATTAGTCTCTTGCGCGACGGACAAGATTTAAAAGATAGTCACCAACCTGATTGTCATTGACAAATGTCATCTAAGCGTCAGGCTCTCTCTCATCCGAATGCTCCGAGGAATTGCAAGCAATTGTCCACCCTCGACGTAAATACACCGGCAAGGAGATAAATCCCACCTCTTCACAGTAGAGATCCCTAGATCTTAGAGAGTTTGTACTCTAGTAGTTTCTACCACAGAACCGCTAGACTTTGGAATTCCCTTCCGATCCCTGATTTTCTAACTGTACTGATATGCCAAAGGTCAAGTTTAACGTGAACCGACACCTTGCTGCCCAACTCCCTACATACTACTCCTGTACTTACGTCCCTGATAGGAGCTCCCTGCATTGAAGTGGCAATGTGCCTTGTTTGTGGTGAAAATATAATTAAAAAATATTTTTAAAAAATCAAATCACTAACTTTATTACTAAAATAAAACGTTTTATTTTGGTGAACTCAGGAGCAATAAATAACATCAAAGAATAGTAAACCTCTCATTTTATCTTGAATAAATTTAATTTAATTTTTAATATGGTTAATATTAAATATTATTCTTGCACAGCCAACCTGAAAAATATCGACGTTGATTATATGAAATTTCTGAAAAATATTTTCCCTTAGAAAAATACATTGGAATTTCTTTATCAGAAAAATAAACAATGGATAAAATGTAAACTTTTTTATTTGGATTGTATATTCATGTTTCATTGTGCGAACATTTGTCTTATTTCATGTTCTTGTATGATCCCACGCAATTTTTATTAAACTACTTGTAAATATTTTTTTCGAAAGGAAGTTATGTAATGGTACTATAGCGCATGTGAGAAAATCAACAATACTCGTGCCATGGTTGGCTAGCGAAAACATTAGCAGCAGTCCGCGTAACTCATATGAAAGTAAACCACCTTTTCACGGTCTAACGCTATGGGAAGAATAAGGAGGAAAAAAAAAGATAGCACGTGGTCAATAAGAAAAGCGAAATGCTAGCTAGAGAAAAGGTACGAGAGAGTCGAGGGCGATAATGCGCTGACTAAGGCAGGCGTCAGGTTATAGTGACACAGATTTTTAAAACATATATGCAATACACCACAGCGCTGTAAAACACTTGCTTTTGTAAAAAAGACTTTGGATCATAATGGAATTATTTGTTTAGGAAGACCATCGAATAAATGTATTTCATTAGCATTTAAAAAGATGTGGTGTTTTATTTTCATTTTTTTCTTATTTATTTTTGTTTGTTACGTTGCAACGGTGCCAGACAATGTGTGGACCAGTTAGTTTTATAATGAAACAACACAGTTTAAAAGTAACGACTACGTTACGTATATAATGCAACATATACAGTTCTTTAAAACACTATAAATAAGGGCGCAAAAATGATATAAGCCAGTGAATAAAATATGAGTAAAGACTGTTTAAACCTTAAGTAAGCATTTAGTATAAAACTACAAAACATGTATTAAACACAGTATAAATGCTGATAACTTATACTTGGTTGATATTACCGACTGACACAACTATATATGCATGTATGAGGACTTTAATTCAAATTACTGCAATACTGCAAGGTGTTAAATATAAGTACATTTTTTCTTTAAATTTAGCCAACAATAATAGATTCCTAATTACCTGTAATATCAGATTAGGTCGCTCAGGTAATTCCTATAAAATATTTCTTAAGAGTAATCCAGATTTTAACTCCAAAACTTAGGATTAATCTAGAATAATGTGTATCTACAATTCATAAAATAAACAATTTCCTATCGAAGTATAGGCTTACTTTAAATTGTGAGCTGGTATTGATGCACAGTTCATTTGTATAGAGAGTATTAAACTATGATGATTGAAATTGACTAAAAAATCTATAGTGGGAAATGTAAACAACAGAAAGTGCTCGTTTGCATTACTACAATAAATGGAAAAGAAAAAGGACAACATTAGCAAAAAATATCGTTTGGATCAGGGTTTACTATATTACCGAAACAAATGCGACAAGAGAAAAATGTAAAATTATTAAACACTAAGCTAAACATCATGTCGTCTTATTCAGGGAGAGGGTGACGAATAAAATTTTCAGTAGACATGGAATCATTCTCAGAGGTATCGTAGGCTTTCAAGGATTTACATATTCTCATGATTTGTCATTAAAATATAACTGTCGATCATAGATATTCACAATTAGATTACAGGGAATCTACTTTGCTAAATAATCAAAGCATTATTGTAATGAGTACGAAATAAATATCATTCAATAATTTGTAACATCAACTTATTAGTTTCTGTGTACGTCAATTATGAAAAAAGTTATCTTGGAGGGAATATGAATTTAGGACACTTTTTCATTATATGCATCAGACATATGCAATAATTTCGCATGCATAACAGCATCTTATACAGTATCGTGAAAAATCGGAAATATAAGGCACTTATGGAGCGTAATTCATACAATGTAAGTTAATTTTTACAATGTCTGCATATTTTTCAGTTGATAAACATGCATGTTTTAAACTATTGAATGGAGAATACTTACTTTCATAGCATGTTTGTGTATTTGCTTTATGTGTATGCTCTTGAATATCTACTCCACTTATACTTGCGTCATATCTTGCTAGAACTACAAACGCTTGATTGCTTTAAACGGAAGAGGGGTCGAAGGATGGTTTACAATGCGTTTTTATCGTCGAATTACCGGCGCGGATATCATTTCCTTACACACGACTAGCGTTTATAGCTTTATAAAAGGTCAATACGTGAATAGGGTGTATGTCCTCCATCTTCAGAATTATGTATAAATCAATTCACACCAGGCAGTTGAAATGTATACATTCACAGGAGTCAGATGTCCGGTATTGGAAACTGCATATGGACAAGCTTAATGGAGAGCAATCTCTAGTGAAAGCCTACATTTATATCATTAGCTTATAACAACCTGCCGTTCCCAGAATAATGATTATGCTTACATTTGTATTCATTATTATATATACATTATTATATATATCATGTTTTCAATGATAAAATCTTTATCGCGCTCTCTGTATCTCTCTCTTTCTCTGTGTGTCTCTCTCTTTATATATATATATATATATATATATATATATGTGTGTGTGTGTGTGTGTGTGTGTATATATATATATATAGGTATATATATATAAATATATATATTAAAGAGTTAATATTTACAAGTAAAATAAACTCAGCCAGATATAAAAAGCTCAATAAAACCGAAAAGGAAATAGAGTTTATAATATGAACAAATGATTAATACATATCCACTTATCTTGTGCTTCCTTTTTTTTAAATTAAATATATTTTTAACTCTTTTTCAAGATGTCTTTTAACATATTTTATTAATCATTTCTTCATATAAATATAGACATATATATACATATATATATATATATATATATATATATATATATATATATATATATAACCGAACACACACATACGATACGGTAATTCTTTTGTTCATTTTGCATGCTTATTCTCATTTTGAAACGAGAAAGTTTCATAAAATGTAAAGTATCAATAATTATTTCCGTTTTCTATTATATATAGTTGCTTTATTTTTACAGGGGTTTGGCATATCTTGTTTTAGCTGATGTGCGTCAGCTCTTTATAAACATTATGACGTAATACACATAAACTTGCAACGATACTTGCATCTTTAAACTTATGAATATTCGAATGTCAAGTAAAGTCATATTCAATTTACAATTTTAAAACTTAACACTAAATCATGCTGTTATACCTTTCTCATAGAACTACGAAGCGCAGTGTATGAGAATGATCCATTATGTCAAAGCTGGATATTTAGTCTATCTTAATACACAGAATTCAAGACATTTTGGCAGTTCTTTATTCTTTACAGTTGATTAAACGTTCTCATGTCAAAGTAGAATAAGCATGCAAAATAAACAAAATATTTACCGTATCTTACGTGTGTGTTCGGTTATATATATATATATATATATATATATATATATATATATATATATATATATGATGGTTATGTCAGTCATGGGTATATTTGTTGATGCCACCACGCTCTTTAGCAGAAACGAGTGGAAAACGAATGAACACATATCTAAGGCAATGGAAGAAACACGTAAGGAAGATCTCCAATCTGTAGTAAAAGGGAGACAAAAATGGATGGCCACATTCAATATTGCCAAGACTGCTTGTTTCGTACAATTATTACAAGAAATCTTCTCTATGGCTAAAGACATATTAGCTAATAGTAATTCTTTCAAACTTCTCTGCTTAACGTTTACAAGGGATATGAGTTCGAACAGATACATTGAGAGCATTTCCACGGCTGCTTAGAAGAATCTGGGTTCTTTCCACCGTGCGTTAAAATTGCTTTCGCCTGAAAGTATCCTTTACCTCTACTAGGCCACCATTCCCCCCTGTATAGAGTGTTGTTGTCACATTTACGTTGGTGTATATTGTGTAAGTCTTTTTCTTCTTAAAAGAGAGTCGTCAACCTGATAGATCCTGAACTGTCAGTTAAGCTTCAACCTCTGTCCCTCCGACGAAATTTTACGTCTCTATGCAGTTTTACATGTACTATAATGGGGGGTGCTCCGAAGAACTACACACCCTTGTACACTTTTGACGAAAATACCAACGTCAAACACGATAATAGTATCTTCCCCAGAACTGCTAGGCTCTGAAATTTCCTCCGGATTCCTGATTCTCTAACTGTAGTGACATGAAAAGGTCCAGGTCTAATGTAATCAGACATCTTGCTGTTCAAACCCCTAGATAGTCTCCCTGCAACTTATACTCCTGATAGTAGGAGTAGCGATAAAATTATGCAAAATACCAACGCCCGTTTTATAACATTCATGCATGTAATGAGAACAAATGAATTAGATATGGTAAACACAATGTAGAAATATAAACAGTTGAATACATATAAGAGAGTAAATCGGGAAAATAGTATATATTTATGTGATCGTAAAAATAAAATTGGAGTAAAAAAGGAGATAGAAAAATCAAATCTGATATAAGGAAAGCATATACTAATAAAACAGGTTTAAGGTAAAGACAATAGAATTCAAGCAATTGAAGCCGTCTGGATTTAAAAAAATGTAAAGTATTCAGAAGCTTCAAAAGTAAAAAGAAATGAAATAAAATCAAATGTTTATCTTTATACAAATCCAAAGCAACACTTTAAAGTAGAGTTGCGGAAGGCAAAGAATACGGTAACTGTTTACAAATTAACTGAAGTAAAATTGTGTAAATTTCTAATCTAAATATGTTGGATCCAATTTCATCTATATTTGCATTTAGTATAATCATGACCCTTCAAAATACCGCTCCATAAAAAGGTATCATTTTTCTTAATTTTCCTCTTTTCCTTTTTCTTATTGTTCAGATGATTTATTAAGGGTATGTATAATTTATATATATATATATATATATATATATATATATATATATATATATATACATATATATATATACGTAAACATATATATATATATAAATAGCATGGGGGTCCCAAGCCTTTGTCTGGTCTGGAAACACGCTTACATATGATATTTTTCTTTGTCCAGATTTCGTACACATTGTTATAGAATCGTGATTTCAAAAGTAAGAGAAAATGTATTTGCTTGCCATCAAATAGAATCGAACCCGAATGGAAAACCATAACATTCAAAACGGGTGACGTAGCAACTGACACGGTTATGAAACGATTAAAAATGTTAAAATTATGAAAAAACGTCTAAAAATGTCTAAAGATGTTTTCCTATTTTGACAGATTATAATGTTAGGTAGACGCATTAGTGTAATAGTAATTTGCTATTCAATTAAGAGAAACCCTAAATATTATATCGCTTGGTAAATGGAACAAAATATCACTGTATCAGAGTATGGTTAACAAAATATCACTGTATAAGAGTATGGTTAATATATATGTATACATTCTTTTTATTGTAATCTGTTTTGGCAACCATTTTCCCCCACATCGTCTTCTATTTTTAAGTCTAATATGTCACTTAGTATAACCAGATCTCCATCAATGATCTCCCGAAACACATACTTAAATCATTCGTTGACATCTATGTTGATGACACGACCATCTACGGCAACACATCAAAGGCTGTAAATGATAAAGCTCTCTCAGATTCTCTCTCATCTGATCTCGAGCGAGTGGTTCAGTGGGGGAAGACGTGGCTGGTTACCTTTAATGTATCTAAAACCAAACTCCTATCTTTATATGATCAACGCTCTGATCCCCATCTGGCATCAATTGAAATGGTTGCCTCTCGTCTAGGAGACGCCCCATGTTTTGACAAGCTTCTGGGTTTGACCTTCACTCCTGATCTGAAATGGAACATGTGCATCAAGTCTGTTGCCAAGGTCGCTGGAAAGATGGTGAAATCCTTCTACCGCTCCAGAAGATATCTCACTTATAATGCAATTCTCTATCTATATAAAAGTCAAGTAGCCAAGGATGGATTACTGCTGCCATATCTGGACAGTAGCTGCTAAAACAGCCTATCCTGCCTTGACAGAGTACAAAATAGACTTCGTGGCTTAGTAGTGGATGACCTTTTCTCTTCCCTGCAACCTCTCTCTCTCTCTCTCTCACAGAAGAGACGTTACAAGCATATGTTTGTTTTATGGTTATTTTCATGGCATCTGCTCGTTTTAACTCTAATCTCTGGTCGCCCTCGCCAATCTTTCACGAAAAACACCCGTCTAGCTTAATCCACTGTGAAAAATTTCCCCACTCTTTGTCTATGCCTAAATCAAAACGTAGATTTTATGAACAAAGCTTCTTAGAACTGCACGCCTGTGGAACTCTGTTCTGTCTGCCTGCTTCCCACCTGACTACGACCTGGATGTATTCAAGTCCAACGTAAACAAATTCCTGATTAACCGCCCCCTTAAGTAGACACTTTATTAAATCCCCACGGTAACGTACTGTCCTTACAATAACCCTTATCCCTGAGTGGATTCCGGGCCTTGATAAGTGGTGACCACATTGTAAAATAAAAAAAAAAACTTCTAGTAAACAATTTATTATTATTATTCTTATTTAAAAATAGTTCACTCTTTTCATTAAAAAACCAGGTTCTTTGAATAGGAAATAAAAACTATTTCTCTCGCCTGATTTGAAAACGTTTTTTTAATGCAATTGCTTTAAAAGATTAGCATGTCCAGTGTAGTGAGTATGTAATATTTGTCTATATAATACAAATATATATATATATATATATTTAAATAATGGAGTAGTCTACAACAACGTGCATTTTTTAATATTATTTTATTATTCCGTGTCTTGGTTTTTCATTAAGAATTATGTTTGGATCATTGTAATAATGTTTTTAAGTAATTGAAATGGTTTTTACGCGCGTTTCAGAAGTTCGGTGATTCGTCCTCGTCAGAAATTATTTTAAAATGTGTTGGAGATTCAAAAATGGCGATTTTCGTAGTTAATTTGCAGTTTTTCCAAGGGGTTGATGCTTGTAAGTGCTTATTATTCATTGGCATGCTCAATTTTTATTGCTCTTTTATTGGGCTTGTGAGGGAGACCGTTGACCTGGCTGTAGTCGCTATCTCTTTCTCCTAATTTTTTTTTATTTTCCTTTAGGGTGGGGTAGGGTGTGTGTCTGTTTGTGTGTGTGGTTGTGTGTGTGTGTGCGCGCGTGGGTGTGCGTGTGTGTGTTTGCTTTTATTGGTTTGGGAATGTGTTTTATAGTATTGTGGGGTTATTTGCTTCCTTAGGAAAATACTATAAAACAATATACACATTCCCAAACCAATAAAAGCAAACACACACACGCACACACACGCGCGCACACACACACAAACATACACACACAAACACACACACACACCCTACCCTACCCTAAAGGAAAAGAAAAAAATATTAGGAGAAAGAGATAGCGACTACAGCCAGGCCAACGGTCTCCCTCACAAGCCCAATAAAAGAGCAATAAAAATTGAACATGCCAATGAATAATAAACACTTACAAGCCTCAACCCCTTGGAAAAACTTCAAATTAACTACGAAAATCGCCATTTTTACATCTCCAACACATTTGAAAATAATTTCTGACGAGGACTCATCACAGAACGTCTGAAAGGCGCGCAAAAACGATTTCAATGACTTAAAAACATTATTACAATGACCCAAACATAACTCTCAATGAAAAAACAAAGACACGGAATAATAAAATAATGTTAAAAAATACACATAGTTGGTGACTCTCCCTTATTTAAATATACATCTTACTTCCGTTGGAATTTCTTAACACATTATATATATATATATATATATATATATATATATATATATATATATATATATATATATATGGAAAGGTAGATTTATTAATGTTTTTTTTTAATATAAAAAACAAATAATGCAGCGAACGTTGTCGGCAGGAAAGATGTTAGAAGATAAACTACAATTTTTACGATATTTAGCTTAGATATGAGTGTGAAAACCAAACATTTTCATTACTTGTACAAGGAAATATTTTCTTATGCTGACATAATAAAATAAATATTGTAACAAACTTCAATTTACAAAATTCACCTGCGCCCTTACCCCAGCTTTCCAATGCTGTGTTTTTAATGTTATTATTCAAATTGTAGAATATTATTGAGATATTTGCCTGTGCTTATCAAAAAATATCATAGATGTTGGAAAACTATTTATTGTTAAATAATATGAAATCAAATTGTTCCATATATGAGCTTGGAAGAAAATGACGGTCTTAATTTTCGGTAAAGAATGTTTTCTAATATATTCTTGCTTCAAAGCAATACACTGATTGAGATGCATGTGTTACCAACTTGACTGCCTGTTCCCCACCTTGACAATGTAAAGGGAAATCCGACAAGTCAGGCGTTTTCACCAGTTAATAATGATTTTTTAATTGTCTGTCAGCAATATTTACTTAATAATAAACATTGCTGACAAAGAATTACAAAATCGGAAACTCACAATATCCATTTACTGAAAAATTAATTATTTTTAAAGTGTAAGGTTTTAAAGTCATTCACTGACGTTTTTTTTTCACTTTTTGTTTGGCTGGCTGTCCACTTTCGAAAATATATAAAAAATAATTAGAATCTTATTTTTAAATATAATCTGCACTGCCTTATTATATTGGGAATTATATACACTTTTAAAATGCTTCAATACATTGTGATTACTAATTAAAACAGTTTGTTATGAATAAATATAACTTACCTATCGCCCTACTTCATGACATACCTTGTTATCTGACTTCAAATTCATCACATTTCACCATTAAATAATAAACCATTTTTAAGAAGTTATGCAAAGGTATTATATTTGGTATTTTTAATGTAATATTTTGAATCACAATAAGTTGCTTTCTAATTCTCTCAATCATTTTATAAATATAAATCGGTTGATAGTAGACCGTTTTTCTTTTTTAATGTCAAAGCAACAGATAGCATAAACGTTAGCAATAAAATTCATCAAACTATATGGTTCGCTAGAAAGATTCTCTTGATATGCCACGCGAGTCCCTGGACACATGATCCTGATGGCCTAAGTTAACTGGTTTAAGGGACGATTTTTTTCTGATAAAAATATACGGTTCACATTAATTCTAGAAATATCAACTGTATATTCATAGACAGTCTTTGCTAACAACTTAGACTATTCATATCTCCCATTCAAAAATGAAACTTCAGAAGATTGCCAACAGTGGAAAAAGCAAATTGGTGTAAACTATGGCAATCATTTGCACATAATTTACCCAGTTATCATTGCATGTTGTATAATTTTGTAGTGTAATCTACACGTTAAATAGCAATCTGAATGCAAGTACATTTTGATGTAAGGAGCAACACATAGTGTGAAGATTTTTTTTAAGTGTAGAAGTTCTCCCTTCACATTCAGTATTCGCATTTGTATTGTCAAAGAAAACTCACATTTTTCAATTTGTGTAAAACGTAAGCATATTGCTTAGCAGGAACAGTACAAGTTCCCAAAAAAAGCAGGGTACACACAGTGTATAATATTCAGTCCCTCCTGGATGTTGTTTTTTTATTATAATTTTTTCTCTATCAATTTTTCATTCATCCGTTTAAATATATATATATATATATATATATATATATATATATATATATATATATATATATATATTAAATATAATAGCTCTCAAATACAAGAGAATAGCATTGGCAAAACTGTCTTAAAGATAAGATAATATATCATCTCTGGCAAATTCAAGAGAATTCTTTGGAATTTTTTGTTTATTTAGAAAGCCCTTTGGGAATACTATCTCACAGTTTATAATCTCCTTCTTCCTTAGTTGAAATAGAGGAGTAGGAACGGAAGGAAACATTATACTCTATAATTTCGAAGCTATTGATGATGATATCTGTATACTCTTTTGTTGGCTTAATCTCTCTTCTTTTTCACATTTATTATGGCAGTGCTATCAGTTGGTCCAGGCTGGAATGTAGACTTGGGTACCAGTTTACGCATATGATCTTTTTAATATTCACGGTCTTCCAGAGAGAGTTAAATATAAGATTTTATTAATATTAAAAATACAGATAAACATATTAAATCAAGAATTATGTTACCTGTGAAATGAAATGAAAAAAAATGTTTTCAATATTTATTTCAATGTTTGCAAAATTTAGATATTTTGTTCGTCCCTTTGACAACAAATTAAAAATAACATTACTCACTTTCCGTTTCAGGGAACACGTGCAGATAATGTGTTTTGTCTGACCGGTTTTTGTTGCATTTTACCTCAATATTATCACAACTTAAAATAGACAACATGCATAAACAGGATTAAATATCAAATAATTTAAGATTTTTTGGTACAGCAGGGAAATTCTATTTATGTTCTCCGCCTTCTGAAATCATAAAATTGTCACATTGCGTACTATACTAATTTAACTAAAAGAAACGAGAATTGACAACCTTCTAAACATCACAGCCTGTGCTATTAAATTTCAAATGCAAAAACGAGATGTGGTATTTGTGCTCATAAAAACAAAATTGTAGTAGATTCTTGTTGATGAGTTAGAGATCGGTTTTATCTAACCATAATGGTAAACATGCAATTTTTATTGAACCTTTACTACGAGTGCTGAATGTTAGCCATTTATATAAAAATATCTGCAAAAAGAATATATACAATGTCAGAAAATAAACAAAAACTTTTTTTAAGAAAATTTAAAAATAAAATTATTGTTTACTTACAAAAAAGTAGAGGTACCCGTCTAGTCGCTTAAAAAGTAACTAAATTATAAAATTATACACGAATTACAATAATTATAAACGATTTTTTATAGTAGTCTAATTTTGTAGGTTTATATATATATATATATATATATATATATATATATATATATAATTAGAAATACACAATGATTTTAAGAGTGAAAATAATGTTCGAAATCGATGAAATTATAAAATAATGGAGCGATTGCGTGAAACACGTACGTGAAATCTTAGGAATAAAAAATATTGACAAATCTAATTTATGAAAATGACACGCGGGTGACATGATTGCATTTTGGGGCGATGGTTCCTTTATGAGTGTTTGACTGTAAAAAAAATCTACTATGTGGTCATCAAACCAAAAGATAAAACCTGGCTGGCATACGTTGACTGCAAAAACTATATGAATGTGTATGTTAAATCGGTTCATTTGTAACTATTTTTTATCGGTTTTACATCGAGATAGCTAAAACATAACCGACTGGGACTGGAGCGCTTAACTGTGTTGGTTTCGATTCAACACTCGCCCGGTTCGAGATCACCACTGCCATAAACCTTCGTCTGTCTACCTCTCCCCAACCTAACCTGTAAACTCCCTTTATACATGTCTCCCACGCGATTTCGTGTGATTTCCCGTGACTTCCAGCAGAACACACCTTTGAAAATTATGGGTAGCATCTTGATTTCTCTCTCTTTTGGCCAACCTCGCCCGACACACCCGCGGTAAGACATCCGTTCGTTATATTCCCCCCCCCCTTTTTCTTTTTTTCTTTTCCTTCTGCTAAATTTAAACAACACTAGCAATATACAATAAATCACCATTTATTAAAATATCGTATCTAAGCTCATTTAACGACTGGACAACGCCGTACAAACTGTTAGCTTTCTCTTAATTTTGATTTATTAAATGGATTGCATGGATTTAAAGGATGCATACTATCGGCACATATTTCAGGTTTGCATTGAATTTTATCCATAGTCATGAAGAACTATTGAAGCAAAATGTGCTTAAATTCCTTGTTCTTAAATGCCCAACTAACTTAATGTTCATACATTTTGTAAAGGGCAATATCACGTAATCGATTGTGATCAAATCTTAATATCGATCATCGAAAGACGGTTTTATTTGAGTTATCTTTCCATAAGCGGAGATTAAAGTAGTACGAACATCATCCACAAAAGTAATTAATCTTACCCAACCTATTGTTTGAGTTCAATAAAGCTGAAAAATGATTGGAAAGTGTGGGAAAACAAAGGCGTAAAACAATTCTAACCATTACACGTATTTCGATAATATTTGTGTTTGTAACTAAATTATACAAGTTTTATTTCAATAAGAGCTTTTAAAATAGTACCGATATTTAATATAATTGCACGTTCACTGGTACACTTTCATGCATCATTAATAGTATTATTATAATATGTAGGGTGAATTCCTTTGCAAAGCTGTTGCGAACATAATGAGGAAACATGTTGTAAATAATAGAATAATCTGTATTGTAATGCTGTAAGCCCTGAACTGTGATCACAGCGTAGTATCTGTGTTAACTGTAGAAGGCAATGCCAAGAGTCAAAACATTATTATTAATTATTAAAGCAACGGCAATAACTGGATCGAGTGTCATGGTTAGAAAATGGTCGCGTGACAGCTGGAATAATAAAAGGCTACAAAAGAATGTGAATTGAGAAAAAATGGTAACCAGAAATCTGGTGGAAATGCTGGTTTGCGTAAACAAATAACTAGATTTAGGTTTACGCCAGCTTTAGGGTCTTAGATGCGTGATAGTACGTAGATTTTAATCAACCGTTCGCTGAACACTCGGAAGAACGGAGGACTCAAGAAATAAGTTGGCTCTCAACATGAAAGGAGAGAGGCAGCATATTCTGAGATAGCTAAGATTTGAAGACGTTGTAATTTCTGAAGACGGAAGCAGAGAATATTTTTTGTATATATAAAGCAGATGTTTTGTGTGCGTCTCCTACTGTTGAAACGAAGTATGTTGTTTGTCTACAGCTGGTTGGATACGTCCATGTTAATTGTTTCAGGTTAGAACTGTTGCATAAATGTAAAATGCACACACTATGAGATTTACTAAATGATACACAGAGTATATATATATATATATATATATATATATATATATATATACTCTGACAAAATCCTTTCAATGGATTATGTATTTAATGAAAATTTACATAATTTAAGGCCGCAAAAATATGTATAGTTCTTTTGTTCTTTTATTTTTGTCGCCGAGGCAAAATGAACATGGAAGAAAAAGAGAGACTATAGAAGAGAGAGAAAAGGAGGCTAAAAGTATACGGAGTGAAAGAGAGAGTATAGGAGAAAGACGGAGATGTGAGAAAGATGGTCAGCAGAACTAACCTTTTAGGTGACACCCAATATATTTTCCGTTCTGCTAGATTTGCAAAAGATGTGTTAACAGTTATATCTCATAGGATTAGAGAATCTCTCAACAAAGGCTTCCTCTCCAGGGCAATAGATCTTGACATATCAAAGTCCTTCGATAAGGTATGGCACAAAGGTCTACTTAACAAGATTTCCAGCTATGGTATAACAGGAAATGTTTTATAAAATATACAATTATTTCTCTCTGATAGGCTCATAAGAGTAGTGGTTGATGGGCAGAAATCAGAGGTCCACAGTATTAATACTGGAGCCCCTCAGCTGTGCACCCTGGGCCCAACTCTCTGCCTGATCTACATCAATGATCTCCCAAAACACACGCTTAAATCATTCGTTGACATCTATGCTGATGACAGGACCATACATGGCAACACATCAAAGGCCGTAAATGACAAAGTTCTCTCTGATTCTTTCTCCTCTGATCTCGTGCGCGTGGTAGAGTGGGTGGAAAGGTGGCTGGTTACTTTTAATGCATCTAAAACCAAGCTCCTATCTTTACATCACCAACGCTCTGATCCCTATCTGGCATTAATTGAAATGGATGGCCCTCGTCTGTGGGAGGCTCCATGTTTATACAAGCTCCTGGTTTGACGTTTACTCCTGATCTGAAGTGAACACGAACATCAAGTATGTTGCCAAGGTCGCTGGGAAAATGGTGGGGTCCTCCTATCGCTACAGAAGATATCTCACTTATGATCCAATTCTCTATCTATATAAAAGACAAGAACGTCCAAAGATGGAGTACTGCTGCCACATCTTGGCAGGAGCTGCTAACATTGTCTACCTGTCCTGACAGAATACAAAATAGACTTCATGGCTTAGTGGGGGGTGCACTTTTCTCTTCCCTGCAGCCTCTCTCCCACAGAAGAGACGTTGCGAGACTGTCGTCGTTTTACCGTTATTTCCATGGCAGGTGCTCGTCTGCGCTTCAATCTGTGATATGCCCTCGCCAATCTTTACGATAAACACCCGCCTAGCTGAAACCACTGTCAAAAATTTTCCCCACTCTTTATCTGTGCCTAAATCAAAACGTAGAAATGCACGCCTGTGGAACTCTCTTCCGTTTGCCTGTTTCCCAACTGACTACAACTTGGAGGTCTTCAAGTCCAACATAAAAAAAATTCCTGATGAACCGCCCTCTTAAGTAAGGTTCATTATTAAAACTCCAATACTAACGATTACTGCGATACTCTCCCATTGATTACTGTACACGCAATAACCCTTTTCTTGGAGTGGCTTCCGGGGCTTGATAAGTAGTGATCTCCATGTAAAAAAAAAAGAATAAGCTAGCAAGTTGGCAGGTGAACCAGTTAGCGACACGCTCTCTGACCCCTGCTAGTTACTAAGCGAACCAAGAAAAAAGAGGAGGGTAAGAAAATTATTAAGAAGAGAGAGGGAGAGAAAGAGGGGAAGATACATTTTGGTACAGAACATTCGGTCGACTGGCCGAGGGGGAACACACCGCCTAGCCGTGGTGCCGAGCGGACGTGGAAAGATTTCCACCAAACGACAGGGAACGAAATGTTGTTGACATCCCTCCTTTAACAACGAAAGGAGATAGATAATGCCTGCGATAAACTCCATATCAGCAGCGAAAGGAGGTAATGTCGACAGCGATAAACGACGAACGTTACAAACATATATTCGAAGTATAGACTAATGAAGGGGCGGATATTGAAGACATTTCTTTTAAACAACCACTTGAACCAAAAAAAAAGAGAAAAAAAAGTAAAAACTAAGTTGTCTCTCTATATACTTCTCTCTCTCTCTCTCATACACTCTCTCTCTCTCTCTCTCTCTCGTATATGGTGTCAATGAGTTAATTTTGCCATTGTTTTGTTTGGACTGGTATATTTTTTATATCGATATATTTCTTGTGGGCATTTTCAGATAGTAGATCAAGGTACCCCTTCCACACTTTCTTAATTTTTATTTTATTTTACTTAATATCATCCCTCTGACTATCTTAGTTTAATTTTATAATAAAATTAACTTTGAAAAATTATCACTGATTTCTGTGTTCGTTCTTTCTCGTTTTTCTTGAGTTCAGTCTCGTGTCTCCTTTCCCTTTTTTTACCTACGTCACATGAGGGATACATGTTTTGTTTGTTTATCGTAAATTCTTTTTATCCCCCTTAGGTAATGTCTTACAAAGGTAAACATTTATTTGCTTTTTTCGTAAATTTCTTTTCATGCCCCCTCTTTTGCTTTTTACGTAATTCCTCCTCCCCTCTTTATCGCATGTGTAACAATATATATATATATATATATATATATATATATATATATATATATATATATATAGTAAAACTGGTAATTAGTAAAAACCTGAAGAATGTGCTCAATACTATTGCAGAGCAAAAATATACTTTTTTAATCTTTTTACCGTTTTATCTGTTTTGTTACACATGTTCCTGTTACCGAATCGTATCAACAATCCAACAACTTCGCCAGACTTGGACAGAATGGTTACTATGATTTGAGAAGACGATAATAGAAAAATGATAGAAAGAAAAAAAGGGGGGATCTCATTTTTTTTTCATTCTTTCGTTTTCTTCTTATATCGTCTTCCCAAATCATAATACCCACTTTTGCTCAAGTCTGACGAAGTTGCTGGATTGTTAATACGATTCGGTAACAGAAACATGTGTAACTAAACAGATAAAATGGTAATAAAATAATATATACTAGCAGGACCCGTGGAAATTTCACGGTAGTTAAAATCTTTAAAAACACATCAGTAAGAAATTCCTTATTGTTATATTACAAAAATGAACGTATGGAAGCAAGTAGAACAAAGAACTTTAGTTTAAACTTTTATTGAAGGCCAATACGATCGTAAATGATGCTGTTGATATTGTCAGGAAGTGCTGGTGATGATTGAGGCGGTGACAGGGACGTCGATCAGCTGCTTGGAGTGAGAATAGTGATCAGTCAGCAGGTTCTTGGGAGTGAGACTGTGAATTAAAAAAAATATGACATTGTTGACATCGATTTTGTGAAAGTTCTGATGACCCCAAGTGTTTAATATTTCAGAACAGTTTGGATTACACGTGTGGGTAATGAATAGGTCACAGAAATCTGCCATTGTATCTTGATAAAGCTGTTGTAGATTCCTAGGACTTCCTGTACATGTAGATGGTAGAATAACTGGTACACCAGGATAACCATCTTCATTCCTTGCTAAATGATCAATTAAGCCAGAATATTGAGCAGCTCTTGGTTGACTTTGATAGCTTTTAGTGAAATTAAATAAGCAACTGTCAACTTTTACATATGCAATAGACTTTTCTATTTATTTTGAATTTTATTCAATGAAGATTTGGAAATTCACAAATATTTGTAAGTCGAATTATTGATATAGATTTCAATAAAATAAAATATATGGTAAATCTTTTGATAAGGAATAAATATTTATTCAAACCATAATTATTGAAACAAAGTATTTTACTGCATAAAAAATGGTTATGGGGAGGAGGGTTAACTATTTTGAACCTTCACCTAAATAACGATTTAAGGAAAAAATGTTTAAAATGTTCTTGTACATGTTTAATAATTTTTGTTAAATAATAAAAATCAATAAACTTTGATAGCATTATTGTAAGAATCATGCTAAAAGCCATTCTTAATATAGGGAGGGGTTAACTATTCTGAAACTAAACTTAACAATGTAAAAAAATAAGGGAAATATATGTATGAACAATAACTATTTCTTCAGTTAAATAAAATATACTGTAAATCTTTTAATAAGGAATAAATATTTATTTAAACCATAATTATTGAAACAAAGTATTTTACTGCATAAAAAACGGTTATGGGAAGAAGGGTTAACTATTTTGAACCTTCACTTAAATAGCGATTTAATGAAAAAAAAAATTGGTGTAATGGAAAACTTTTATAAAAAGAGAAAATGCATGTTTCTTATATTAGTACAGCAATCCACTGCAAAACGTGAAAAAGAAAGCGAAAATGAAAAAAAAAATGTAGTCTTGCAGAATTTGATCTGAATCCTCGGAAGTTTCTGTCAATCATTCATGGTTTGGACTTGACCAACAATCAGCGGATGAAGCCGAACGTAGCAAAAACGTTGCAACGCTAAATGTTTTTTTTTGTTGTTGTTGTTGTTTTACAAAAATGTGAGTTAGTAATTAATATTTGGTTGATGGTTGGGGAAGGGTGGTTACTATACACAGATTCGAAAAAGTCGTCCAAAAACAAATAAATGAAAGCAAAGGTAAGTTACGTTTCCACCTAATTGGATAATTGTTTAGTGTTTTTATGTAATGTAAAATGTTTAATCGGCTCGAAACACAGAAATGGTCGCGGACTCTGTTCAATACGTTAATTTTGGGAAAGTAAGTTGAAAACTAAAAACTCTACAAAACAGTGTCTGAAACTCACCGAATATATGTTACCATGACATAGGCTGGCATAATCGGTGGGTTTCTGACAGTATTTTGTATAGTTTTTTTTAGTTTTAACTCACTTTCTCTTACTTAAAGTAATCAACAGTGTCCACCACCATTTGCAGCTTTCAAATACCCCGATAAAAACTGTTTTTCGAGCCGACTAAACGTTACATTAAATGAAAAGGGTTTGTATTACTAAATACAGATACAAAAAAGTTGTCAAAAAATAAATATATATAAATAAATGTTATCAAAGGCAAGAAAAGTAAATGTTCTAACTAACTGGATAAGATTTTAGTGTTTTTATGTAATGTATAATCGGTTCAAAAACATTCAATGCTTATCGGTATATCTGAAAAATACAAATGGCGGCAGACTGTATCGAACACATTAAGTTTGGGGAAATTTTGGGAAAATGAGTTTAAACTAAAAAAAACTATACAAAATACTGTTAGGAACTCACTCAATATATGTTACCATGATGTAGGCTGGCATGTAATCGGTGGTTTTAAAACTTTTGCTCGATACAGGTGACGACTTTTAAAAGTCCCTCTTAGTGATTACCTGGTTTGAGGATATTTGTACAACTAAACGGCAAATCTGCTCCAAAAAATCCGGTATTATTTTACTTTAAGGCCCGTTTCACGTTCGTATATAACGAAATATTTTATTGTAGATATCGGTGTGCTAAGAACGAATCTGCAAACCGTTTCCGTAGCAAAAAGAAAGTGTTCATGATATTCATGAAATTACTTTTTCGAAAAGTGTGTGATCACTTTTTAATGTAAATTTAACTTAGAATGACCATCAACTTTCTGGCCACCTTAGAGAGGCGCATTTTTCTGTGTTTCTTGGCTAAAAAGTTTTTTGTTTGATGTCTTCCATTTCACAGACGTAGCCTTTCTTTATGCTATGCGTGAGCATAAACGAAAACTGTTAAATATGCATTCGCGTACCAAACTGCCTTTTCAAAAAACCTGGAAGCCAATAAACAAGAAAATAAATGACCCTTCCTCAGGTGGCCAGAAAGTGGGTGCTCATTTAAGTTAAATTCACATGGAAAAGTTATCACCCACGTTTCGGAAAAAAATTTCTTCAGATCATAAAAACTATTTTGGTACTCTTTGGGCGTTGAGTTCCATGGCGACCCACAGAATTATTTAATGGTCGTTCCCTTAGTACCCCTTATTCAAGGCTAACGCATGCGCACGTAACATTTTTTATTTATTTACTTACGTGGTGGAGTTTCTATACTGATAGTTTTTTTTAAATTTTTTCACTGGATTATTATTGATGGAACACTAACCAGATTATGAAAAAAAATTGAAAAAAAATAATTTCCCCCATTTGAAAGGGGTACTCACTTTTTAGTTACCACGTTCTGGTAAATCTGTCACTCATTTTTTTTTGTTTCTAAATACGGAAGTGTCTTGGGGAGATATAAAATGGTCGCATGTTTACAAAGCAATGTATCGGGAGGTGTACGGGATGAAAAATTATTGGTAAATTTTTAGATTAGATCCACCTCCTCAATTTTCTTTTAAATGACAACTTGAAATGGTATTCGACTATGCTGAATACGAAAATCGCATTGAATTTTTGCAGAAATAAGTAGTTATCAAGATATAAAAAGTTGTATTATGCATTGTAATCTTTGACGGCCATCTTTTTTACGTGCGTGTGTTTGTTTATGGCGCGTGTGCACGTAAAAAGTTGGCCGCCGAAGAATACAATGCATAATACAACTATTTATTTCCGCAAAATTTCAATGCGATTTACGTGTTCAGCATACTCGGAAACCTATAAATGTCGTCATTTAAAGGAAAATTGTGGGGGTGGACCTAAGTAAAAAAATACCAAATTATTAAACATTTCTCCAGCATGTTAGTGAAATTTATAATACTCTAAAAAAAATTAAAAAAAAACAAAAGTTTTGAAAAAAAAACTCACCTTTCATAAAAACAATTAAAAAAACACCCACAAACTGACTTTTAACTAAACAGGTTAAAAAAAAATTAAAAAACTTGAAACTTTATTTTCATAAAAAACAATACAAAAAAGTCATGTTCAATCTATTTTTTTTTCTTTGAGAAACAAATATATTTCTGACTTACAAATGCGGTAGAGGCACATATTATTTTTACTTTCTATGGTTTTTACATACCTCGTTTTTATTGCTTACAAAATGGGTGACTGATTTATAAGAACGTTGTACCTAAAAAGTAAGCATCACTTTCAAAGACCAAAATAATGATTATAGAAATTAAGCATGGGAGTGATGGTTGTACAACGTCGCCTTTCGCACTTTTACAAACATTATTTACGTTAACTATTTTCATAAATATTTTTTAAAAAAGTAACTAGACCATTTATTGATAATTTGTCACGTGTACAAACATTTATTTATTTACGTAGGCTTAACTCTTTTCATGAATAAGAAAAGTTTTACTCTTTAAGAATAATAAACGGAAAAAAGTTACTGAACATTTATAAAAGGACTTACTTCTTTTCATGAAGGCCAGAGGAATAGTTGGCCGAAAAGTCGTGAAACAACTAATAAAGATGAGAATAATAGTCCGCAATGGTGCTAATGCAGAGAGCGATCCGCGCTATTTTTTAAATCAGTTTTCCACGTTTAATTAACGTTTTACGATATGTTTTTTATTCAATTGTAAGGTTAAAGTACAGAATAGGTAAAAAACATCCTCCCCTTTCCATGTTAAGAATGACTTTTAAAATAATAACATTATTTCAGCACGTATCACTCTCTGCATGAGTATCATAAAAATTAATACAAATAATACTTATCTCAATAAGTGAAAGGCTAATTTCTACCGGAAATAAAATGGCGATAATCTCGTAGTTACGAAAATATTTTTTTATTTAATTTAATATTTTTATAATTCGCAATGTTAAATTATTTTAATAACATAAAAACATTCATTGACTTTAAAAATAGAATTTCTGAAAATTCCAATTAAATTGGTAACGTAGAAATATGGTTTTATTCGCTTTTAACGAACCAAAATTACATTTTTATATATATAGATAATTATATATATATATATATATATATATATACATATATATATATATATATAAACATATATATGTACATGGATATACAGATATGATACATACCCCCTCGCTAATCAACATGTTCGTCGTTTTGGTACCCCACAACGTAATAGTATCACAATTTCTGCTTTACAGGGAAGTGTATTACTGTGAATCACGTAGCGAAATTCAGCTGATTACTAGTGATTATTCACCTCATTGAATGCATAGTGAAAGCATTCGGTATCCTGGGATGATAATTAGTAGTGCCCCAAAGAAAACCTGTTATATCACCAGATGTAGCCTGGAAATACTAATTATTATGGCCTGGAAATTTTCATAAATTAATCAATATCATCGATGATAGTTCATAATTCATTTAATGAGAATACATGGACAGTTAGATTTATAACACTAAAAGCTGGCAAACCCTTGTCAATTGGGAGTTGGCGTGTTTTGCACGCCTGTCGAACTCTGTTCCGCTTGCCTGTTTCCCTCCCGACTTCAACCTGGATGTCTTCAAGTCCAACACAAACAAATTACTGATGAACCGCCCCCCTAAGTAATGACACATTACCAATTCTCCAATACTATTGCTACACTATCCCTTTGATTATTGTACACACAATAACCCTTATCCCTGAGTGGTCATTTTGCCTTGATAATTGGTAAATTCCATGTAAAAAAAGTTCTATTATGATGGATTCAATCAAAATAGAAGTTCTCATGCGTGAGACAATTGTGCATATGTAGTTTCTCTTCAGGCTGTCCTTTTTTGCAAGCTGTATAATAATCTCATTCAAAATTAAAGTCGGATCTGCAAACGTATGAAGCAAATATATTACAACAAACACACTGATTATTTATTTTTTATCATTTTGTTATATTACAGTTTATATATGTATGCATGTGTCTGCGTAATAAGAGTTTAACCGAAAAACAATTAACTACTGGTCACATAAAACTGAAATAAACAGTATATAGAAAGCATACACCAAGCGTCGTTTATAACGAGTAAAATATTTGTTTGGCTAGATAAATAAGGCGTGCTGAAATATGTTGCAAGTTTATATTGAAAATGTTAATTTCAATTTGCCGAGAGACTCCTAGTACATTCAGTATATGTAGAAATTGTTTCACAGCTTGGCGTGTTTTAATCTTAAATCCTTATAGTTCATATATTGATAACTCGAACAGACGGAACCACGACTTCATCGCTAAATGTGTGCTGTTCTCTTCAAGCTGATGGCACAGTTATTTCTATTTAAAGTTTTGTGATCAGTGGAACATATTAGATAAAATATAATATTCAATAATATAATAATAATAAATAGGAAATCTGCATCAGTAAAAATATATTAAAATGTATTTCACGACCTGATAATTCGGGTGACTCCCACTAGTTCTAAATAAATATCAGCAATATTTGTTTCAATTCGTTTATATCAAGATAATATTATACCGGGTCTACAAAATAAAATAAATATTAAAATAATTAAACTTAGATTATTTTGTATCCGGACAGTTAGATCAACACTATTTACTTCTGTTATTATCCTCATAGAATATTAGATATCACCAGAACATAATCGCCTCACTCAGATTAATGTATTTAGTACTAGCAGAGAGACACGATGTAGTCTGCGATTGAATTTTGCAAATTTCTAATATGTAAATTGTCATCCAAACCGGCGTAATCGTAAATATTCTTAAATATTGAGCTTTTCCCTTTTGGCTCTGATCACCTTGAAAGTATTACTTTAAGTAATATCTATCAGGATTTTTCATGTGAATTTTATCAGTGTCTTATCTCGCTTATATATATATATATATATATATATATATATATATATATATATATATATATATATATATATATATATATACAAGCAAAAGTACCGGTCGTTAACTGGGTTCAAAAACAGGCTACAAAAAATAGACTCTGATTTATTAAATTATTATAGGTTATAAAAAGGAATGGTTGTAAAGAGATACATAGGATTGACCACGAAGGTTAAACAAGAAAGCTTTCTTTAATGAAATGGCAAACATGTAAATAAACAAGAATAAAAGGAAAAAATAATAAAATAAGAACAGCAGATATAAAACAAAGAGATACAGATAATTTCAATAATGGAAAACTGAAAATAAAAATAATTATTTAAGAAAAGCAATGTGGTTGTTGTAAGAATGAAAAGATACACCTTGCATACACACAGATTTAAGACGCACACAGTCCAGCCACACAAAAATATGTATATAAATACATACATATAGTCATAAATAATAATATATAAATATACATATATATATGTTTATATCTATATCTATACTATTATAATAATGTAACTTTTTTCTGTATGTGAGTTCGTTCGTAATTGACTCCAAAACGGTTTTGTATCGAAATGTTTCAAACAAGTATCAGCAACTGATAATTGCCATGTATTTTTTTACGTATGCAAATATAAATGACTGGCCATTTTTCCAGGTCGTTGCTTTGCTTTGACACCGTATTTATGTTATGGAATTGTTCGTAGTACTACTTCACACGCGCGCACATACGCACACACGAAATACGCACACAATAACTTTACAGCGTGTTTTTATGTCTTTCTTTCTTTTTTTTGTTTGACGATATAACTTCTTAATGTTGTTCCGTTAATTTGAAAGGCGTTTATTCATACAATTGATCAATTCACTTTCTTAAATAAAAAAAAATCACAGACGGTAATACCTCAATTAGAGTATAAATACAACTTACCTTTTTTAAAATTGTTCGTCCATTTTTTTCATTAACGTGACTTTAATAAACACTTTAAATAACATTTATTTATACTAATGCAAATTCATTAACTTATTAAAAATTAACTAATCAAAACAAAAAACTCCTGATAACAACAATAAAACCACATTGCTTATACAATGCATATGCATTTACGAACACTTATTTAAAATGCTCTCTTTTCTCATTTAATGTTCTCATAAATTTCGATTGAGATTATTTTTCGAAAATTTATATTTTTACATATTTATTTTATCTTACAGTTCATAAACATGAAAATGGTATTAAATCAACCCCCGATTAAGATCGGGTAATACTGCTTATATATATATATATATATATATATATATATATATATATATATATATATATATATATATATATATATATATATATATAAATATATATATATATATATATATATGAAGATTGCAAAGTCTTGTTAGACGAATGCAACTCCCCCACACACTAAAAATTCAATGACCCCAAAAATGACTTTCATCGCCACAGGACCATTTTAATTGACAATATACGCAGATGATGTTACAGAGTCTTAGCTTTGTACGACAGCTAAGTCTCTCTCTCTCTGTTCAAAATGTTGGGATCCAGCAACAAGCAAGAGCAAGTTAGCCACCAACAAGTTAAACTGCACACCACATTAATGTGGGTACTGGTGTCCCGCAAAAGTTTTTTAAAATCAGAGATTTGCTTCTCCAAAAAGGTTGCCGTCACCACGGCTTATGGGAAGCCCCTTGACCCCAACACACACATGCATACACACAAACACACACGGTGCTAGTTGGCCGTTAACCGCGAAAATGGTTCATTCGCTCTTTGGAAAGTCTTGTTTTTAATCCTTCATGGAGACTAGCCACCCTCCTCACAAAAGAAGTCTGGTGAGGGAACCAGTTTAGTCGCCGGTGACCCGACCATGAGGCAGGTAGTACTGGGTTACCTGGTACCGGTAGCATATGAAATGACCTGACAAAATCGAGTATATATATATATATATATATATATATATATATATATACATATATATACATATATATATACTAGCAAAAGTACCCAACGTTGACTGGCTTCAAAAACAGCCTACAGAAAATGGACTCTGATTTATGAACGTATGATAGGTTATGAAAAGGAAGGATTGTAAATTTGGGTGTAATTTGGGGGTATCAAACTAAAGCAAAATATGATGATAGTAAATACAAAATAGATAAACCCGATAATTTATTATACCATACCTGTTCACACTGAAACACTTATCACAATATTCTGTGGATCTATATTAAAAAACCTTGTTAAACTTTGTAACATATTTCCATTCTATGGAGGTCAGGTGCGAACGAACACCCCATAATTTTATTATACCATATTTCTTCAAACAGAAACATAATTATCAAAATACACTTACAAAGATAGATAGGAAAAGTCTTTATAAAAGTGTGTGCCTATTTCCATTCTATAGAGGCTTGGCACGAACGCAGATTCCACAATTTTATTATACCATCCTTAATTAAGTTACAACATAATTATCAACGTATTCTCATGTACATCTATATCAAAAACACTTGTACAAGTTGTTTTTCCATACTTTGTGGACCAGGCGCGAACGCAGGCCCCACAATTTTAATGAACCACTGTTCTGCCAGATAAAAATAGCCATTCCTGTGTTTCGATTCGTCATATCATTATATGCAATCAGTTTTTTTAAAATAGCAAGCCATATAGTATATATCAGTTTTTTTAAAATAGCAAGCCATATAGGAACCTATTCGTGATCAGGCACACGCACACACACATACGCACACATACATCCAGTTTTATATATATATATATATATATATATATATATATATATATATATATATATATATATATATACTCGATTGAAACCATAGAAATTGTATTAAAATTCACAGTAAAAAGAATGGTGCTTGAAATTGTGTTAAAATTAAGGAAATATAATAAAATGCATGCGTTTTTCACAGAGACATATAAAAAAGCGTGCTTGAATCTGGTTGAATAGTGATTTGAATTGCAAAGGAAATGGGGTTAAGAATGACAGATTCAGAGAAAAAAGAAAGGAAAAATAGAACATCAAAATAGGAATGCATGGGGTTTTGATTTGTTCCTTATTACACGCCGAAGCCCGTTGTTAGGCGGAAAAAAGAAAAGAAAACATATTTAAGGTGAAATACGCTTGTAAACTTTTATTCATTTATTTAAAAAAATAATTTTTCCAGGGACTTTTTCATAAAAGAGTTTTTGAAAGAATATAATTTTTCTTGTTAGAGTTTCAAGTTGGAATGTGATTGAAGATCGATAATAATTATTTATGATTGTATTTTGTGTTTTTTTTATGTATTTTGTATTTGAATATGTTTCTGCATGTAATTGTGTAACGTTTATTAGTAGAAGCTTCTCGTGTTTTGCCTTGGCGAAACAGAAAAAAGAGTGAATAAAATTACTTTTCATTGTCATAAACCGATAATACCTGGTTATGAAAGATTTTATTAATGCGAGTTAGCTAAAAATTGGTTGTTTTGGCTGAAAAGATCTATGAACAATAAAGTTTCCGTGATTCTGAACTCCAAGCGAATTGAACTGTTGTGTCGTTTCCGATTTTATGCAGGTTATGTTGGAAATTTTTATATTCAAGAAAATTACGATAATTTGTTGAACTTTGTGTAAAATCGATTTTATTATGATTAAAAAATTTTATGTGACTGTAATATTGATGGTAATATTTGCCTTCGGGACCGTAGCACCCTGCATTGTTTGAAGTTATTTACATTAATTGAGAATATATATATTTATATATATATATATATATATATATATATATATATATATATATATATATATATATATATATATATATATATATATATATATATACTACACTCATGAACAAAAAAAAAATGGGCCAGGAGTGAAAGAAGGAAGACATGAATTTTTCAATATTTTTCCATGAACTTTGTTAATTTTAACTGAAAATTTCTATTTTGCAGATCATTATTATTATAGCATATAATAATAAGTGGAAAAAATTAATCCAAAATATGGTAGGACCGCATCTTGGTGAAGATATAAAAAAAACCGAATTGCAGGATTAAGACAGTCCAAAATGTCTTACAAGCAGATTTTTTATATTTTAAGAAAAGAAAAAGTGAAAAAATCTCTTTCTGTAGTGAAGCGAATTGATCAAAGATTCGAAGTCAAATGCTTGTGAAGGGGAAATATGGATCTGGTCGCCCTAGAGCATTGACTTTGAAGGACGACCATATGCTTAAATTAGCTGTTTTGAAGGATTGAAAGAAAACTTATGTTGACCATAGCAAAGAATTCAAAACAGGAGCTGGAAATTCTAGATGAATGAAAGAAATGGGATTTTCCTCTAAAAGGTGTGCATAGAAGCCATTTTTATCTAAGAACATAAATGATAGAAAGAGATTTTTCTCGTATTATGGCAAGAAAGATACAGACTGGTTCAGGAATGTTTTCTGGTTAGATGAATTAAGATTTTGTCTTGTTATTGATGCTCCCGATGCTCCCGAATGGTGCAATCGAAGAACTGGAGAAAGATTTTCACCAAGTTGCATAAAAACGACAGTTAAACACTGGAATGGAGAGATAATGCTATGGAGAAGTTTTACTGCAGCAAGAGTTGGGGAACTTATTAGATGTGAGAAGTCAATCAATGCAAAGGAATACATTCGAATATTAGAAACAGGACTGTTACCAAGTATCCAGAAGCTGGGGATATCTCAGAAACATTATTTTTCAACATGATAATGCCCTTGTACACACTGCTAAAGTCACAAAAAATGGTTTTCTGATAATTCAATTAATGTGATATTTTGACCAGGTCAAACCCCCGATTTAAACCCAATCGAGAATATTTGGTCCATAATATTTCGTGCCTTGGATGGAAGAACTTTTTGAACAATGACAAACTGTGGGAAGCTGTGAAAAGCGAATGGAATAGCATCTCTTCAGTGTTCCACTTTGGTTGAGAGCATGTCTAAACGGATTTATCTTTTAAAGCAAAAGGGAATGCGATTCCATCCTAAGCATTTATTAAAGTAAATGTCTTGTTCTGTGTTATTAGTCTCGTTTAATTTTCCTTGTTCAATTGTTCTTTGTTTAATATAGCTTTTAGTGCAATAAAATGTATAAAATTTGTTTGGCCCATTTTTTTTGCTCACGAGTGTATATATATATATATATATATATATACATTAAAAAAGTAATTATGAGATAGCTAATTAAGATGTAGGTGTCAGCAGTTGTTAAGATTGAATTGAATGTGTCATGATTTATTTAATTTTGGGGGGAATTATTCACAGGCTTCTTTTATTTTTGCTTTGTGACATTCTTCGGCTATAAAAGGTTGTCGGAAAATTCGCTGTTCTCTTTAGCTATGGACCAAGGGATGCAGGTTGAAGCTGAAACTTGGGTAAATGGATTTTCTACATGGTAAAACACGATGCGAACCGAGCTGCTTATGTGCATCGACAGTTTACAAATGCCTAAACTTTGAGGAAACACATTTTTCCTCTGAAATGGAACGAACTGTTATAACGGGAAAGGGATTGATATTAGGTTGCAACTCACTAGAGTGACGGGGAATGAAAGGTGTATAAAATAAAATAAAAGATTCTAGGTATACGCGACACTTTAACAACTAGATTGGATCGTAAACAGAAATGATAGTATAAAATACCTTATTAAGTCTTTTGATAAGTATATATGCGGGTTGACCATAGTTTTCTATTCTATGCTTTGGCGAAGATTTAGGAAAAATCGCACATGTTCTTTCGAAATGATAGTAAGTAAATTATTAAGCGTGTTCAACTCGAGAAAGGTGTGAGGTCAGTTTGCTGTGCTACACGTTCCGTATCTGTGCCATGAGCTGTTGTTTTTGAAGATTAAGAAAGCCCAGTGATTCATTAAGTAAAAGATAAGTAATGTGTTTATTTAGCTGACACGTAGATATGTGTTCCGAGGTAGTTGACACCCCTATCTTCATGATAATATGGACTCGTCTGGGCCTATGTAATCCAGGCATATCTGTTCTCGAGTGAAGAGCACATACGCAGTTAAATCGCTCTTAATTAACACTAGGAGTCTTTCACCTTTATATTGTGATCCCTTACCAGGACCACATATTCGAAAAAAAAAAACAAGCATGAGTAACGAACTTCTGGTTGACAAACTTTTATTTCTATTTTCTTATTGAAAAATAAATGGTGGTTCCACAAAAGTAAATACATCACATCGGGAAATGTACATTTTTCCAAAAGCCGTGAGTAGAAAAAATACAATGCTTTCTATTCGTATAAGAAATGCAGTTAATTCATTTCTAACGTTCAATGTTTTTTTCTCTCTTTCAAGTTATTATTCATGGACTGTTTTTTTAAGTTAACGTTATTGTTTAATTAATCACACGCCAAAAAACAAAAAAAAAATAAAGTAGATATTTTTCCTGGTGGCTGACCAAATTTTTCCCTTATACAAATATAGTTTTCCTCTTGGAGAAAGCCATATTCTGATCTAACTGTATATTTTAGAAAGAAGAAAAAGCAACCATTTACTGTGCCCAGTAAATTTCTCGATTGATAGCTTCAGGATTTCGATAATTCGGTAAAACGAAGGGAAAATATTCAACGAAGGATTAAAATCGCATTCATTCCATTACGATGATTAAATACAGCAACGCGAATACGCGATGGGATTTCTGAGATGGCGAGATCTCATTACAGATCAGCAGGAAAAGTAATATTTCTGGAAAGTTTGACAAGGGTTTGATTACCTATCTTGGAATCTCGTTATCAACAAATATCAATGTTGCAATATTTTGGACGTAAAATAGGGTATGATCCCACACAGTCGGACGATTCTATTTATAAATGATGCTGCTAGGAACTGACGAATCGAATTAATTCACGTTCTGCTACCAACAAATCAGAAACCAGAATTGCTCCATAAATATTAAACCTTGTCTGGTCCGATTTCACATGTTTTTCCGACTCAACACGGTTAGAATATTTTGCTCCGTGTGTTATATTTTTATACATTTCAATATGTTCTTATTACTAAGGATAATGTATGTTCTTTTGTTTACAGGATATAAAGGATATGAGTCTTAAGTGAGATGAGAGTTTTGTTGTTGTATCTTAGAGAGAGAGATACTTATCTTAGAGAGAGAGATATGTTCTTGTAAGAGAGATTTATTAAGAGGGGTGTTGAAAGACTCAGAGAGATTGTTCGTTTATAACGATTCCTCTATATTAAATGTTCATTCCTTAATTGTGTTTATGGAAGAAGAAAAAGAAGAAGAAGAAGAAGAAGAAGAAGAAGAAGAAGAAGGGGAACCTCTTAGAATGATGAGATAGTGTTCACTGTTCGGGCATTGTGTAGACATGAGATGTCGAGACGTGTATGTAAAGATATTTTATAACACAGATATATAATACAATTTCACTTTACCTTTTTGTAAGAATCATAAGACAAGACGACGTTTTATAAAAACACAGATGAGTTTATTCTTCACACGACCGGCCGCGGTTTCCTCATCAAGAATGCAAAGCTTCACATTTTAGTTTCAAAGTGACGTCTCGCTTCCTAGACGTTCGAATTCTAAACTCCAGACTCGCTCTGAGTTTCTCACCGACTGTCTCTCACTGACTGTCTTTCTTTTACTCTAAAGTTTTTTTCTCTATAACTATAACTTTCTATTTTCTGTGACGTCAGACGCATGTTAAAACATGTGCCTTCTTTCACGTGTTCTGGACATGCGTTTCTAAAACTTTTCCTTTTTTTCTACAAATAGAATTTTAACCTATACTCAGTAACCTATTTTTCCAATATGTTAAAAACATTATCTTATAGCTACATTCTTTCAATTAAAATTTCATAACAAACTTGACAGGGCACATTCTTTTCTTGAAATATTTGATCTCTATTCTAGACAATCGTTTGTTTTAAATTCTCACATGTAATCTATTTCTAAACCTAAATTACGAAGTTCGAATTTCGTCTATTGCTATTTAATTTTCATTTTAACTAATCTCTCTATTTTTATACTTACATGAAAAGGGGACAGCCCTTATCATGTAACACGTGGAACTGTCTACTGCGAACAAGTCACCTCTCAGGACTTGTGTGTAACAACGAACCATCGGAAACTGTTCTGTCTACTGCAAACCAGTCACCTCTCAAGACTTGTTTAGAACAACGAACCATCGGAAAATGTTATGAAACTAAATATGGCTTACATTTCTATGCCACATGCGTTCTCTCTGCTCTTCTCTATGCTAGTTAGATTTGGACGACATACAGGAAGCATCCGAGACGTCTCTAGCAGTTTATCAGCTATGCCTACAGCGAAACCTAGGTGTACGGTCGCAAATGTATGCCAGTGATGTTGGGTCCCTTGATATTAAAATATTGAAGCTCTTATTATCAGAAAGAGACTGAAATGGAGAGGCTTTGTTCTAAGGATAACAGACAACTGACTTTCCAAACAACATCATGCCCGGGGAAGTCGTCTGGCCCCAAAGCCTAAAATGAAGTTCAAGGATTCTTTTAGGTCAATCCTGTAAAATTGCGAGATGGATGAGACAACACGAGAAAGCATGGCTTTGGGTCGGGGAGAGTGGAGATTGGCCTTGCAGGGAGGTGTGGGCAAGTTTGAGTCTAACCAAACCCAACATAAATGAATAAAGCGTGATATTCGGAAAAGGGAACGCGCAAGAAGTAGTTGATGGGCGGGAGCGCCAGATATGGAGTGTGAGGCGTGCAAGAGACTGTCTGAGCAGAGCTGGGTTAATAAGCCGCTAGACTGATAATTAGGCAATGTGCCACACAACAAGCCTAGTTTGCCAGAATTTACTTGTGTCAACTGCGGGTAGTCGCGTTAGACTGAAGGTGATTTATAACAGCATATGAATTTCATAGACGTAACCGTTCAGAACCTACTGCTAGTGGCGCTCATGTTTACATCATTTGCGACAAAGAATCCATCTGTCGGCTTGCTATATTAATTAATGGCAATATTCGAGAACTGATTTGCTGCTGTCATATATATATATATATATATATATATATATATATATATATATATATATATATATAGGGGGGCGTAATTCATGTATATGCAACTCAATCTCTACTTTACTTCTAGGCATCCGAAAAATATCGAAATAATACTATTATGTATATTTTATATATGGAATCGCAACGAGTACAAACAAAATCGATTAAATACATGAAAAACTGGTATTAAAAATATGACCTGAGAAATCGACTGGAGATACTATTTTCAAGAACAATCTAAAAACAGTATATTAAAACATGTATCTATGTACTTTTCAATCTATCTGTCTGTCTCTCCCTTATCTTTCTCTCTCTCTCTCTCTCTCTCTCTCTCTCTATATATATATATATATATATAGAGAGAGAGAGAGAGAGAGAGCGATATATATATATATATATATATATATATATATATATTAAGTTATAAAATATATACGGCGATTAAGCTACACAGAATATTCCGCGTTTCATCCACGCTAGGATTCATCAGGCTTATGCGAGAACTTTGTGGTTGTCTCGTGTTTTTACATACGCACCATCTATATAGATTTTAGTTAGCCAATCAACTTTCTAGTTTCCACTGAACCCTTCTAATCAGCAAATAGGCAGGCACGTATAAGACAAAAGTCCAGCTGACCTCCGGTTGACCCGTTCTTTTGTGTGTGCGATTTTAGCGGGGTGCCTAGATGTCTAGTGGCTTACCTATTTTAAATCTTGGTTAAATAATTTTTAGGCTATATGTTTTTATGATATATGTTATATATATATATATATATATAGATAGATAGATATGTGTGTGTGTTTGTGTGTGTGTGTGTGATAGTTTATGTATATACATGTTTAGTTATATTTTTGTTTATTTTCTATTGTTTGTTTAAAATTATTTTGAATCTCTATCCTAGAGTAAATGTTATCCTGTTAACCCAGCTGTTCGCTATTTCTCTCCTACAGATTAATAGATGTTGGGTTTCTTTAAACTATGAGATAGCAGATTTTTTATGAATACATAATCTACATTGATCGTCTATCGTCTAATTTCTACTATTTTCCATTCGACTACCGGTGAACGTCCGCTTTCCTTGAGTTCCCAGTATTTGTTTGCTGAACATACATATACATAAACTATCACACAAACACACACACCCACACGCACACACACAAATATATATATGTATATATATATATATATATATATATATATAGTAATTTATAAAATATAATGACGATTAAGCTACACTGAATATTCTGCGTTTCATCCACTATAGGATTCGTCAGGCTTGTGCACGAATTCTGTGGTTGTTTCTCGTGTTTATATATGTTGAGGATTTTAGTTAGCCAATTAGCTTTCTAGTATCCACCGCGCCCCTTCCTATCAGCCAATGGGCATGCATTTTATTGAACAAAGGATCTGTTTTAGAACTAGGTTAGTGGTTTAAGGCAGACGGTTTTCTTCATTTCTTTCTTTTATATATATATATATATATATAAATATACATATGTGTACACACATACATGCACATATACATATATATACATATATGTGTGATCGTTTATGTATATTCATGTTTATTTTATTTATTTGTTTGTTTTCTATTGTTTTTGTTAGTTTTAAAGCTATTTTGTATCGCTATCCTAGAGTAAGTTTTATTTTGTGAAAACAGTTGTTTGCTATTTCTCGTCTACAGTAGACGGAAATATTGGAAACACTTTTAACCTTTTTAATGCATGGATATGTAACCATCCTTTCATCTATCGGTTTATATGCATTCACAAAGAATTATATAACGCATATTTGTATACGTGTTGTAATTAGAATTTCTAGTTTAATAAAGAAACAATGTAGAGTCTGAAATGTATGCTTACGTTATTATTGCTATTACATGTACATTCATTGTTTGCTTTAAGTCTTAAGACATTATGCTAATTATGACGCAATATATATATATACATATATATATATATATATAAATATATATATATATACTGCTGATCCAAAAATTAAGAGCACTTAAAAATTTTTAAAAAGAAATCTTTTTTAGGGATAGATAACAAACCCTTCCGAATTAAGGGTACTAAAACAACAATCTAAAAGCTTATGGAAACAAAAAGCTACATTTCAAAAATTTAATTTAAAAATAAGTATTCCTATTAAATTATCCTTAATATACATAATCAAAATTATAATATGAAGGGTATAAATTGTTCGATTTATGGCAATGCTAATGGTTTTAGTTCAGTTTCAGATTATCAAACACTGTGTAAAGGTGTTAACATGCCTACAGCAGGAAAACTAACCGAAGGTTAGCGCTCTCAAATTCTAGGATTCCATGAGCATGGTTTGTCACAGCGAGCGATAGCAGCTAAGGTAAATCGCAGTAAAAGTGTACATTTACCTACCAAACTATTCTGTTAATTTTCAGTCTACAGACTCGAGGTGTATAGAGTTTGGAAAATCTTGTTAATCGGTTTTCGGCCAAAAATTTGGCTGTCAAGAGGCGATTTTTACCTTTGGAAACTCTACCAAATTTATTCGCTAATTTTCGGTCTAAACGCTTGGAATTTTAGTTGTAGGTTACTTGGACATGGATAAACTTTGTGATTTAATTTAAACAGAAAACAATAAATGTTTAGCAGTCCAAATTAGGGTCAAATTTAAAATACAATCGAGCTCTAGAGTATCTACAAAAATACTCAGCAAATTCTTGGTCTAAATATTTAAAATTTAATAAAAAGCGTATTCAGACATAGGGCAAGCTTTTTACTTGGTTATTGGCGTAAAATTCGGCTGGCAAGTGGTCAAAGTTAAAAGGATTTGACCTTTGCGATCTCTAACTAACATTTATGCCAATTCTGGGTCTAAACACTTGAAATTTTACAAAAAGGGTCTTCAGATATACAGAAAAGCTTTTTAATCAATTTTGGGGGAAAATTAAGCTGATAAGAGGTCACAGTTGAGAGAGTTCACCTTTGCAGACACTAACAAAAACCTCCGCCAATTTTGAGCCTAAGAACATGGAATTTTTGATGAAAGTTTCATTGAGGTGAGTAAAAATTTTAATACATGGTTTATCAGTATAAAAAGATAGGTACTTTTAAAACAGTCGGAATAAAATTTTAAATATAGAAGCGTAATACAATTTTCTAAAAGCTTTTAATTATTCATATAATTTCGGCAATTAGAAACAAAGATATAAGCACGTCAATATTCAATATGGCGACAAGTATCGATATATCTATAAATAGATATGCCACTTTTTGCAGAAATGTACAAGTTCAAAATCTCAACAACTCCGAACCAAAAAATGAAGGCTAGTTAGAATGCATATATATATATATATATATATATATATATATATATATATATATATATATATATATATATATATATATATATACTCCTATGAATTTGTTTTTCATTTCTGTGTATTGATATTCAAATTAAAAACCCTCTTTTCTATTAGTATTTATTTGCTTTTCCACCAAAAGCAAAATGTGACACGAGGTTGTTTTTAATGTGGGGTTAAAGCAGCTCCCCGAAAAAAAGGCAAAAGAGGCACTCTGGTTGGGTCCCAAAATAGTAATTGCCCCAGTATAGAGGGTTTCCCTTCCAGTGACTGGGGCAAATCACCTCAAGTGCAGCATTTGCAGAACAGATACTACACTTTGATCCCGGCCGAAGGGCCAAGATCAACAGGGTATTTATTTGCTTCCTCACTGAGAAAATGAAGACGGTTTTTTTCATGTGAAGAGTGAAGGGGAAATTGGGACCAGCTCCACGGAGTGTAGGGGAGATAGTGAAAATTGGTATGAAGGGTTTTCCATACATTGACCAGTAACTTATATGTGGTGTTGGTATTTATTTGCTCCCCCACCAAGCAAATTAGGCACAAGGCCGATTTTTAATGTGAGTAGTGAAAGTGAAATGGGGACAAACTCCTCGGGGAGTAGGGGAGCTGGATAGTGACAATTGGTACGAAGGGTTGGTATTGATTTGCTCCCCCATCGAGCAAATTTAGCACGATCCCGAGTTTTAATGTGAGTAGTGAAGGGAAAATGGGGACCATCTCCCCGGGGAGTAGGGGAGCTGGATAGTGGCAATTGGTATGTAGGGTTGCCCCTACATTGACCAAGGTCTTATATGGGGGTTGCCCCCACATATGGTCTTTGCTTGCAGTTACTGCCGGAACAGATTCTACACCTTGATCCCGGCCCAACGGCCAAGAACAACAGAAAAAAGCAATCCCGCAGATAATCTATCCTCTAGACGTTTCTCTGCCTTGCCGCTATCTAGGGCGAGACGTTGGGCATATTTGACAGAGACGTCTCTAATACTTGCTTTGGCGTTTACCCACCACCTACTCCCGGTAACCGCCCCCACTAATCCCTTCTTGATGTGTTCGGTTAGCCTTTCCCACAAGTCCTCTATCTCCAGTAAGGATGTATTTAACTTCCAGTACGCGGCTAACCTGGGGATATTATCTGAATCTAACCTGGCCACAAGTAGTTTGTGGTCAGAGTGGCCTAACCAGTGGAACGTGAGACAAGATAATTATTCTACATTGCCTCTTCTAACTAACAACCGATCCAAGTAAGTACTTGAAACGGAAGGCCTGCTAGAGAGCCACGTCCACATCTCCCGCCCCGGATGATCCACTCGATACCTGTCTACAAGATCTCATATAGCCATCAAGTCTGACAGATTGGTTTCACACCCATCCGTACCTCTAGTCCCGCCCAGCTTATCTACCCTAAGATCAAGGATGACATTCCAATCATCCACTAAGGTTAACCGTTCCGAACCCCCAAGAAACACTTCCAACACGGTGGAAAAGGAAAATTAGATCATATGAACTCACTGGAAGAATTCATAATGTAATTAAATCCTTCTTAAGTAATAGAAAAATCATAGTTGTCCTCGACGGTCGTACATCTAAACAATATGACATAAATGCGGGAGTACCTCAGGGGCCTATCCTTGGACCTCTATTATTCCTGATATTCATAAATGACCTTCCTGATAAAATTGTTTCGGAGATGGGTATATTTGCCGATGACACCACTCTCTATAACAGATATGAAGGGAAAACAAATGAACACATACCCAAGGAAATGGTAGAAACACTAGAGGATGACCTCCAATCTCTAGTGAAATGGGGACAACAATGGTTGGTCACATTCAATGCTGCTAAGACTAAGCTTGTTTCCTTCAATAACTACAAGAAACCTTCTCTACCACCAATAGCAATGGCCAAGAACACATTGCCTGGAAGTACTTCTTTTAAACTCCTCGGCCTAACGTTTACAGGGAATATGAACTGGAATGCATGCATTGAGAACATTGCCAAGTCTGCTTCAAGGAAGGTTGGCTCCCTCTACCTTGCTAGAAAACTACTTACGCCTGACAGTATCCTATACCTCTATAAGGCAACCATTCGCCCATGTATGGAGTACTGTTGACATATCTGGGCTGGTGCATCTGCTGCTTGCCTCTCGCTCCTGGACAGGCTGCAAAAGAGAGTCGCCAACCTGATAGGTCCTGAACTGTCATCTAGGATTCAGCCTCTGTCCCATCGACGAGATGTTGCATCCCTCTGCCTGTTCTACAAATACTTTAATGGTGAATGCTCTGACGAACTGCAAACACTTGTACCTCTCCGACGTAATTACCCCTGACAAACCCGACAAGCTACTAAGTACCATCACTTTACAGTAGAGATCCCTAGGTGCAAGAAAGCATTTTACTCCAATAGTTTCTTCCCCAGAACTGCGGGTCTTTGGAACTCCCTTCCGCGATTCTGCTTTCCCAACTGCACTGATATGCAGAAGTTCAAGTGTAATGTTTAGAAACATCGTTCTACTCATCTCCCTTCATAATGACCCCGCTAATTAAGTCCCTAATAGTAGCCCCCTACTTCAAAGTGGCACTATGCCTTGTAGTGGGTGAAAATTGCATTTAAAAAAAAACGCCGGAAAAAGGAAACCCGCTCCCGTACATAATTGGCCGCATACACCGCGATGACTGGAACCGCTCTATTTGCCACGGCAACATCGGCGATTATCAGTCTACCATCGGCATCCGTGTGAACAACGCTAACCGTTGCAGAAAGGGTGCACCTAACTTACAAAGAAACCCCCCTACTTTGACTATCACCGTATGCTGAGAAGATATAATGTCCCTCCAGCACCCGATGATCGTCAACGGAATTGTAGTGAATCTCCTGTAACGTAGCCACATCTATGTTCATGGGCATGAGGTCCCTCAGTTCTCTAGCGGCTTTGATTCGGCACCTCATGCCCCTAGCGTTCAAACTATACAGGCTCAAGGACGTGCCCATTTTGCCTTGATATACGCAACCACCCGTCTAGAGTCTTTGGGGATTAGGGTGTCGTTGGATTAGGCAAGTTTGCCCGAAAGTAACTCGTATCGTGCAATAACTCCGACATCCAACGGAAACGTTAACTTGAGGGCCCTATTAAAACAAGGGTGGGCGATAATAGGGACCCTCCCTTCGCACCTAGTGCCAGCTGATTGAGGGAATCGTTCTCCTTTTCCCAAACTTTATATTTGGTATTGCCCCCTTTGATTTTTTTATCATATTCCACATAGCTTTTGTGAGTCCTGTTCTTGTTTGATGCACAAAGGTTATGATCAAGAGGGCGTCTGGGAAGTTTTTAAGATTTGTAACCCGTCTATATTTTTCATCTTCCTTAGCGGCTTTATTAGAAACCTATGACGCTGTATCAGAGTGAAGGGAGTCTACATCCCAGATCCGGTCTCCAGGAAGGAAGAGAAGCTGCTTAGACGGCTTTTCTGTCGCTGTTGTTTTGAATCACTGGCCTTTCTATGGACAATGATCGGGCACCGGCTGGTGGAGTATCAAAAAGGGGTGGGGATTTTGGTTCAGCCGAAAGGGTTTGGGTTGGAGTTTTGGGTTGTTGCACCGTAGAGACAGTATTCCCTACGTTCATGGGGAACGGGGAACGGGACCCAGCCTCATTATTCGTTTTTTTTTTCTTGCTCTCCTTTTTGATTCTTTCTTGAGGCTTTGGAATTCTGCCACAGATACCTGTCCTTTGGATTCGGACTGTTGCTCTTCTTGCTCCCTTTCAGAGTCGGATGAGGAGACCGGATGATTTCGCTTCTGGCCGCTGGCAACTTCCTTCGTGGACACGTTGGGGAAGGACTCGTAAACGACCCTACGGGAAGCGGCCGACAATCGTCAACGTCTCCTGTTTAGGGGGTATTTGTAGATTTTCCATTCTTTTTAACGACATTGCTCCGGCCGTCCGATGTTGTTGAAGTTGTTGAAGTAGATGTTATTCCCCCTCCAGCTGGCTTCTCAGTGGCTTTTCTGCGGTTTTTGCGTGAGGGATCCGTTTAGGACAATCCCTTGCCATATGGCCTATCTGTTGACAATGCCACCAGTGCGGGTTTCGCCCCTCGACGATGACGCCCATCGTCCAAGTGTCACTTCTGAGCAGGGCAGGGATTTTCTGAAAGTCCTCCCGGTCTAAGCGCATTTTAACTGAGTAGTCCCCTACCATAAGGCTACAGGAGGCACAAGCCGAAGGACAGCTTCGACGTCATCATACTGACTCATTATCGCATCTATTTGCATAGAGTCAAGGAACCAAGGGACGTCTAAAATATAAATATTCGTTTTCCACCTGCTCAGATATTCCGGGTTGAAGCGGAGATGTTTCCACTTTAAGTGGGACTTAAACAGTTTGATCGCATCATCGACGGTCGGCAGCAGCAGGTCCCACGTGGCTAGCTGCGACGACAAATGTACGTCGCAGGGATTTGGAGATACCCCAACTTCTCTTCAATGATGTATTTCGAAAACCCTGTTAAACAAGTTTAGGATATTATCATTTTAGATAATTTTTCCACAACTCCCAGCCGGGGTTTGATAATGCTTACGTCAGTATACTCCTTATATTTGAGTTAAATAACTGATGGTAATCTTCGGGTGTAATTTGGGACTGGGGTCTCCACTCTTTCTCTGCTGCCGAGGGCGTCTGTGTTGTTGGCATCGGCGAATTTTGTAAGGGTGGTGTTCTCTGCCCCGGCGGAATTGTTGAGCCGGTTGATTCCATTGTCTGCGTGCTGGTACCTGGCAGTATGGGTTAATATGCCGGGCTCTCCGTCGGGGACGATGGTTTCTGAACTGGTGTGGCACCAACTGCCCCACTCTTTTATTCTGTGCGAGCAGCCCCCTTCTTCTACCTGGAACGAGATACTCTCGTTTCGCCTTGCAGTCTGGTTTTCTTACTTTCGTCTTGGTTGTTTTCATCACTTCTGCACCGCAGATCGTCGCACAACGTCATGTTCACCTGTAAGTCCAGCAGCGAGAACGTGTTAAATGGCCTCTTCACGGTCGTCTGGCACTGCGATCGCCGGCGCTTGATCCGGGTCGGTGGTTCTCAAAGTGGAGAAATCGGCAAAGATTGATGGTTTCATTTCCGACCCTAGGAGTTCAGTCCACCTATGAGCGGGAGGGCTGGCAGTGAAAGCCTTTGTCGATCCAACCGAGCCGGATCACCTCTCCCAGCTGGCCTAAACCTACCACTGCCAGAAACAACAGTGTCTTCAATAGTCCAGGAGCCGCCGCCTTGTGCTACGAACTCCTCTACAGATAGGTGCGGGGACCACCACCGTGTCTGGTGCGGGGGGCAGCACCGACCGTACCTAATGGTCTATCAAATGGACCTGCACCGGTGGCCATGTCAGAGACACGGGCACTATAAACCGGGCTAGGCAAAGGAGAGGTGCTCGGATCGCGTGGCGGTAGTGGCTGACCTTTTTCAGGGCCTGATCCCGCCTCAGATTGGGCCGAAGCCCTCTCTAGGAACTGGATCCCGGGCTAGGCATTTCTGCACCGTGGCCCGGACAAGCTACCTTCCCCGTCCGCGCCTTCTCCCCGGCTCAGACCCGCCGATTTGGCCTGGCTGAGGATTATATTGGATTTTACTCCAACGACATCAGACCGGCCAGCTGCTTAAGTCGAGAGACAACCTGCAAGAAAATAGAAATGCAAAAAACAGTTTGTGGCGTCAACAGGAGGCGAACACAAGCAAAAACGAGTGGTCTAGTAGCTGGTCTTTGTCGGGGACAACCAAAATTCTAAACAGAAAAGACAGGAATCTGGTATTTTCTGTTTATTTAAACAGTCAATACAATATTCTATATATAGGATTGTGGGATTGCATTCACAAGCAAAAGATCTAGCTAATTTTCATATTCTTTTAAACATGCATTTTAATTAATTCCCTATAAGTTTTTGTTCGGTTTTCTTATGAGATGATCATCTTTAGTTAGCTATTACGTGTAATTATATTCATGCAGATATTCTACTTGATTTATACTTGCATATTTGCGTAAAAAGTTTACATCTATCTATATCTATATATATATATATATGTATATATATACATATTTTTTTTATTTATTTTTTTAATTACATTTTCATCCCAAACAAGGCACATTGCCACTTTGGTGTAGGGGGCTACTATCAGGGAAAACATCTACTGGGGTACTATGTGGGGATTAGGGCAGCGAGATGTTGGTTCACGTTGCACTTGAACTCATGCATGTCAGTACAGTTGGGGAAGCAGTGACCTGGAATGGAATTCCAAAATCTAGCAGTTCTGGGGAAGAAACTACTGGAGTAGAAAGATCTTTTACATCTAGGGATCTCTACAGTGTGGGGGTGGGATTTTGCAGCTTGTCGGGTCTGTCGAGGGTGTTCACGTCGTGGGGGCACAACTGCTTGCAGTTCTTCAGAGCATTCACCATTATAATACTTGTAGAACAGGCAGAGGGATGCAACGTTTCGACGATGGGATGCGACATATGTATATATATATATATATATATATATATATATATATATATATATATATATATATATATATATATATATATTGTTTTTAAATCCCCGAAACAGTGTTTCATGGAAAACAACTGATGATCACTTGAAAAATAAATAAATTAGTATTATAGTAAATTAGAGAGAGTTGATGCAGTGATTGCAGGTGATTAAATGACTTACTGACTAAGTGTTTTTTTTTTTAATTTTTTTTTAACGAATGATAAAAAGTAATTTTTTGTGTAGTTTCAAATGTTAAAAAACTTCAAAGACTATATATATATATATATATATATATATATATATATGCTCCTATGAATTCGTTTTTGTTTTGTGTGCATTAGATATTCATATTAAAATCCCTCTTTTTCTATATATTTTAAAAGTCAAGACAATTTCTTATATATGGATCGTTGCATTCATCTGCAAAAGATCTAGCTCATTTTCATATTCTTTTAAACATTTATTTTAATCAATTCCTTATTAGTTTTTTAAGTTTTCTTATGGGATGATCATCTTTAGTGAACTATTACGTGTAATTATATTCATACAGATACTCTATATGATTTATACTTGTATAATATTTGCGGAAAAAAACTTTATAGTTAACACAAAATTGTTTCCATATATATTTATGTATACGTATATATATTTGTTTAACAAATTTTGCCTGCCAGACTCCTTCTGGAGTTTTTGGTCAACAGACATAAACTTCATATATAAGGTATTTGAATCTATACAAAACTTTATATTTGGGTTTTAGCCCTAAAAAGTCGGTGCACACATGTGTAAATTAAAAAAATGAAATTTGTCAGGTGAAGGTGGACGCCGGCATTAGGAATGCATAACGTAGTAGCTATTGGTTCATGTTTTAATTTTTAGCCTTGCAATAGACATGTTTTTATAGCCAGTCGTTTGGGCTTCGATTCTCGGTGTTGCTACATTAGTCTTTTTTATACTTTTTAAATCATTACTATATATTGCATCCAATCAATCAAGCTATCCATCTATATATCAATAAAAGTGAAAATGTATGTCTGTCTTTTCTTCATGGTTGTTACAGAAAGGCATTACTTTGCATATTCACACTTTTTAATATAAATATAAATATGCACATAACCGTATGAACAGTGCATAGGGTCCGAGCAAAGCCAATCGTAAATGCTACTATATCTATAAAAGTGAACATGTCTGTGTATATTTTTTTACTCAATAACTCTGCCAATTTTTAGCCTACAGACGTGAAATTTAATATACAGCGTACTGACATTTGAAAAAAAAACTTTGTCATCGGTTTTCGGCTAGAAATATTGATGTTAAGGATTTAAAGTTCAACGATTTGACCTCTGACAAACTCCTCCGAAAATTTTCAGTCTAAACACTTGAAATTTTAGATATGGGCCCCTTGGAAATGGATCTAACTTAATAACTTGATTTGAGACCCAAACAATAAATTTTACTGGGTTATAATTGGGGTCAAATTTTAAAAAATATTGACCGCGTCTCTTTTTTTTTTGTTTTTTGCTCAACGTACATCTCCAAACACCCGGGTAACGTCTCTGCCTGTGTGTCTCTGTACATTTCTCTACGCAATAACTTTGTCAATTTTTAGTCTACAGACTCAAACTATGATATACAGTCTACTGAGATTTGGAAAAATCAATGTGATCGGTTTTCGGCAAGAAATTTGGCTGTTAAGGGGTCAAAGTTAAACGATTCGACCCTTGAGAAATCTACAAAACTCCTCCGACGATTTTGGGTCTAAACACTTGAAATGTTAGATATAGGTTCCTTGGATATTGATCTAACAATAACTTAGTTTGAGCCCCAAACAATACATGTTAAGGGGTCGTAATAGGGGTCAAAGTTTAAAAGATTGATGTTGTGTTCGTTTATTTTTTGCTTAGAATACACCTCCAAACACCCGGGCAACGCCAGCCACCCATGCTTATATATCTATTAAAGTGAACGTGTATGTGTGTCTGTGTGTCTGTCTATCTGTCTGTGCACATTTTCCTTCGCAATAACTCTGTCAATTTTGAGTTAAGTTAGATCAATGCCCAAGAAACCTATATCTTAAATTTCAAGTGATTAGGAACAACATTGGTTGAGGAGTTTGGTAGAGTTTTCAAATGACACACGTTTAACTTTGGTAGGCAAAATTTGTTAAACAAAAATATATAAGTATAAAAAATATATATGGAAACAATTTTGTTTTTATATACACTTTTTACGCAAATATTATACAAGTATATATCATGTAGAGTATCTGCATGAATATAATTACACGTAATAGTTAACAAAAGATGATTATCGCATTAGAAAATGGAAACAACTAATAGGGATTTAATTAAGAAGAATGTTTAAAAGATCATGCACATCAGGTAGATCTTTTGCGATTCCACAAGTCATGACAAAGTGATAATTTCTTCTGAAATAAATAGAAAAGACGGGATTTTATATGAATACCAATACACACAAAAGAAAAACGAATGTATAAGTGTATAGATAGATGTTTATTCATATATATATATATATATATATATATATATATATATATATATATATATATATGTATATTTTGTGTACAGAAAGTTGTTAGTTGAGACAGATCATTGGTACCGTCGGTTTCAAGCCCGATAATAAGGCCCGTTTAAGGTATCCTTATCGAGCTCTCTTCAGCCAATATTCGTCTCCTTATTATATATATATATATATATATATATATATATATAACCTATATATATGAATAAACATTTATCTATACACCTATAAATTCGTTTTTCTTTTCTTCAATAAAAATACCCTGAAGTTATCTTACAGTTGTTGCGAAAATTTAGAGATGATAATTAAAGCACATAATCACAAAATACTAAATAAAATCAATGTACACAACAACAAAATCAACAATAAAAATGTAGACACCATGACAAAAATAAAACCAACACTAGCAGAAATAATAATAATAATAATAATAATAATAATAATAATAATAATAATAATAATAATAATAAAAATAATAATAATAATAATAACAACAAACCCACCCCGGACAAGAACAGCCATACAATAAATAAAAATAATAATATTGAACAAGATAAATGAAACTGTAGGCACCGCACACTTTGCCCAGTTCAAAAAAAATGCCTAAGCGTAGTTTATTAAGCAACAATATTTGCGAAAGAAAACTCGAATAACAAGAAATATTACGTAGGCATGACTTCCTTATATTAATAAAACCGGTACTATGACCACAAAAGTACATTCAAAAATAAAAAAACACCGTATAAAAAACAACACTAGCGAATAAAAACTGGGAACTCAAAGAAAGCGGACATTCGCCGGTAATCGAATGGAAAATAATAAGACAAGCTATCACGTGAAGATATTATGCCTCCATGTAAAATTTGATATCCCGTACTTTAAATAACCCCAAAATCTATTAAACTGTAGAGTAGAAATAGCAAACAATTGTGTTCACAAAATAAAACGTACTCAAGGATAGCGAAACAAAATAGCTTTAAAACTAACAAAAACAATAGAAAACAAACTAATAAATAAATTGATTGAATAAACATGAATATACATAAACGACCACACACACATATATATATATATATATGTATGTATGCATGTATGTGTGTACACATATGTATATTTATATATATAAAAAGAGCAGAAATGAGGGAAATCATCTGCCTTAAACCACTAACCTAGTTCAAAAACAGATCCTTTGTTCAATAGAATGCATGCCATTGGCTGATAGGAAGGGGCGCGGTGGATACTAGAAAGCTGATTGGCTAACTAAAATCCTCAACATATATAAAAACGGGAAACAACCACAGAATTCGTGCATACGCCTGACGAATCCTATACTGGATGAAACGCCGAATATTCAGTGTAGCTTAATCGCCATATCTATTTTATAAATTACTATATATATATATATATATATATATATATATATATATATATATATATATATATACATGTATATATGCATATATATTTATATATACCGATATATCGATACCTGTATATTCATATATATATATATATATATATATATATATATATATATATATATATATATATATATATTTACCAGTGGTGAAATAACCGGACTAGAGTGCTCAATGTGTAGTCAGAGCAGTATATAGGAAATTTATTACTGTGAGTCCAGAATGAGTTTACAAATTGTTTCAGCTAGAGGAAACTCCTCAAAGCGAGGAAAAATCCAACTAGCATCATCAGAATTCATAGATGGACTAAGTTATAAAGTCAAATAAAAATGGAAAGATCGTAGATAAAGGGGAGTTAGAAAAGAAGGGGGAGTGGTGGAGAGAGGACGTTGGAGTTTAAAGTAGTAGGAGTGTATTGAAAAAAAGAGAGGGGTTTATAATTAAATATTAATTATGTGTAAATTCTTATATACGTGTTTTTTAACGGTTTAAACTTAAAAGACGCTACTTTTATTGATAACGGCATAAGTAACAGTTAATTTAAAGGATCACCATGGCAATAGGTTGGAGAGTTAATGTTAGTGAAGGAACGGGTTGAAAATGGGGTTTAAAGTAATTTAGCCGGGCGGGGAGAGATTGAAAGATATTTATTGTTTATAAAATGGAAAGAAAAAGAAAAGGAAAAATAAGTTAATGAATTATACTTTACAGGTTTATTTTGATAGTGTAATGATATATATAATTAAATATAATATATATATATATAAATAAATTAGCCTGGCAGGTAGAAATTATACGTTTCAGGTTTATTTTAATGAAATAAAATAAAATAGGTGAAAGCTTAAGTAAGTAACTTAAATAATAGAAAAAAACATTTTTAATAAGTAACACACACATACAAGCACACGCATAAATATGTACAGCAAATGCACATACGTAAATGGGGGAAAATCACATGCGTGATTACACATACATATATATATATATATACATATATATATACATATACATATATATATATATAAACAAACACATATATATATGCACACATACACAGATACGTAAAAATACACGCATACATACATAAACATATATGTAAATACACATACAACCAGATGCACACACTTACACACACACACACACACACACACACACATATATATATATATATATATATATATATATATATATATATATATATACATATATATATAAATATAAATTAGCTGGGAGGGGGGAATTGAAAAATATTTTATAAATAATTTTTTAATTTTCAAGCGTTGTAGTTGAAGGAAAGAGAGAAGGAGAAAAATATAAATTAATGAATTATAAGTTACAAGTTTATTTTACTAATATAGAAATAGGTAAGAATATCAGTAAGTTAATCAAATAATAATAAATTCATAAAATTATTAGGGAGATATTTATAGTAAGTGAATAAAACACATACACACAGAAAAACACACACACACAAATACACATGTAGAAGATACGTACACAAATACAAATATATATAAACACATACATATACACACATGTAGAAGATACGCACACAAATACAAATACATATATATATATACATACATATACACATATATATATATATACACATATAAATACACACATACACACACATATACATACATATACACACACACATATATATATACACATATATATATACATACATATATATATATATATATATATATATATATATATATATATATATATATATATATATATATATAAATTAGCTGGGCAGGGAGAGATTTAAAAAATAATTTTTTGTTTTTAATTTATTATTTATAATTTTTTGAATTGTTGGGCGTAAAGTTGAAAGAAAGAAATGGGAAATGAAGGGTAAATAGGTGAATTATACGTTATAGGTTTATTTAATAAAGTAAAAAATAAGGATATCAGTAAGTTAATTAAATAATAAAAATTAATATAATTATTAATAAAATGTTAATAGTAAGTAGATAACAAAAACACACAAATACATACACATGAGTACACATGTAAAAAAAATACACACATCAATGGGGGAGGAGCATGTGCTTGAGTATATGTACAAACACAAATACGAAATATATGTAAATAAGCTTCGTGTTAAAAAATATGATAATTATTATTGAAAGAATTAGTAAGAGGTAAATATAAGAGAGAAGTGTATTATATATGTTATATGTAGATGGTAAATTAAATAATTAAATAAATAGAAGGTAAGTAAATGATTAGTTGTAAACAAGTAGATAATAGACCGAGAGGCAAGTCGAAGGATACCAATTGTGATAAGTACGTAATTGAAATAATAGAAATCGAAACCTAACTATGGAAATAGCCAATAAGAAACTATGGGGCGAGAACCTTTAAATAATGACATAAGGAGTGATTAAGGCAAAGGGGGGTACAAAAATGAGTTAGGTAAAGAGAGATGCAGCTAAAAGATGGTGGGATAAATAGGTGGGGGTTCTGTGGAGGGGTTCTTTTAGAATGAATGGGGGACTATATAGTTTAGGTTGTAAATAGGGTGTGTTTAATTCGTTAGTGTTAGATTTTAGGGGTGGGTTATAGTTATTATTAGAAGGGTGAGAAGTTGCTTAAGAGGTGGGATTTATAATGTTTACAATTAAGTGAGGTTTCAGTTTTTTTTATTTAGAAGTTTATCTCTATCTCTAAAATTAGTAATCAGTAATTTTTCAGTTAAGCATAAATAACATGGGGAGTTTACTGATTTACAGGTACTAGCTCTATTAAGAATTTCCCAGCTAATAATTGGGGTAAGGTTGTTTCGGGTAAGTAGTAGATAGTGGTTAGTTAATGAAGTACTATTGGGGTGATTGGGGTTATTTAGGGAGCATTTATGCACTCTAAATCTGTCTTTGAATGTGGTGCTTGAGAGGCCAATGTAATTTTTTTTTGTTTTGTGCGTCTTCAGCAGGGGCAATAGTTGCTTTGTAAACCACATTTGTTGAGAGACAATTTTATTGGAGCGGGCATTGGGGTTTGTTAAGGCAGTTACAGTTATTTTGACCATTGTTATTGTAGTTGTGGTTATTTAGTATTTTATTGTTGTGTTTTTTAATTTTATTTTCTAGATTATTTGTGCAACTGTAGCTAAGCTTAATAGTGTTCTTATTAAAAATTTTATGTAGAATATTACTAGGGGGGAAGTGGTGATTAAGAAGCATGAAGAATTTTTTACCTAATTTAGTTTTTATCATATTATTATAGGGAGGGTTAAACCAGAGGACTTTGCGGGATCTGTTATTCCTATTTGTATTGTTGGGTTTATTAGGGTCCAAGTATGTAATATTAGGGTTGGAATATCCAGATTCGTTTAAAGCATTTTCAAAGAAGGGTTTGTGTAGGTTAAAAATGCCGGAGTTAGATGAGTTTGCGCTGGAAAGATGGTGAAATCCTTCTGACGCCCCATAAGCTATCTCACTAATTATGCAATTCTCTATCTATATAAAAGCCACGTACATCGAAGGATGGAATACTGTTGCCATATCTGGGCAGGAGCTGCTAAAAACAGCCTATCCTGCCTTGACAGAGTACAAAATAGACTTCGTGGCTTAGTGGGGGATGCCCTTTTCTCTTCCCTGCAACCTCTCTCCCACAGAAGAGACGTTGCGAGCCTGTCCTTGTTTTATCGTTATTTCCATGGAAGATGCTCGTCTGAACTCCAATCTCTGGTCCCCCCTCGCCAATCTTTCACGAAAAACACCCGTCTAGCTGAATCCACTGTAAAAAATTTACCCCACTTTATATCTGTGCCTAAATCAAAACGCGGATTCCATGAACAAAGCTTCTTTCTTAGAACTGCACGCCTGTGGAACTCTGTTCCGTCTGCCTGCTTCCCTCCAGACTACAACTTGGTTTTCTTCAAGTCCACTGTTAACAAATTCTTAATGAACCGCCCCCTTAAGTAAACATTTCAGCAAATCTCCTCACTAACGTAATGTACTTGCAATAACCCTTATCCTTGAGTCGCTTCCGGGCCTTGATAAGTCGTGATCACTGTGTAAAAAAAGTATATATATATATATATATATATATATATATATATAATGAAAACTTTCTGTTTGCTATGGAAACGGTTTGCAGATTCGTTTTTAGCACACCAAAATCTACAATAAAATATTTCATTATATACGAACGTGAAACGGGCCTTAAAGTAAAATAATACCGGTTATTTTCGAGCAGATTTGCCGTTTAGTTGTACAAATATCCTCAAACCAGTTAGCTGTATCGAGCAAAAGTTTAAAACCACCGATTATATGCTAGCCTAGTTCATGGTAACATATATTGAGTGAGTTCCTAACAGTATTTTGTATAGTTTTTTTTAGTTTAAACTCATTTTCCCAAAATGTCCCCAAACTTAACGTGTTCGATACAGTCTGCCGCCATTTGTATTTTTCAGATATACCGATAAACATTGAATGTTTTTGAACCGATTATACATTACATAAAAACACTAAAATCTTATCCAGTTAGGTAGAACATTTACTTTTCTTGTCTTTGATAACATTTATTTGTTATATATTTATTTTTGACAACTTTTTTGTATCTGTGTTTAGTAATATGAACTCTTTTCATTTAATGTAACGTTTAGTCGGCTTGAAAAACAGTGTTCATCGGTGTATTTTAAAGCTACAAATCGTGGCGGACACTGTTGATTACTTTAAGTTAGAGAAAGTGAGTTAAAACAAAAAAAAACTATGCAAAATACTGTCAGAAACCCACCGATTATGCCAGCCTATGTCATGGTAACATATATTTGTGGGGTTTCATACACTGTTTTGTATAGTTTTTACTTTCCCAAACTTAACGTATTCCACAGAGTCTGCGACGATTTCTGTTTTTCGAGCCGATTAAACATTTTGCATTACACGAAAACACTAAAAAATTATCCAGTTAGGTAGAAACGTAACTTACCTTACCTTTGCTTTCATTTATTTGTTTTTGGACAACTTTTTCGAATCTGTGTATAGTAACCCCCCCCCCCAATCAACCGAATATTAATTACTAACTCACATTTTTGTATACAGACAACAAAAAAAACATTTAGTGTTTCAACATTTTTGCTACGTTCGGCTTCATCCGCTGATTGTTGGTCAAGTCAAAACCATAAATGATTGACAGAAACTCCCGATGATCCAGATCAAATTTTTCGAGAGTACCATTTTTTTTTCATTTTCGCATTCTTTTTCACTATTTGGAGTGGATTGTTGTACTAAGAATATAAGAAACATGCATTTTACTCGATTTATTAAATGTTTCTATTACACCAAATTGAGCCACTGCAACGCGTGGCAGGGTACAGTCAGTTTTACAATATATTGTTTATATTTATATTTTTATATATATTTAGATATGTATATGTATATATATATATATATATATTTAGATATATTTCTACATATATATAGTTAGTTATGTATATATTTTATATATAGATTTATATATATATATATGCATATATATATGTTCATGTCTATATATTTACATATACATATATATTATTTGTATATATATATATTCATGCATACATCTGAATATATATATATTTATATATATTTTTTTAAATACGTTTATTAATATATTTATTTTAAAACATTATATGCATATTGATATATATATATATCACTATTTATATCTATTTATTTATATATATTATATATATATATATTATTTTTTTAAAAATAATTTATCTGTTTTCAGCTTATATTACTTTTATATTTTTTGCTATAATTATATTTTACTACAACATATGTTTTATTTTTAACCTGTTTAAAACAGTTTCCGAGAGATTTTCAGCAATCTTATGTTTTTTGTTGTTATATTACTAGAGAAAATTGAAACACAAAATACAGGTTTTTTTCGTAATCAGATAAAATGTCTGATATATTTTATTCGGACTATTATTCTCATCGTCCTTAAAAATTGAGTCATTAAACAAATATCATAATTACCCCTGTTTAAAAAAAAATATTTTTAAATTGCTATTATATTATTATTTAAGATATTTTAAATAACACAAGATATTCTCCATTTATAATAAAAATACACGCACTTGGTTATTTTCGACATTTACGTCGCTTACAGTAGAATAAGCAATTTCCATGAATATGATTTTCATAACAAAAACAAAACATGTATTCACGTTCGAATCCTCGACTGCGGAACATCCGCCAAAATAGCCGGATTGTCGTCTGCTACTTATTTCAATCAAAACACTGCGACGAGGCTATTTCATCACATTAAAGGTTGACACGGACACACTCATTTAAACTTAAACAGAAGTTTTCTTTCTCATTTTTTAAACGAAATTAAATTAAATTTGATGTTGCTCTAAAAATGAAATTTTATTTATAAAGTTTTTTTATCATCCTCGCCCCGCACCGATACAGGTGTCAATCGATATTACTTTCTCTTTAAAATAATACACCTATTTCCTTGAAATACGTTTCTTTTCTCCAAATTATATCCTTAGTTTACACTACTTCTTCCTTTTCCTAGAAATAATTTTTCTTTTTCCATTAAACTATTAGGTAAAAATGCAAAATACTTAACAAGCCCCCTCTTCATGTACAGAATTTTAAAAAAAGTAATAACGTTATTATTTCAGAATGCTCTGTACACTGCACACGTACCAAAAATTCGGGCGTTTACGTGGTAAAACAATCTCGAATCCTCTATCAAATAAAAGGAACCAAACTCCCTAATCCCTGTTAGGTTATTATGCCGACCATATATAAGCAGTGACATCGGTATTTCATACGTTTTTATAAATAATCATTTTGAAAACAACGTTTAAAAACAAAGAATACACATTTTTTTTAATTTTAAACAATATACATTTTTTGTCTTATTTTCAACAATATAAATATTTTTCTGTTAATCAATATATATATATATCTTCTTTTTATTTTAAGCAATATAAACAGAGGTTTTTGTAAGATTTTTGTTCCATAGAAGCGCTAGTTGTTGTTGTTGGTTCAGAGAATCAGAAACTATGAGTTCGTTTGTTATTTTTTTGAAAAGTCATTATGAATTTATGTTTTCTTTAATCTATATTTATTATAATGTAGGGAACAAAATATTCAAATATATCATAAACAAACTGGCAACGCCGGGTACTTCAGCTAGTCTATTAATTTATAAAACAAATAACTAAAACTAGTAAATAGAGAAAAACATTTTTTATTTTTATTCCGAAACCTGACACTTACTGGGCATACTTCACATATAAAATTGTTTGAATAAAACACACTGAACAAGCGAATCCTCGGCATTTTTTCTTCCTTTGCATTTTAAACTCTCTCACCCCCATATATATATATATATATATATATATATATATATATATATATATATATATATATATATATATATATATATATACAATTATATATATGTATATAACTACTTCATTTACTCACATAAACCTAATATACGAAAGTATAGATTTATGCGTAAACTTTAAATATTTACTTCAAAATGCTCAATATGTAGGTAGAGCTAGTTAGTAATTTATAAAATATATATGGCGATTAAGCTACACTGAATATTCTGCGTTTCATCCACTATAGGATTCGTCAGGCTTATGCTCGAATTCTGTGGTTGCTTCTTGTTTTATATATGTTGAGGATTTCCTGTTAGCCAATCAGCTTTCTAGTATCAACCGCGCCCCTCCTATCAGCCAATGGGCATGCATTTTATAAAACAAAGGATCTGTTTTAGAACCAGGTTAGTGGTTTAAGGTAGACGTTTTCCCTCCTTTATATATATATATATATATATATATATATATATATATATATGAATATACCTATGTGTACACACACATGTACATATATATATACATATATATATACATATATGTGTGATCGTTTATGTATATTCATGTTTATTTAATTTATTTATTTGTTTGTTTTCTATTGTTATTGTTAGTTTTAAAGCTATTTTGTATCGCTATCCTAGAGTAAGTTTTATTTTGTGAACACAGTTGTTTGCTATTTCTCGTCTACAGTTTAATAGATTTTGGGGTTATTTAAAGTACAGGATAGAAAATTTTTCATGGAGGCATAATTTACATGGGTCGTCTAAATGTCTGCACGTGATAGCTTGTCTCATTATTTTCCATTCGACTACCGGCGTATGTCCGCTTTCTTTGAGTTCCAAGTATGTATTCGCTAGTGTTGTTTTTATACGGTGTTTTTAATTTTTAATGTACTTTTGTGGTTTTGAAATCGAAGGAAGTCAGGCTTATGTAATATTTCTTGTTATTCGGGTTTTCTTTCGATAATATTGTTTCTTGAAAAACTACACTTTTTGTTAGGCATTTATTTTTGACTGGGCAAATTGTGCGGTGTCTACAATTGCATTTATCGTGCGGTATTAGTATTTTTTTTATGGTATGGTTATTCTTGTCCGGAGTTGGTTTGTTATTATTATTATTATTATAGTTATTATTATTATTATTATTATTATTATTATTATTATTATTATTATTATTATTATTATTATTATTATTATTATTATTATTATTTCTGCTAGTGTTGGTTTTATTTTTGTCATGGTGTCTACTTTTTTATTGTTTATTTTGTTGTTGTTTACATTGTTTTCATTTAGTATTTTGTTATTATGTGCTTTAACTATCATTTCTAAATTTTCGCAACAACTGTAAGATAACTTCAAGGTATTTTTATAGAAGAGTATGTGTAAGGGGTTGTTTGCAGGAAAATTTTTTTTAATAAGATCTAGAAATTTCTTGCCAAGTTTTGTTTTTAACATCTGATTGCATGGGGCCATATACCAAATTATAGTTGTTTTTCTTCTATTTTTGATTTTATTATAGTTGTTGGTGTTTTGTTGCTTATATTTGATATCGATATTTTTGTATCCACTATTGTAAGGGTAGTCTCGTAGATATTGGTTTACCTGTTAAATGCATTGTCATCGCTTGAGTTATTACTGAGTCTACTTACGATCGAGTTAGGACTGTGTTTTATATTTGATGGTTGGTGATTGGACTTAGGGTTAACGTAAATTGGAGTAGCGTTATCTTTTAAGTATGGTTCATATGTGTTTTTATCTAAGTTTAACGTGACGTCCAGGAAGTTTGTTATTTTTATGTTAGCTGATACGTCCGCTTTTAGGCCTAATTTTTTTCATTGCTTTGTGTATTATTTTCTTAAAGTTTTCTCCCTTGACTTTGTTGGTGTTTTTTTTATTATAGCTAGTCCGTCATCTCTATATAGGCCGATATCCGTAGTATCGAATCTGCTTGTGAGGGTATATAGAATGAATAATCCCACAAGATCTGATGCCTCTGCAGAGTCTCTGGCACCCATCGCCAAATCGAACGAATTTTTCATTTTAGTTTTTATCCATTGGTTATTTTTATTTATTAGAACTGATTTTCTACATTTTTTAATGATGTTGATTTCTTCTGAGGATATATCAGTGTATGCCTCGGCAAATTCTAGAGCAATGTTCAAAAGTTCTTCGGATATCGAGGGATAAATGTATATGATGTCAAACTGTATGAACGTACATTTATCTTTGTTTTCTATATTTTTAAACCAGGTGATTGCTTCGGTAGTATTTGCCCACTGGTTTAGTTCTAGGTCCTGTTTGATTTGTTTGTTTACTCTAGAAAGTATAGTTTTGCTAATTCTACCTATTTCTAGTTTAGTTGGGTTTATCAGGCGGGTGCTGGGATTATTATTAAAGTCCCATTTGTGGTCTTTAAGCAGAATGTATGACTCTCTAGGTTTCAATTTGCCAACTTTATCGCTAATTTTTAGTTTATCGGTAATTTGTTTACTTTCAGTATTTATTATATCTATGTAATCGCATTTGTTTGTGTCTAGTTTTTTGTAATGTTTTCTGTGATTAGTATATATATTGGTTCGGTAGTATTTGCCCACTGGTTTAGTTCTAGGTCCTGTTTGATTTGTTTCTTTACTCTAGAAAGTATAGTTTTTCTAATTCTACCTATTTCTGGTTTAGTTGGGTTTATCAGGCGGGTGCTGGGATTATAAATAAAAAAATAATAAAAACGTGTAAAAATTCGAAAAATTCCAAAAGTACAAACTAGTAAGAAGCAATAAATTTAAAGCGATAAATGAATAAAAATGAAAGGCTAGTTGACTGAAAAGACACATGCATGACCAGTTAAATGGAGATCTACTTGAGACAATTTATATCGGATAAATCTGGTGATTGTTGTCAAAGTGTAACTTAAGCGTTGGGACAGAAACACTAATATGCACCGCACAAAAACAAGCATTCAGAGAAATTATAAGTATCGCATCAATAAAACGGATGAAAGTCCACTGTTACTGTGTGGACAGAAAGATGGGAATGCTAAACATATTGTCAGTAGTTGTAAGGAATTAGCTAAAAAGAAATACAAGAGACTGAATGGCAATATTACGAGAAAAGTAGCATTGGGATATATGTAAGAAAAGAGGGTTTGACTGCAGAGAAAAATGATACAAGTATATTTCAGAAGAGATTGTCGAGAGCGATAACGTAAAGTTATCGTGGGATATGGGAGCCCAATGCGATTATGTGATTGAAGCAAGAAAACTAGATTTATTCTCGTTGGAAAAAAGGAACACAAGGAAATAATCATTGATGTTGCAGTGTGAGCTGATGTAAATGTGAAGGTAAAATACACAGACTTTAAAAGAGGGATAAAAAGGTTATGGAATTGCACCTATTTTGATGAGTGCCCTGGGAAATTTAACGCAAAAATTTGGAAAGTATTTTGAGAAAAATGGAATCAATCACAATGGAGTTCTTTAAAAGACTGCCTTGTTGAAAACCACCATAATATTGTAGAAAGTGCTGGACTACGGAGAAAACAAGATGCTGATAGCCTATGCTCATTTTTCACAATGTGCTGTCAGTATAAAAGTAGAAATACTAACAGCCAGACAAAAATCTGAATAATAATAATAATAATAATAATAATAATAATAATAATAATAATAATAATAATAATAATATACGCTCTGCTGGCTGAGTGAAAAGGGAAATAGTAGACCCTAGTTAATACCAATAATCGCTGTCAACGAGAAAGCAAAGGTACGCGGTTGTTGCGATAATGCAGATTATTTTGCAAATGTTATCGAAAGAGGTGGAGTATAATAGAAATTGGGGGAAATTTGTTGTCACTCAGACTCCAGAGAGCAAAAGTTATTTTCAAAGAGCAATATTTGATGATGGCTTGTAAAAATACTATATTTCAATATTACGTGAGGCCGCTCTAAGTGTCAGCGGTGAAAACTTACTAAACAGATAATGAAATGTATGATTACATTCTATACTAAACTTAAAATTGATGTAAATGCGTTATAGGCCGAACGAGAAGTGGACGCCAACAACTTATGGACATTTTTTAGCTATCGTAGTTAGTGTTAACAAAGTTGATTTATTACTATCCTAATTTTATCTCCTTATCTGTGCCTAAACATAAACGTAGATTCCATGAACAAAGTTTCTTTCTTAGAACTGTACGCTTGTGGAATTGTCTTCCGTTTTCATGCTTTCCAGCTGACTACAATATGGTTGTCTTCAAGTCTAACGTAAACAAGTTCTTGATGAGCCGTTGCAATTGTTAACAAATTTACCGAATTTTCATTACTAATGAATACTATATTGTCCAATTTCTACTTTATACTCTTTAACCCTTATCCTCGAGTTCTTGTCCTTGATAAGTGGTGAAGTCTATGTAAAAAAAGTTCAACTAGTTTCACATGACAAGCAAGGCTTTACCACTTATTATTCCAAATTGTGCTTTAGATTTCTGTAAATGAGATAATTTCTAATCGCCGCTATCTATTAGCATTGCTAAATTACTTCAGTGAACAAATAAAAGGAATGTTTCGACTTGAATTGAAGCTTTTAATTACAGTAGTAAGCCGACTGCACAAGAAGCCATTACGTTTCAAGTGGTTACAACTGATTTGGCTCGCAAATCACAGATACGATCATGTTTAAAGTGTTCAAGTTTGCCTCCATAAAAGTTGAACGTTAAGAAGCTAAATAAGCCAAGGACAGATACGGCGGCGTATTTATTATCGAATCAGGGTGTAATTTAATAATATAATTATTTCGGTACTAAAACGTCATGATGAACTGATTTCATCGAAACCAATGTCGATGGTAGGCCAAACGATTAGACTTAACAGACTGAATAGCCAATTAATTAATTAATTACTTAACTAATTAACGGACACCTATTAGATATTTAAATTTTGGTTGCATCCCAACAAGATTTCTTCTATTTCTAACACAGCTACCAGGCGTTGTTATTTTGTCTATAATATAAAGGGCAAATGTGTGTATGTATGTTTAGCGAAAATTTGAAAAATACACAACAAACACACACAAAGTCATTATTTTATTCAATGTTACGCCGAATGTATAATATCTTAAATCTAAAGAGAAATAAATTATTTGGCGGCCATATTGTAAGTCATATACCGTTATCACGTAGTCTGCTTTCTCAGACAATAGATCTTGATATGCCGCTGATTGTTTTCCGATATATTTCCATTACACCGATTAATGTTACATGTGCATGTCTGGAGAGAAGAATAGGCAATGCAAAAACGAATAACTCACAAGTAAGCTGGAAGAACCGGACATAAAAATGTTGTTGAACTTTTGCACTGGACAAAGCTAATAAACTCTGGTAGTAAAATATATAACTAAGGTTACTGACCTAGCCTCGCTGAGAAAAACCTCTTTCATAGCTTCATCATACTTTTATTTTGCTATTTTACTTTTGCCAGTTTCTAACAAAAGTCATTTGTTTAAACCATGAATTTTCAAGTTTGATTAAAATGTCGTCTGGTTATTAAGTGATATTACTTAATTAAATCTCAGTAAAATCTAAGCAGGAGCATATATTTGTAAAGATATTGCTGATAAAAATGTTCAAGTAATTTCACATTTCTCATATTTCAGGATTTGTTAAAATTTTAATGAAGATATAAGCGATGAGAAATTCAGCCATCGCTCTTTCATACTTCGAAACATAACGGAAAATATACCTTTTCCTTTAAAATATAAAGATTGAATAAATAGAGAAATTATTTGCAAAGAAATCAAAAAATATATGGGTTATTTAATTGTATAATTAAATTATTGTAATGTTTTTCAACTTCTGTTCTACTTTACATTATTGCATATATTGTTTCATTAAATATTTCATTAGAATAAAATACAAAAATGTATAATTGACAGATGAGAGAATGACAAACCTACATGGGCACATAATAGATACACGTAAAATATGTTCTTAGCTCTTTAACATATATTTTAAACTTAGAATGAAGCACACGTGTAAAATTAGGTCATTTTTTTAAGGATGAGTATTGATAAGTATTTTTCATATTTAAAAATTCATAACTCAACACTTTCAACGGGCACATGGCTAACGAACTGAGAACGGTTAATGTTGTAAATTAAATAATAAATATTTTCTATATTTTGACTCTGACAAAATACACAGTATTGTAATTTATATACGCTTAAATATTGAGCGAATAACGTTTAAAATTGAGCCAGCGATGAGAATGAACACCCAATAACGGTTTGGTAATAAGTAACTTCACACATTCTCTAGAGATTCATAAAACCATTCCTATAAGTTATGAAGGATTAATTTTTTCCATTTTATTTAGTTTGTGTTTATTTAAGACTAATTTTCTTGTATTATTAATATATTCAAATTTAAAAGAGATTTAACTATTTTATAGATCTAATAAACAGACAACTGGCAGTTTTATTTTTTTTGTGTCAAATAATT